>NC_092414.1:198464223-198774389 GCF_040894005.1 Engystomops pustulosus
TTGAAGTAATTTGGGCAAAATGGTAGTTTCCATTGCTACTGTTTCCTTGTGTATTTATTTTTAAGCTGTATTGCTTGAAAGATATTTCTGATATCCCAAATGCTTACCTGTTTCTACATGTACAGAATTTTACTGGTGAGTGCCTTTCTAGCAATTTTGTTTGCCTTTTACAATATGATCATGCCAAGTAAGTGGAGAACTTGTGATCCCTTTGTTGGGGTTCTGAAGGTCTCCTACATAGTGAATAGGCAAATTTGTATAAATTCCTTCATTTCTGATGAGAATATAACTTCAGTGGGGAAGGGGCGACCATGCCTCCCCTCCCAATCCCTGTAATTTGCTGTCATCCTTTCTTCTCCATTCAGTGTTTACAGGCTAAGGTACGGAAGCCTTAACACTGGTGATCTACTCAAAGGTCTAATACAATGGAGTGATATAGAGATTCATCATATGGAGTGTGACAGAGCGTCTGGAGAAGTGGTCCTTTATTCTCCCAAAGTTCCTAAATTCTACATGCTACTAAAGAGCAACCAAGATGTACATGAAAGAGATCTTTCCAGATGTATCTGATGTATCTGCAATAGGTTTTTATGTAAAACCCAATATAGGCCTGTGTTTCTGGAGTAAGGAAGAAAGGAGTGGGTCCCACTCTATCCGAATTGTCTGTCCTTAGATAATGTTAGCAGTTTAGTCGCACATTTTTAAAAAATTGACTATCCCAAAAGTTAATAAGCTAATATAATGGCAAAATTGTAATAAAATAAAAAATATTAAGTATAACTGTAAAGTATAAAAAGTTTTGCCCAGCTCTACACTAATCAGAAATAAGCAATTCTCTAATTTATACTGATTTGCTATCTGCAGCTACATGTCAGCTAGCAGTTACCTTGTCCCTCTGGCTTTCTTTGTTTGGTTGGTTGCCATGGGAATCTGTAGTTAGATGGAGGGTGGGTGGGTGTTGTTGGGAGGGGTTACTAGTGCATGTTCACTCATGATCAGTAGCAGGAGCATTTAAGTCCTGGAAGCATCTTAAGAGTTCCTGCAGTAATGTCATAAGTATGTGACTAATCACATGCTTCAGGTGATCCAATTACATACAAGCAATGGTATGTAGCAGAGCTGTTTGGGTTTGGATATAGTAGAAATGTGTATGTATGAAAGTGTGAATGCACAAATAAAGTCAGACTCCCATCAGTTCTAATGACTGGCATCAGATCCTGCACATACAGCACAGTATATATAGAGGGAAACCTCTTTGAGCAGCTCTCTGTTCACATGAAAGTGGTGATAGATAGGAGGCAGCTTCCATAGAGTATAATAGCAAAACAATTTTTTTTAAAAAAAACGGGATTGAAGGTGGTCTTGTTATCCTTTACCCTTAAAAAGAGGGATTCCCAAGGGTCAATTCCTCAGAATGAGACGTAAGTACAGTGGCTTTAAAGAATTCAAAGCAAAAGCTGGTGATTTAACAAAGAGGTTTAAGAGAAGGGGGTTCCCTAAAAAAAATTATTGCAAAAGCATTTCAGAAAGCGAGTACTGTCAATTGAAGCGATCTCCTAGTGCCTAAATTTAGGTCCAAGGAGGAAGTTAAAACTTGCAGAACTGGCACTTTTCATAACAATAATAGAGATAACGGAGATTATCTCTTATTATTTGGAAATCCTCCTAGCAGACAAAGAAGTGACCATATACATCTCTAGAAGGCCAGCTTTCACATATAAAAGGGTCAGAAACTTGAAGAATTTATTAGAGCACAGTTATCTATCACCGACTAAATCCAAAGGTATGAAATTTGCAGCATATCCTGTAAAACGTAATACTGTTATTTCTTTCTTGTTCAAAGCATCGCAAAGATAACTGAAATATAAGATGTTACAAGCTTTCGGGACAGCTATGATCCCTACATCAGCCTGATGCCTGATGAAGGGACCTAAGCCATCCTGAAAGCTTGTAACATCTTATAATTCAGTTAGTCATTAAAAGGTATCACACTCTCAAAAAGCAACAGGAAAATTTTTTTTTTGTGAAAGCTTTTATGTTAACATGTTTTGAGTTTCACGTCCTCTCATTTTTGTCAGATGTAAAGAGGCGATTTTTAACAATTTTATGAAAATCACTAAGACCTACATTTTGAGGCTCCAAATAAAAAAGCCAATAAATGAGCCCTTTATAGAAATGACATCCCTAAGTGTATGTTAAACATTTTTTAGTAATTTTCTTAATACGTTAAGTGCTTCCCAGCCATTACAACTAAATGGAGGGGCAATTTTGTAATTTGTAATTTTTTTGGCTAAATAATTATTTTTTTTTTTTTAAATGTACACATTCACTATGGATAAAATGCCTAAATGTGGTGGTAAACTGCTGTGTGGGCAATAATGGGAAGGAGATCCATTGAAGAACAGATTTACTTTGGCACTTTATACAGACAAATATTTTACAGCAAATTTGACATTTGAGGGCTTATTTTTTGCAAGATAAGATGCACTCTACAGATTCTTTATTTTGGGGTGTGTAGCTTATTATTGAGATTGTATTACTCTTTCTTGGTGGAAAAAAAAGAAAATCAACAAATCTTGTTTTAGATTTTAGCATTTTTTTAGGGGGGGGGGCTGTTCACCATGCCATAAAAATAACAGATTTATTCATCACGATTGTGATTTTTGTATATTTGCCCAATTTTATGAATAGTTGAGGGCCCCAATAGTTGATGGCCTATTTTTTGCTAATTTTGAGTTGTTCTATTCATTGACATCATTTTGGGCCACATAGCACCCGGTGTGGTCTTCTGCTGCTGTAGCCCATCTGCCTCAAAGTTCGATGTACTGTGCGTTCAGAGATGCTCTTCTACCTTGGTTATAACGGGTGGCGATTTGAGTCACTGTTGCCGTTCTATCAGCTTGAACCAGTCTGCCCATTCTCCTCTGACCTCTGGCATCAACAAGGCATTTCTGCCCACAGAACTGCCGCTGAATGGATGATTTTTCTTTTTCGGACGATTCTCTGTAAACCCTAGAGATGGCTGTGCGTGAAAATACCAGTAGATCAGCAGTTTCTGAAATACTTAGACCAGCCCTTCTGGCACCAACAACCATGCCACATTCATAGGCACTCAAATCCCCTTTCTTCCCCATACTGATGCTCGGTTCGAACTGCAGGAGATTGTCTTGACCATGTCTACATGCCTAAATGCACTGGGTTGCCGCCATGTGATTGGCTGATTAGAAATTAAGTGTTAACGAGCAGTTGGACAGGTGTACCTAATAAAGTGGCCGGTGTATATACACACAAATACACACACATATATACACATATACACACACTTATACATATATACACATATTTACACAAACACCACACATACATATATACACATTTACATATACACACATATGTATGTGTAAAGATAAAGTAACTTTACCTTTCCATTTTGATCTCCGCAAGTTCGGCTTTGTATTCTGGCGGCGGGTGGTGGGGGACCTGGGAGCCGGTAGCGGGGGGGCTGTATTTTTTGAGACCCGGGAGTGGAGAAGGGGTCGAAGCCTGGAGCTTGAGTGGGGGCAGGAGGAGCAGGGATCCGAGGGGAAGCTGTGTGGGGAGTGTGGGGCAGGAGCATGGTGCCAAACAGAGCACTGGAACGGGAGAAGTGCCGGGTGTGGCGGGGGGTGGGCGCAAGGTGCCAGCAGCATCGGGGAGGAAGGTGCCGGATGGAGGGCTACATCTCAGTCCCGACCGGCTTGCGGGAGCTCGGTGCCCGCCGGTGGAGAGTGAAAGCACGGTGCCTCCCCCTCGTAGAGCAGGAGGCGCACCACCTGAGGCGAGATGCTCAACTTGCCCCATGGCAGGTACGCCCTTGGGTGGGACAGGAGTTCTATGCTGGCCAGCAGGGGGGGACAAGGTGCCAGCTGCGTCAGGGAGGAAGGTGCCGGACGGAAGGCTGCATCGCGGTCCCTTCTGGCATGCAGGGAGTGGGAGCACGGTGCTGCCCCCTTGACGAACAGAAGGCATGCCGCCTCAGGCAAGATGCTCAACTCGCCTCATGGCAGGTGCTCCCCTGCATGCAGTTCTACTTTTAGAATGTTTGGAGTCCAACTGCTGGACAGGGCTCCTTCATTACTTATTCCTTAGCATTGTGCTAAGAAGTGGTTCCTCTCTGGAAGCAAAGATCATCATATATTGCAAGATACACATTAGTAATATTAGCTTTGGCATCTTCCTTTAGCATGACACCTAGGTACCATTGCTGTTTCCCTTCCTCAGAAGTATTACTTTGCCTTACACTGTACACTACTCTTGTATTAGTTCATTTTACAGTAGGTGCACACAGGGCAAGTGCATTACCTATAGCTTTGACTTAGCTAAGTAATTAGCCGGAATGTGCATAAGGTTGATACAACATATGCACTGGAAGGTTTTGTTTTTTTGAAAGTTAGGCCAATAGTTCTATATTTTTCCCCTGTTTTTAATCTCATTTGTTAATAAAGTGTAGTAAATTAACTCACAGTATTAAATTTCTTAATCTAAACTATATACAATTTTTACAGTCAATTCCGTGTGTGAAGGCAAAAATGCAAATGCAATGCTTTCCCTAAATGTTGTGCCTCTTATCTGTACCTTACTTTGCTAATGGGTATGATCAAGACGTTTGAACATCCCTTCAAAAAAGTCATTTTTTTCTCATTTTATTCTACATGTACATAGATCTCTTACTTTTTCAGTTTTCTAGAAGGTGATTTTGTTGTCTATTCTTCTTCTGATGGCCTCTCTAATGTCCTTATTCCTCAGGCTGTAAACTAGAGGGTTTAACATTGGGACCAAAGTAACAAACATCAATGAGAGAATAATTTCTTGTTCAAGAGACTGCGATAAATATAAAGTCATCCCGCAGCCATAGAATACAACGACAATAGTTAAATGAGAAGAGCAGCTAGAGAAGGTCTTCCATCTTCCAGCCAAAGACTTAATTTTTAGGACAGTGTAGATTATGCGGATGTATGATAACAAGATTAAGCAGGATGGAGTGACCCCAACAAACATTGCAGCCACCGTAATGAAGGTATTCAAAGAAGTGGTGTCCCTCATGGAAGCGTTCATCAGGGCTTTAAGTTCGCAGAAAAAGTTTTTGACATATACTAAGTCAATGAATGTTAAGTTATGGACATACCAGGTTATAATGGAGGCATTGACAGAAGCCATAAACCATGCAGGGAATAGTAGTAACACACAAACCCATTTACTCATAATGAGAGAGTAATGTAGAGGGAAGCAGATAGCAACGTAGCGATCAAAGGCCATGGAGGTCAAGAGGAAACACTCTGTATCACCAAAGGTTATAAACAAATACATCTGAGTCATACAAGAGGTATAAGACATAACATGGTCACCGGTGTGACACACATACATCAGCTTAGGAAGTATTGTAGAGACATACACGATGTCCAATGTGGATAGATTACACAGGAAGAAATACATGGGTGTGTGTAACCGAGGCTCAAGACATATCAATGATATAATGAGAAGGTTCCCACAAAGAATAACACAATAAATCAGCAAAATTATCAAAAGAATTATTAGTCTTTCATTTTCAGATGTGGAAAAGGCAAAAACATAAAACGTGGGCTTTGATGTGGCATTGGCTTTTTCAACATTCATTTTGTAACGTAAAAAATGGACGTCAATTAATTGTCAAAACTATTTACAAAACTAATAATGCTGGTTGGCTTTAATATCAAGGATTTTTTTAAAAAATATATTTTATTGTAAACAAAAAGTCTAAAATATAGGAACTAAGCAATGAGGTAATGCACATGAAATCCTGATCAATGGTCAACTCTTTCCTTAATGAAGGCTTTTTTTTTGTTTAAATGGTTTTTATTGGTTTTTAACACTTAAACAAAGCACTGAGCGTATACAGTATAGTACAAAATGGGAAGAACCACGTTTGTAACCTTAAAGTTATCCCTTAGATTCAATCTGTACAGAGAAACACAGCCTCATAAGCTTGAGATACAATTATCGACAATACCTTGTTGGTTATATTAGTGCTTTGGGGGGGGTCAGGGTATGGGAGGGACTGAGGGATGTCTTTGGGGGGGGGGGCATAGGAATATAATGTACAATACGGTAGTAGAAATAAATGGTAAATCAACAACTGAACAAGTAACGAGTCCACAAAGGGTAGTTCCTTTTTATATTAGGTTGTCCTATGGTTCCAGTAAATGTGAAAAGTATAAAAAGGTGCGCAGTGTTGTAGGGCAGAAAAGGTTAGTGTCTATCTTTTTCCACCCTCTAGAGAAGTATGAAGCATTTATCCACACCAGGTCTACTGACTATATGTGGATAGCCATTGTCAGGGGAGGTCACGAAAAGTCCTCCAGGGTGCACAAAGTTTGATGCGTCTCTCGTGATGTCTCAATTCCCAACTATCTAACTTGTACATCATTTGGATATGATCCACCTTATCCAACCATTTTACAATCATGGGTAGGTCTTTTGCAGCCATCTCATGGGGTCTAATGTTTTAGCTTCCTGTACTAACAGTGTGCAGAGATCACTTTTATTAAGTCTCTAAGATTTATTCGGCAACCAAAGGAGGAGTACTGGCTGGGTAACGTTGAATAGGCTTTTTGGTAATGATGGAAATAGTTCTTCTTACCTGCTTCCAAATGTGTGTGATTTTGTCACGTGCCCCCTTTCTCATTACAGCTCCAGAATTTATCATCGGGTGCTTTGCCCCTTCTTCTTAAGTCTGAGGCGTGCTATACCACCTATTTATAATTTTGTAAGAGTTTTCTTGTATTCTTATACATTTCGAAAAGTCATGAGAGTGTCTGTGAATAAGTCTGATCTGTGTGTCTGAAACAGTGTTATCTAAATTCTTTGTAGGACCCTAGTGTTCTCTGTTAGAAGAAATTTATAGCTTCCTTAGGCATTCTGTCCATTTGTACCCATTGTTCTACCCTTGTTGGATCCTTAATGAGAGCGTGGTGTTTGATAAATGCAGAATGTGTAAGCTTTAATGTCTCCAACTGTAAGAAATTAGAGGAGGAAGTGGTATTATCTAAGCATTGCTGCAACCCCTCGCAGCTCATTTTATGGAACTGTTTAATGGTTATCTCTCCTACCTGTTTCCAGATGTCCGAGCAGTGTATTGTTGTTGACCATATAAATAATGGTAACAATTGCATGACATTAATGATGCTGATTAATCATAATATCATAGTATAAAAGGCTGGAAAAAGACGCAAGTCCGATTTGTCATGCTTTGTGCATAATCTGTGTGCGCTATATAAATAAAGAATTATTGTTATTATAAGAGACGATGGTACCGGTATGTTCCTTGCCTCAGATTTGGTATAACTGGTTTTAAAGTTTTATTGCTTTCCAAACTTGTCCAGTAATTTCATTATATGCGGAAAAGCCTGTGTGGGGTTAGTAACCAAAAGCAGAAGATCATCTGCAAGTGCAAATGTTGAGGTGTGCAAGGGGACCTGAGGCGGGTGGTAGACCGGCGCCGTTATCACTCGTGAGGCATAGTTGATTCAAAGATGCTTTTATTGGAAGATACAGCTGTATCTTCCAATAAAAGCATCTTCGAATCAACTATGCCTCATGAGTGATAACAGCGCCGGTCTACCACCCGCCTCAGGTCCCCTTGCAAGCTGCTCTCACGACACCGTACCCCTGGTCCTCAGATGTATGTGAACACCTTCGACTGGCTGCCTTACTCGTAAACATCAGATAAGCGCAAATACTACATTTCCCAGGTGAGAGTCTTGCCACTATCACCTGTCGCTTGTACCATCCTCAACAGTATCACACGAGGTGTGCGCTCTCTTTCTTTTTTTGCTATCCTATTTCTCTGGGGGGCTCGAGCGGCCACTCCCCCCCCTTCCCAGGTCCTTCTGCACAAATGTTGAGTGTGTATCCTCCTAGGGCCAGCCCCTGTATATGTGGATGTTGTGTAAAGGCCTGCAACAAGGTCTCCATAGTGAACCAAAAAATGGCGAGAGGGGGCAACCTTGTCGAGTGCCATTCCTAATTTGAAATGCACTTGACAATGTGGCAGTTTTGGCTTCTTTAACCCTAAATGATTACCTATAAGTACATGTCGGTGGTTGAAATAAATAGATATCCCTGTGATGAGTAGAAAGACACGCGGTGTAGTTTTTTCTTAATTGCATTCAGTTACTACTTAAATATAAGAATTCCAGTTTGTTTAGGGGATGTGGATGAATTGCAGCGTATGAGACACACTTTTACGGAATTATTCTGTAAAGAATTTAAGAATTTACAGTTCATGTATAGGTCAGTGAAGATATTGGCTATTGTCTACAGTTCAACTTGTGCTACAAACAAAATATATCATTAAAAATCTAAAATTGTTTATGTCTTTTATGCCATTCTTAGCATAAGTCAGACTCAGGGGCAATTGACAGTAGTGATATCAGTAAACAAAGTTGCAGATGATCCCAGCTCCAATTTACATCTGCACCCCCCCCCCCCCATTATGTCATCAAAAGGCTGCAATTGTTTGCTAAGATAACTGGGAACTTTTAAAAGGTTCCTATAGCTGTCATTCAGCATTCTGCCTCACAGTCGGTCGGGGACAGGCTGTAATACAGGAGAAATATATCCCAATATACTGCAATAATGCAACACTGCAGAATATTGTAACGGTGATCAGACCCCCTATTGTTTAAATAGCCTAGGGGACCTGAAATAATAGTAAACGTGGTTTTAAAAAGTATTTAGAAAAAGTCAAATTCAAATCGCCTTTTTCCCTAGAACACACATAAAAATAAATATGCATAATTCAAACAAAAATAAGTAAAAGCATGAACATGTTAGGTATCACGGCTTCCCATAACTAAGGAAACCCTTTAGTGACTAATTGTTTGAATCAATACTTTTTCATCATTTTGCCGCCAATAAAAATTTGACTAAAAGTGATCCAAAGCCTGTACAGCTCAATTATATCAATAGAAATGCCATCACACCCTGCAAGCAATGACACCTTACACAGCTCCGTTCACTGGAGTATATAAAAGTTATGGGTGTCATAATAAAGTGACGCAAGGCAGTTTCTTTTTTAATGGAAGGGTTTTAATTTTTTTTTTACTTTAATAAGACATGTAAATTATGTAAATTATATAAATTGCTGAGCCAAAGAATAACAAAAACATGTCATCTTGACAGCACATTGAAAGCCGTAAAAATAAACTTGGAGCCATGCAGGGGGTGGGATTCATGCTGAACATTGTACACATGGAAGAAACAGGTAGCTGCTGACCATACAGTGGACAACAAGATACAAGTGATAATAGAAAATGACAGGTGAGGTGACCAATGGAAAGTTAGTTACTGCATTGCTGCCCTACTGGGAGAGGGGTGGCCAACAGTTATAGGTTTCTTCTGTGTGTTGGATGTTCAGCATTAATCTCCATACAGAAGACACTCAATGGGGCACATTTACTTACCTGGTCCCTGCGCACTCCCTGATCCGAACTGTCCAATGAGGATGAACTCTGCCGCGATTCATGAAGATTGTGCACCCGATTTCCTGCATGTGTTGCTTCCCCGCTCAGGTCCGCCAGAATTCACCTTCTTCTTCCCGGTGCATGTAAGTTCTTGGTTTGCGACACAATTTTAAATGTTAAATCCCGTGCATAGTACAGATCCCGCGGGACCCTTAGTAAATAAGCCCCAATGTTTTTTAACCACTTAATTACAGGGATATTTTCAGTTTTTGCATTTCCATTTTTACTTTCATCCTTCTACAAGCCATATCTTTTTTTGTTTTTACATTTTACAGAGAGAGTGGAGGGCTTGTAATCTGTGGGACAAATTTTCTTTTCTAATGGCATCATTTTATAATGTACACATATAGAAGTTGTGGAGATATGTACAATACCTGAATAAACAATATTATTAAGTAGATAACACATTTGGGCTCATTTACTGAGGGTCCGCGGAGCACATTTTCGTTGAGTTTCCAAGACTGCCGCTATTTCCATTTTGCGCCACATCGTGCCGGAGATTGTGTCGCACGCGATCGGATTTTGGCGCATCGGCGCCGGCTTGCATGCGACAGAAATCGGAGGGCGGGCCGTCGGATAACCCGACGGATTCAGACAATGCACAAGATTTAACATTTTGAATTGTGTCGCAAGACACACACTTACAAGCACCAGGAAGAAGAAGGTGAACTCTGGCGGACCTCGGCGGGGAAGCGACAGATGCAGGAACTCGGGTGCACGAGCTTAGTGAATTGCGGCAGACCCGAATCCTCGTCGGACTGTCCGAATTGGAGATCGCGACTGGCCCAGGTAAGTAAATTTGCCCCGTTGTATCCAATATGTAGCAATATCCAAGAAAAGGCCAGTGTGTGTAGGCTAAAGTATATGCAAATTTTTATTTCTTACAATTCAATACAAAGAGATAGACGCCATCAAAATTTCATAAAACCATTTAAAAGTGTAAAAACACCGACCAAGGTCGGTCACAAAGGTCCATATACAGCCACGAGTGAAAAAAGAGATAGAGACAATTCTCTCAGACAAGATAAGTATGTTCTTTTTGCATAAAAAAAAAAGTTGGTGCACTCTGCCGGAGCAGTACACGGGGCGCCAGATTCAGGAAGACCGTGCACCACAATTCCTGAATCTTTCAAACCCTTTACAGGTTAACTGCCTATAGATTTTGATAAATGTTGGCTAGGATGCACCATGACTTCCCAACTCTCTTATGATTTGTATCCCACCACGGCTCCAGTTAGTCTGGCCCAGATGTAAAAAATTCAATCCCAAATTATACTCTATGGAAGCTGCCTCCTATCTGCAGATCACCACTATCCTGCACAAAGAGATCTGCTCATAGAGTTTCCCTGTAATACACTAAGCTAATGCCAGTCATTAGAACTGATGGGAGTCTGAGCTCTGGTTTTATTCCTCCATTCACATACATTTCTACTATATTCAAACTGTATGTTCTATATGTTGCTGTGTATATATGGTAAATTTGTATGTGCTCAATCTAATTTTCAATCAAAAGTATAAAAATGTATTTTGGTGGATTTTTTTGTCCCCTGACAACTTTGGTGCTCCTGAGTTTTTGTGTGTTGTGCCTCATTTTATCACCAAAGTTTCAAAAAATATTTTACACAAAAAATATCCACTTGCTGGTGTAGGGAAAAGTAATGTATGGATTGTGCAAGAACCTGTGTCTTATTTCTGAATTGCCCAGACTCAATGCCAGATTTAACACCCTCTAAAATAGATCAAACAAGCCTAACAACCCCCCCTCCCCAAAACAAAGGGACATCTGAAAAATTCAAGCTTAAAGAAAATTGACCCCCCTCCTCTCCACCCATTCCTGTTATGTCTATAATACTGACATAAAGATTACGGGTCTTACCTGGTGCCTTGTGCATAGATGGTGAAGCACGTTATATTATCGATGATGGTTGTTTTTATAATGTTCTGAATCATCTGGGGGTTATAGAAAAGGACTAAATTTACAATCATTGTATCACTTGGGGACTCATCAGATATTACTACAGATCTAATACACAGAAAAGAAAAATATTGTTCAATGTAGACGTTTACTTTAGAATCACTCCTGTTAGGCAGGAGTGATTCTACACGAACCCAACAGCCCTTCTTAGGGCTACAATAACGTTTTATTTTCCTTTTTTTTGGTTTGCTTGTGGCTGGGCTTGCTGGTATTAGTAGTGCAGCTAGTACCATATTGTGAGTAATTTGCCGGGAGACTTGCGACCGTTGTGTTTAGCTCTTAGTGACACACATATCCACCTCAAACACCGAAGTGGGACAATTTATTAGGGGTTTGATTTGAATTACGCTGAGTCTGCTGATTTTTTTTTTTGTAACGTTTATTTCTTTTTAGAACTCAAAGTCATCAGGCACAGCACAAAATCCAGTTGTGTGCTGTCAGTGTAGGTTAGAAACTAGCCATAGCAATAGGATAGCATTGTTTTGTTAAAAAAAAAAAAAAAATTTAAAGTTTACACTTTAATTTGGAAAATGTTTAACCCCAGGGCTAGGGGTAGAGGACGTGGGCGTCCAACTACTGCAGGGGTCAGAGGCCGTGGTCCTGGGCGGGGTGAGACACCACCTGCTGATGAGGGAGCAGGGGAACGCCGCAGAGCTACACTCCCTAGGTTCATCATGTCTCAAGTTACTGGGACTCGTGGTAGAGCACTGTTGAGGCCAGAACAGTGCGAAGAGGTAATGTCGTGGATTGCGGACAATGCTTCTAGCCATTTGTCCACCAGTCAGTCTTCCACGCAGTCCACCCATGTCACCGAAATCAGCACTCCTCCAGCTCCTCCACCTCAGCCTCCTTCCCCCCAGTCTGCCCCCTCCCACCAAAATTTGGCATTTGAACCGGCATACTCTGAGGAACTGTTTTCTGGACCCTTCCCACAGTCACAAACCACTTGTCCGGTTGCTGCTGAGCTATTTTCCGATGCCCAGGTTTTCCACCGGTCGGTTTCACCTCCGGCCGGACACACCACTGCTCTTTCCCCTGTGTCATCTGCTAGTCAGCCCCCTGCCCAGGACCCCGGCCCAAACACCTCCCGTGTGAAAACCCCATCTTCGCCTCCACGATCCTCCACAGCATCCACCAGCGTTCAGCTCTCCATACCCCAGACACTGGAGCGCAAAAGGAAGTATAGTGCAACCCACCCACACGCCCAAGCCCTCAACGTCCAAATCTCCAAACTGCTTAGCCTGGAGATGCTGCCCTATAGGCTGGTAGAGACCGAGGCCTTTCGAAACTTCATGGTGGCGGCCGCCCCTCGGTATTCGGTCCCCAGCCGCCACTACTTTTCCCGATGTGCTGTCCCAGCCCTGCACAAGCACGTGTCAGAGAACATCATCCGTGCCCTGACCACTGCCGTTTCTGACAAGGTCAACCTGACCACGGACACGTGGACAAGTGCAGCCTTGGTGGAGGCTGGGACCAAGTGTGACCCTGGGGCTGGTCATATACTGCCGACGCCGAGGATTGCGGGGCCTACCTCGGTCCAGGTCTCAAAGGCCTACTATGCCTCCTCCTCCTCCCACCCCTCCTCCACCTCCTCCTCCGAATTATCATCCGTGGGCATGGCGCCATCAGTCGGTAGCTCTAGCACAGCAGCAGTGCCGTCGCTAAGCGACAGCAGGCGGTGCTCAAACTGCTGAGCCTAGGCGATAAAAGGCACACCGCCCAAGAGCTGTTACAGGGCATCACGGCGCAGACTGATCTGTGGCTGGCACCGCTGAATCTGAAGCCAGGCATGGTTGTGTGTGACAACGGCCGTAACCTGGTGGTGGCTCTGCAACTCGGCAGACTGACACATGTGTCATGCGGGGCCCATGTGTTAAATCTCATGGTTCAGCGTTTCCTCAAGACGTACCCCAATCTGTCTGATTTGGTCACGAA
This sequence comes from Engystomops pustulosus, assembly GCF_040894005.1. Lineage (NCBI taxonomy): Eukaryota > Metazoa > Chordata > Amphibia > Anura > Leptodactylidae > Engystomops > Engystomops pustulosus. The sequence continues at coordinate 198,477,673 of NC_092414.1, forward strand.
GGTGCGCCGCATCTGTGCGCATTTCAGGAAGTCCAGCACAGATGCTGCCACTCTCAGGGAAGCGCAGCACCGCCTCCAACTGCCCGCTCACCGACTGTCGTGCGACGTGCCCACGAGGTGGAATTCAACAATAACCATGTTATCCAGAGTTTACCAGCAGCGCAGAGTGATTATAGACTGCCAGATGTCAACTTCCACCAGAACTGGTAGTCAGGTCAGTCAGCTTCCTCAAGTCTACAACGAGGAGTGGACGTGGATGTCTGATATCTGTCAGGTGCTGAGTAACTTTGAGGAGTCAACACAGATGGTCAGTGGCCATCAGCCTCACCATCCCGCTGCTTGGCCTGTTGAAAAACTCTCTGGTCAGCATGAAGTCGGAAGCTTTGCGCTCGTCACAAGAGACGGGGGAAGAAGATTCCCTTGTTGATAGCCAAAGCACCCTCAGGTCTGTTTCTAAGCGCATATCGGAGGAGGTGAAGGAGGAAGAGGAGGAGAATATTAGCGAGACAGAAGAGGGAACCATTGTTCAGTCCTTCACTGTTCAGCGTGTATGGGCAGAAGAAGAGGAGTTGGAGGAGTTGGAGGAGGAGGAAATGGAGAGTCAGGCCAGTGAGGGGAGTGAATTCTTGCGCGTTGGTACTCTTGCGCATATGGCAGATTTCATGCTAGGCTGCCTATCCTGTGACCCTCGCGCTCAAAGAATTTATTCCAGCACCGATTACTGGGTATTCACTCTCCTGGACCCACGGTACAAGCAAAATCTTTCCACTCTCATCCCTAGAGAGGAAAGGAGTGTGAGAATGCATGAATACCAGCAGGCCCTGGTGCACAAGCTGAAACAGTATTTCCCTTCTGACAGCGCTAGCAGCAGAGGGCATACTTCTGCGGGACAAGTAGCGAGGTAGAGTAGGCGAGCAGGCAGCTTGTCCAGCACTGGCAGGGGTACGCTTTACAAGGCCTTTGCCAGTTTTATGTCACCCCAGCAAGACACTGTCACCTGTCCCCAGTCTCGGCAGAGTAGGGCTGATCTTTACAGAAAGATGGTGAGGGAGTACGTAGCTGACCATACCATCGTCCTAAATGATCACACAGCTGCCTACAACTACTGGGTTTCAAAGCTGGACATGTGGCACGAACTGGCGCTGTACGCCTTGGAGGTTCTTGCCAGCCCTGCCGCTAGCGTGTTGTCCGAGCTGGTTTTAAGTGCAGCTGGTAGCATCATCACCGATAAGCGTACACGCCTGTCGACTGACAGCGCTGACCGGCTGACGCTTATCAAGATGAATAAAGCCTGGATTTCTCATGATTTCCATTCTCCACCAGGTGATGGAAGCTCAACCTGAATAATTTATGCACTCCTCCTCCTCATTTTCCTCCTTCTCCTCCTCTTTGTACAATAAAGCAGAGGAAACTGGCTATTTTTTGCCAGGGCCAACTGGCTCTAGTTATAGTACCTAGCTAGTAGTATAGTGGAGGGCCACCTACCCGGTCCTCTGTTTTAAACAAATTTTGGGAGTGCCACATACAGGCACTCAATTTATTTAATTTTTCAGGAGGACCAACTACCTGCTCCTCTGGTTTGAAAACTTTTTTGGACTGCCACATACAGGCACTATCCAAATTAATTTGTCTCCATAGCAGCCTCCACACATCGTCTTTTTAGCTGCCTCCACACGTTGTCTCCATTGCTACCTCCACACTTCATCGCCATAGCTGCCTCCAAAAGTCGTCCATATAACTGCCTCCATACATGGTCCCCTTATCAAACGAGCTGTGTCAGGCAGAATTTTGGGTTGTTGTCATGGCTTCCACATCAAACTGGTTAACTTTGTCGCCACCCTGCTGTGTAATCCACAAAATATACTGGCAAACTTTTATCATTTACCAATATTATTTCAGCGCTTCTTGCGCATCTGTTTACATTCCCCTCACCCGCTATAACCCAAACTTATAAGAACACTACTAAACTTGATCTTATACAAAAGGTTCTTAGAAGTGCTGTTTGGGGGGGAGCCAAGAGACAGGGGCTTGGATTGGTGAAAGCTCGTCTGGCAGCGGAGCGCCAGCTCCATCCCAAGATCCAACTAACATAGTTTTAACTGCAGCACCTTTAATCTACTACTAGCTCACTGCCTCCATACATGGTCCCCTTATCAAACGAGCTGTGTCAGGCAGAATTTTGGGTTGTTTTCATGGCTTCCACATCAAACTTGTTAACTTTGTCGCCACCCTGCTGTGTAATCCACAAAATATACTGGCAAACTTTTATCATTTACCAATATTATTTCAGCGCTTCTTGCGCATCTGTTTACATTCCCCTCACCTGCCATAACCCAAGGCCGGAATTTTCAGGTGTTTCACCAGATACATAGTGGAACTCGGCCCATCTGTCGCCGCCATGCTGGCGACCTGAAGTTGCAATCATAGCAGCGCAATATGGATGCCCCGTACTGTCGCTCTTTATCATGGAACCATTTCCGAAAAACAATTAAAAATAGAACCACTATGCTATTCCATTATTCCTAGGTGAAATATTCAAACGACCCCGTCTGCTTTGAAAATTATCGTTTTTTCAAAGTAAACGCTTCTGGCCCCCAGGCCCATTTTGGGTGGGGAGGAGCCGAGAGACAGGGGCTTGGACAGGCGAAAGCTCGCCTGGCAGCGGACCGCCAGCTCCATCCCAAGATTAGGCAGCCTCAGAGGCATCCATGCATGCTGCCCCTGCTGTTTCCTGTCCATTTTGCCTCCACGATCCTCCACAGCATCCACCAATGTCTCCATGTGCAACTATCAACTCTCTATACCCAAGGCGCTGGAGCACGAGAGGATATGCAGCACATCATCCCCTTATCAAACGAGCTGTGTCAGGCAGAATTTTCAGGTGTTTCACCAGATACATAGTGGAACTCGGCCCATCTGTCACCATGCTGGAGACCTGAAGTTTCAATCATAGAAGCAATATGGATGCCCCAGTAGTCACTCTTAATCATGGAAGTCGTCTCCATGGCTGTGTCAGGCTCATTTTTCGGGTGTTTCACCAGATACGTTATGGAACTTGGTCACTATGTCGCCACCATGCTGTGTTATCGACTAAATATACCATCAACCTTTTGTACACATAGGAAATCATTTCAGCGCTTCTTGCTCACCTCCTTTGGTGAAATCTGAGTCCATTTAGGGTATGTAGCCATGACACTCTCTAGCCTGCCACTGCTGCCGCTGCCTCTGTATGCCGTCCCCTATAGTGTCAGGGTCAATTATTGTATGTTTTAGATGCTATCTAGCCTCATTCGGTCACTTTGTCATGGCCATGCTGTTGCCCATAATTTTGGCATAATGGTGCGATTAAGCAGCCTCACAGGCATCCATGCATGCTGCCCCTGCTGTTTCCTGTCCATTTCCATGGTGTTTCCATCCTTTTCTGAGGTTCCCAGGTGTTTGGCCAAGCTTCCCTGTGCAGAGCCTTGGTCCCCTTGAAAAATGCTCGAGTCTCCCATTGACTTCCATGGGGCTCGTTATTCGAGACGAGCACTCGAGCATCGGGAAAAGTTAATCTCGAATAACGAGTACCCGAGCATTTTAGTGCTCACTCATCTCTAGTGTACACCTTTTAAATGTCAGGATTCGGGATGCGTGGATACAATGGACCACCGCTGGAGGTGGTACTAGCTGACACCTGGGACCGGAGTCTAAGTGGCACCTGGTCTTTACCAGAGCCCCCCGCAAAGCGGGATGAACTTGCTGTGGCAGGATGTCTCCAGGTCGTTCCACAGTTGCAACTAGCCCGTGTTTGCAGCCAAGGTCGATGTACAGAATCACAGTCCAGGCTTGTGGTCAGGTACAGGCAGGCAGTCAGGGCAGGCGACAGAGATGCAGAGGTCAGAGTTCAAGTCTGGTGTCACAACTGGAGATCAAGGCAGAGCAGGAACAGGAACAGGGAGCAGGAGCGTGGAGAGGTGAGTGCAGGCCAGGGGACGGGGCAGTGCTGCCACGGAGAGGGGCACAGGTGTGCCTGCAAACCGAGGCATGGATTGCAGGCACACCCATGACATCTTCATAAAGAGAGACTGTCCTTTTACATTCTGCCACATTCCACCTTGTCTCTCCTGCTGGGCCTTCCGTGGCTGCAGCTTCACGCACCAGTCCTTTGTTGGGGACCAGAGTGTCAGTCTCACTGCATGGTGGTGCCTCTACCAGTACCTGTCTTGGTCTCCTCCGGAGCTCCCAATCCACTGGAGGGCCTATCAACGTGTTAACAGGACTTAGCTGATGTTTTCTTCAAGAAACAAGCAGAGACTTCATGACTGCCATGTAGACCTTCTGCCAGGTGCTTCGGGTGTATCCTCTTTTAGTTCCCGAAACTGCAGCAATGTCGGAGCATATCCAAGAGAATCTGCAGAGAGGGTCCTCCTCTCTGGCTGGTGCAGTCTTCTTCTTTGTGACCAAGAAGCATGGGTCACTTCATGCATGCAATGATTATTGTGATCTTAATAAGGTCATGGTTAAGAACCGCTATCCATTGCCGTTGATCACGGAGCTCTTTGACCGTCTGCTTGACTCCAAGGTCTTTTCCAAGCTAGACCTTCTTGGGGCCTACAACCTCATCCATAGCCGCAAGGGTGATGAGTGGAAAACTGCCTTTAACACCTGTAAAGGACATTTCAAGTACTTGGTGATGCCATTCGGACTGTGTAATGCGCTAGCCGTATTTCAAGAATTCGTTAACGACATCTTCAGGGATCTGCTGTATACTTGTGTCATAGGCTATCTTAACAACATTCTTGTGTTCTCTCCGGACCTTGAGTCCCACCAGTCCCACGTTCGACAAGTTCTTGCTCGCCTCCGGGCCAAACGCCTCTCTACACCAAGCTCGAGAAATGTCAATTTCCCCAGCGGAGGTTTCCTTTCCTTGGCTTTATTATCTCCGACAGAGGCCTCCAGATGGATCCTTCCAAGTTGTCTGCGGTTCTACAATGGCCGTGTCCGGAAGGTCTGGGTGCCATACAGCAGTTCCTGGGTTTTGTAAACTATTACTGGTAGTTCATCCCGCACTTTTCCACTCTTGTATCTCCCGTCGTGGCGCTTACCAAGAAGGGTGCCAATCCCCTCCTCTGGTCTTCAGCAGCTGAAGAAGCCTTGTCAAGTTTGAAATCCGCCTTTGCCTGTTCTCACTAGGCCTGATACAGAGAAGCCCTTTCATCTGGAATTTGATGCTTCCTCCGTAGGTGCAGGGGCGGTGCTCACCATGGCTCTCACTTGAGAGAGGAATTGAGAGAGGAATTACTTCATAGGAGATAGAGAACTTCTGGCCATTAAACATGCCCTGGAAGACTGGCAATATCTTCTGAAGGGAGCTCACCATCCGGTTTGTGTATATACAGATCATAAGAATCTCCTGTATCTCCAGATAGCTCAACGTCTCAACCCTAGGCAAGCCCGTGGTCACCCGGCAAGACTTATGTCCGACCTGCAGGATATTGACTTGGGGATATTTTTCTTGTGTGGCTTGGCACCCTGGGGTGCAACGCTCTGTGGCCCTCATCTCCCGTTTCTACTGGTGGCCTGACGTGGTCAAAGATGTTTGCAATTTTGCGGGTTCCTGCACTTCCTGTGCCCGTAATAAGCCATCTCGCCTTAAACCGGCTAGACTGCTACTGACGTTTCCGATACCCAGTTGCCCATGGTCACACGTGGCAATGAACTTCCGCCTTCCTCTAGCAATACCGTCATCTGGGTGATGAGTTACCGGTTTTCCAAGATGTCCCATTTTGTTCTGCTTACAGGTCTTCCGTCTGATCGAAGGGTTCAGTTTGTGTCTAAGTTCTGGCGATCTTTGTGTAACCAGCTGCAAGTGAATCTGGACTTTTCTTCCGCTTATCACCCATAGTCAAATGGTCAGGTGGAAAGAGTTAACCAGACTCTGGGCTTCTATCTCCGCCATTTTGTTTCGGCCCGTCAGGGGGAGGTCGAAGGGGGGGGGGGTACTGTCATGGGTGCTCCTGAGACACACATCTCGATTCACGGGCTCACCTGTGATCCTCTGTGTGCCCCAGCACCCCGCTGCTCTGTTTTACCTCTCCCTGTTCCTGATTTCTGTCCAGCCGCCATACGCGCATGTTCCCCTGTCCTAGGGCGCGCCAACTTCCGAAGATTTAAAAGGCCAGCACACTGCTGATTGGTGCTAGCCCTTTTCAGGAAATGGATAAAAGCCGGTGTCTCCCAGCATTCCCTGCCCAATCTTCGTGCTCTATGCCATCAAGAAAGCTTTGTCTTGTGCCTTGTGCCTGTGATTGGCTTCCCCGTTGTGACACTGGACCTGTTCCCGTTTATGCTCCTCTGCTAAATGCACTGACCTTCTGCTTTGCTTCTGACCCTAAATCTTTGCCACCTGTCCTGACCTCCTGACCACGAATTTGCCTGCCGACTCTCCTCCTTGCCTTGGCTGCCACCACAGACAAGTCGCACCTGTGGAATGACCTGGTAGTACCACGCCGCAGCAAATCCAACCCGCTTTGCTGCGGGCTCTGGTGTAAAACGGGTGCCAATTCCAGTCCCAGGTGTTGGCTTGTGTTATCGTCCATGGTGGTCAAGGGGGTTCACTACCCCAGAAGCCTGACAGTGTCTGAGATGTATCGGAGCTTAGAATGTAATTGTGTGTTATATGCATCTCATGGACCTCATCATCTCTCATCTCTAATCTGAGTCATCACTCTTTTTACATTGAGGGATGCACGGTCCAGCCAGTCAGCTGCTATAGTGGTGTCCATGACCTGGATAAAAAGCGTATCACCTGGTCACTCAAGGATGGCTATACTTTTTCCTGTAACTTTCAGTACTTCTGTCTGTTTGTGTTTTGCTGGACCTGAACCTGTAACTGTACCTGTACCCAGCCTGAGCCGGTACCCTAAACCCCAGCTTGATCTGTGCTTGAAATTATATCCAGCCTGATCAGGAACCCTTAACCTGTACCTGGGTTCTCACTGATACAGAACCCTGAACCTCAGCCTGATCAGAAAACCCAAACCTGACCCTTTATCCTGCCTGATCTGGAACTCTGTATCTGCCTGAAAAACTCTGTATCTGCCTAAAAATGTTTGCAACACCACTTTTATACCATTATACATCACATAAAAAAAAATTAACAAAAAGTGATGAAAAGGTCCTCAAATATGGTAGCAATGAAAACGTCAGCTTATCTTGCTAAAAATTACGTCTTGCCCATCTTGCAGCAAAGTATGAAAAATTTCTTAATTTTTTTAAAAAAATTTAATGATATCTTTTGTGTTTTTCCATGAAAAAAATGGAAATTTTCTAAAAATTATTAATTTTCATAGTTCAAAATGTTCTAGTTTTCAGACAGATAGTAATAGCACCTGAGTAACTTTATAGCTAACATTTGCCAAATCTCTGCTTTATATCGGCATGGGCATTTTATGCATCCTCTCTCTTTTCTAGGTTGTTAGGAGGTTCAGAATTGTGGGTGCAATTTTTCTCATTTCTATGAAAATTGCTAAAACCCTTATTTAGATCCACTTGCTCAAGTTTAAGTGACTTTTAGAGGCCTAACTAGCAGTAAAACCCCGTAAATTATGCCATTTTAGAAACTACACCCTTTAATATGTGAAAAATCAACTTTAATTTCTTTTAGACAATATATTTATCTTGGCCAAAAATTAAACCGTTACCAAGTATTACTGTATATATTCTAGTATAAGTTGACCCAAGTATAAGTTGAGAGCCCTAATTTTAACACAAAAAAAACAGGAAAGACCCATTGGGGCAAATTTACTTACCCGGTCCATTCGCGTTCCAGCGGCGGCTTCTCTGAAGAGCGTTCGGGTCTTCCGGCGATTCATCAAGGTCCTGCGGCCGATGTCCACCAGGTGGCGCTGCTGCGCCGATGTCCACCGAGATGCCCGGGAGTTCATCGTCTTCATTGTGGTGCATGTGAGTATTGGCCGTGCGACCATTTTTTTTTTTTAAATGCGGCGGTTTTTCCAAATCAGTCGGGTTACCGTTCGGCCACGCCCCCCCGATTTCCATCGCGTGCATGCCAGCGCCGATGCGCCACAATCCGATCGCATGCACCAAAATCCCGGGGCAATTCAGGGGAAATCACCGCAAATCGGAAATATTCAGGTAACACGTCGGGAAAACGTGAATCGGGCCCTTAGTAAATGACCCCCATTGACTCCAGTATAAGCCAAAGGTGGGAAATACATTGGTCACAGCCCCCCAGTATGAAGCCTGCCAGGCCCTGTAGTATATAGTCTGCCAGTCCCTGTAGTAGATAGCCTGCCAGCCCCTGTAGTACATAATCAGCCCCTGTAGTATATAGCCAACCAGCTCTGTAGTATATAGCCAGCTCCTGTAGTTTATAGCCAGCCCCTGTATTATATAGCCAGCCAGCCTCTGTAGTATATAGTCTGCCAGCCCCTGTAGTATATAGTCAGCCAGCCCTTGTGGTATATATCAAGCCAGCCCGTGTAGTTTATAGCCTGCCAAACCCTGTAGTACAGTGATGGCGAACCTTTTAGAGACCGAGTGCCCAAACTACAACCAAAATCCACTTATTTAGCAGGAAGTACCAACATGGCATTTCAAGCAGTAACTGCTAACCAGTAACACTGCTACCAGTTCTTCTACATCATTCAATTGTATTGGCTCTCCTAAGGCCACCAATACAGTTGAAAAAGGGTGGGCAAATAAAAACAGACCATCATTGTGGCTTCTCTCCAGGAAGAATGGTGGGTCAGCAGGATGACCTCTAAAGACAATGCAGTTCTGTCAGCACCTTCTCACTTTTCCCACTGTTTCAAACAGCCAATGAATTGTCGCTTTAAAATAGCGCTGAGAGCAGCATCACTTAAGTTGCTTGGGACTGCAAGAAGATTTGGTGGATTTGGTCCTGTTTGGTGAAATTGGAGCGATTGGCTTGAGTGCCCACAGAAAGGGCTCTGAGTGCCACCTCTGGCACACGTGCCATAGGTTCCCCAGTCCCCTCTAGTGTAAAGCCTGCCTGCTCCCTCTAGTGTATAGTCTGTCAGCCCCCTCTATTATATAACCTGTCAGTCCCTCTAATATATAGCCTGCCAGCCCCTACCCCCAGTACATAGCCTGCAGACCAACCCCCCCAGTATATAGCTTTCAGCCCGTGCCCCCAATATAGTGCCTGTAAGAAAAAAACTAAAAGTGTGCTCACCTTCCGACGCCACCTCGGCAGGTTCGCTTCTATCCATCGCGGCTCTGGCCTCGGCTCCATGTAACGGCATGGTCCGTCACAGGCACCATGATGTAAGCTGCTCACTGACATCATAGTGTGTGCCGATGCCGGGACACGGAGTCAATGCCGTAGTCGCGATAGATAGAAGAGGACCTGCTGGGGAGACGTCAAAAGGTGAGTACACTTTTTGTTTTTTTTTCTTGACTCGAGTCAAGCTTATACTCCACAAAGTTTGTTACCCATTTTCTCCCGAGTATGAGGATGCCCATATGTGGTGGTGACTGTATGGGCACATGGCCGGTCATAGAAGGGAAGGAGTGCCATTCAGAGCAGTTCTGCATTGTCACATTTTATAGGCTATAAAATGTTTATTTTTTTGTAATTTGGACATATGGGGGATTATTTTTTTGTGGATGAGATTCATTTTTCAGGTGCATCATTTCAGGGGAGTTCAATAGCTAAAAATCAGATTTTATAAACTCCTTCTTGGTGGTGGTTAAAAAATCGTGAATTTTAGTATTATTTTTCCTTGACGTTCACCATACCATAAAAATATCATTATTCTATGGGTCATCACAATTACAGTGACACTGTATGTTGGGGTAAATGTTACTTTATGATCATTTATTTAATAATTTTTGTATGTGTTTTGTACGGGTTGTTACGGACGTTGTTATACCCAACATGTTGGTTTTTTTGGGGGGTGATTTTCCCTTTTTTATGTTTTATTTGATTATTGCATGGGATGGGACTTCAGTGGACTTTTATTCTTTTTAATAATTTTTTAAAATTTTAATTTGACTATTATTTTTTTACTTTTTCTCCCGTTTTATTTTGTACCAGGGTGGGACATGAACAACTGATAATTTGATCACTTGTTCATTATAATATACTGCAGTACTAATGTATTGCAGCATATTACATAGTCAGCCTATGCATTCTCTATAGGCTGACAGCTCACTGTTAGATTGTGCATTCAGTACGATCCTAACAGGCTGCTAATCAAGGCAGCCCTGGAGTCCTTATCGGACCTCAGGGTTTCCATGGCAATGAGCGGCACCTCCGTGCCCTGCACGCAGGGTCCCGATCGTCGTGTGCATGCACTAAAGACACCGTGCTCATAGTGATAGGGTTATAGGGAATCACGATATAGGCGGGATAACGATAGTTCTAATCACTGCTGTTACTGTCAGCTTCTAAACCCGGGCTATCGCCATGACATGATTCTACGTCAAGAAGCGGGAACTACCCATATCCTATGACGTAGAATCACGTCAAGGTGCGGGAAGGGGTTAAAGTGTTTTAAAACACAATAAAACCTATAAAAATTTGTATCACCATGATCCTACGTATGATTTGGAGCGCACAATGAGAGACTTAAAACTGAGCACACAAAATAGTGATACAAATGTGATTTTTCACCAATTTTGCCACATTTGTAATTTTAATCCAGCTTTCCAGTATGTGACATGGAATAATAAATAACATCACTGAGAAGTACAAAAGCTCTCACAGTGCTCCTTACACAAAAAAATTTAAAAGTTATAGAGTTTTAAAGGTGGGAAGCAAGAAAGAACAATAAAAGGCTGTGATGCAAATGGAACAGGGAACAGGGACGTGGCTTTGGTGCTGCTGTTGCTGCTCATGGTAATGGAACTGATGCTACAGGGAGAGGACGTGCTCTGTCTCTGCTTGCTCTAAGTTACTCTAGTGAAAGCCCCAATAGACCACACAAAGTTGACTGCACTAAGGGACACTTTTGGAGGAGGAAGAGGAGGAGTTTTTCTCAGAGCAGGTGACACGCTGAGCAGCTTACAGCAGTCACTGGACAGTGGCTGGGGAGAGGAAGTGGAGGAGTACACGATTCCCACCAAGGCCAGCTTGCCCTTGCCTCTGTGCTTCCTGCCCATACAAGCCACTACAGTGGTGGCCAAAAGTATTGGCACCCCTACAATTCTGTCAGATACTCGTTTTCTTCCAGAAGATGATTGCAATCACAAATTCTTTGGTATTAATATCTTCATTTATTTTGCTTGCAATGCCTAATACAGGCAGTCCCTGGGTTACGTACAAGATAGGTTCTGTAGATTTGATCTTAAGTTGAATTTGTATGTAAGTCGGAACTGTATATTTTATCATTTTAACCCCAGCAAAAAATTTTTGCTCTCTGTGACAATTGGATTTTAAAAATTTTGGGTTGTGATAAGACCCAGGATTAACAATAAAGCTTCATTGGCAGACACCTTTGATAACTGTTATTGCTGTTTATTGTAGCCTAAGACTAAAGTACAGTAAATTACCAATTATCAGAGGTCTGTTTGTAACTAGGGGTCGTTTGTAAGTCGGGTGTTCTTAAGTAGGGGACCGCCAGTACTTGGTGGCACAAACTTTAGACAACATAACTGCGAACAACCGCTTCCGGTAACCATCAATGAGTTTCTTCCAAGGCTCTGCTGGAATTTTAGACCATTCTCCTTTGGCAAACTGCTCCAGGTCCCTAAGATTTGAAGGTGCCTTATCCAAACTGCCATTGTGAGATCTCTCCACAGGTTCTATGGGATTCAGGTCTGGACTCATTGCTGCCACTTTACAAGTCTCCGGTGCTTTTTCTCAAACCATTTTCCAGTGTTTTTTTAAGTGTGTTTGGGTTATTGTCCTGCTGAAAGACCCATGACCTCTGAGGGAGACCCAGCTTTCTCACATTGGGCCCTACATTATGCTGCAAAATTTGTTGGTAGTCTTCAGACTTCATAATGCCATGCACATGGTCAAGCAGTCCAGTGCCATAGGCAGCAAAGCAACCCCAAAACATCTGGGAACCTCTGTTGTGTGTGACTGTAGGGACTGTGTTCTTTTCTTTGAAGGGATCTTTTTTTTCCTGTAAACTCTATGTTGATTAGAGATGAGCGAACATGCTCGTCCGAGCTTGATGCTCGGTCGAGCATTAGGGTACTCGAAACTGCTCGTTGCTCGGACGAATACTTCGCCCGCTCGAGAAAATGGCAGCTCCCGCCGTTTTGCTTTTTGGCGGCCAGAAACAGAGCCAATCACAAGCCAGGAGACTCTGCACTCCACCCAGCATGACGTGGTACCCTTACACGTCGATAGCAGTGGTTGGCTGGCCAGATCAGGTGACCCTGGGATAGACTAGCCCCTGCCCGCGCTGCTCGGATCATTCTGTGTCTGGATGCCGCTAGGGAGAGAGCTGCTGCTGGTCAGGGAAAGCGTTAGGGTGTTCTATTAGCTTACTGTTAGGCAGGAGTGATTCTCCAAGAACCCAACAGCCCTTCTTAGGGCTACAATAACGTTATACTTTTTTTTTTTTATTTGCAGCTAGTACCATATTGTGAGGAATTTGCAGGGGGACTTGCTACCATTGTGTTTAGCTCTTAGTGACACACATATCCACCTCAAACACCAAAGTGGGAAAATGTATTAGGGGTTTGATTTCAATTAGGCACAGTCTGCCATTTACTTTTTATTTTACGTTTATTTTTTTAATAACTCAGTGTCATCTCATCTTGCATAGTAGTGTGCTTTCATACTTGGCTAGAAAATAGCCATAGGAGAATCCAAACGGCTTACTTACGCCTACAGTAGCGTTATATGTATTTGATTTCTGGTTGATCTGCTGGTGGCTGAACTTGCTGCAGTGCATCTACTAGCAAATTGTGAGCAATTTGTAGTGAGACTTGCGACCGCTGTGTTTTGCGCTTAGTGACGCACATATCCATTGCAAAGACCGAAGTGGGAAAATTTATTAGGGGTTGGATTTCAATTAGGCACAGTCTGCCATTTCCTTTTTTATTTTACGTTTATTTTGTTTAATAACTCAGTGTCATCTCATCTGGCATAATAGTGTGCTTTCATACTTGGCTAGAAAATAGCCATAGGAGAATCCAAACGGCTTACTTACGCCTACAGTAGCGTTATATATATTTGATTTCTGGTTGATCTGCTGGTGGCTGAACTTGCTGCAGTGCATCTACTAGCAAATTGTGAGCAATTTGTAGTGAGACTTGCGACCGCTGTGTTTTGCGCTTAGTGACGCACATATCCATTGCAAAGACCGAAGTGGGAAAATTTATTAGGGGTTGGATTTCAATTAGGCACAGTCTGCCATTTCCTTTTTTATTTTACGTTTATTTTGTTTAATAACTCAGTGTCATCTCATCTGGCATAGTAGTGTGCTTTCATACTTGGCTAGAAAATAGCCATAGGAGAAACCAAACGGCTTACTTACGCCTACAGTAGCGTTATATATATTTGATTTCTGGTTGATCTGCTGGTGGCTGTACTTGCTGCAGTGCATCTACTAGCAAATTGTGAGCAATTTGTAGTGAGACTTGCGACCGCTGTGTTTTGCGCTTAGTGACGCACATATCCATTGCAAAGACCGAAGTGGGAAAATTTATTAGGGGTTGGATTTCAATTAGGCACAGTCTGCCATTTCCTTTTTTATTTTACGTTTATTTTGTTTAATAACTCAGTGTCATCTCATCTGGCATAGTAGTGTGCTTTCATACTTGGCTAGAAAATAGCCATAGGAGAATCCAAACGGCTTACTTACGCCTACAGTAGCGTTATATATATTTGATTTCTGGTTGATCTGCTGGTGGCTGTACTTGCTGCAGTGCATCTACTAGCAAATTGTGAGCAATTTGTAGTGAGACTTGCGACCGCTGTGTTTTGCGCTTAGTGACGCACATATCCATTGCAAAGACCGAAGTGGGAAAATTTATTAGGGGTTGGATTTCAATTAGGCACAGTCTGCCATTTCCTTTTTTATTTTACGTTTATTTTGTTTAATAACTCAGTGTCATCTCATCTGGCATAGTAGTGTGCTTTCATACTTGGCTAGAAAATAGTCATAGGAGAATCCAAACGGCTTACTTACGCCTACAGTAGCGTTATATATATTTGATTTCTGGTTGATCTGCTGGTGGCTGAACTTGCTGCAGTGCATCTACTAGCAAATTGTGAGCAATTTGTAGTGAGACTTGCGACCGCTGTGTTTTGCGCTTAGTGACGCACATATCCATCGCAAAGACCGAAGTGGGAAAATTTATTAGGGGTTGGATTTCAATTAGGCACAGTCTGCCATTTCCTTTTTTATTTTACGTTTATTTTGTTTAATAACTCAGCGTCATCTCTTCTGGCATAGTAGTGTGCTTTCATACTTGGCTAGAAAATAGCCATAGCAATAGGATAGCATCGTTTGGTTTTAAAAACTAAAAAACACAAAAAAAAACAAAAAAACACAAAAAAAAGTTAAAAAAAAATTAAAGTTATAACTCTCATTTTCAAAATGTTTAACCCGAGGGCTAGGGGTAGAGGACGAGGGCGGGGACGTGGGCGTCCAACTACTGCAGGGGTCAGAGGCCGTGGTCCTGGGCGGGGTGAGACACCACCTGCTTATGAGGGAGCAGGGGAACGCCGCAGAGCTACACTCCCTAGGTTCATGTCTGAAGTTACTGGGACTCGTGGTAGAGCACTGTTGAGGCCAGAACAGTGCGAACAGGTGATGTCGTGGATTGCTGACAATGCTTCGAGCAATTTGTCCACCAGTCAGTCTTTCACGCAGTCCACCCATGTCACCGAAATCGGCACTCCTCCAGCTCCTGCACCTCAGCCTCCTCCCCCCCAGTCTGCCCCCTCCCAGGAAAATTTGCCATTTGAACCGGCATACTCTGAGGAACTGTTTTCTGGACCCTTCCCATACTCACAAACCACTTGTCCGGTTGCTGCTGAGCAATTTTCCGATGCCCAGGTTTTCCACCAGTCGCAGTCTGTGGGTGATGATGACCTTCTTGACGTAGTGGAAGAAGTGTCTAAAGAGGTGTCCGACGATGAGGAGACACGGTTGTCAGACAGTGGGGAAGTTGTTGTCAGGGCAGGAAGTCCGAGGGGGGAGCAGACTGAGGGATCGGAGGATGATGAGGTGACAGACCCAAGCTGGGTTGATAGGCCGGGTGAACACAGTGCTTCTGAGACAGAGGAGAGTCCTCGACCAGAACAGGTTGGAAGAGGCAGTGGTGGGGCCAGACGGAGAGGCAGGGCCAGAGCTGGTGCATCAGCGCCAAATGTGTCAACTAGTGAAGCTCCCGTGGCGAGGGTTCTTGCGGCGAGGGCTAGATTTTCAGAAGTCTGGAGGTTCTTTAAGGAAACACCGGATGACCGACGGACTGTGGTGTGCAACATTTGCCAAACCAGGCTCAGCAGGGGTTCCACCACTACTAGCTTAACTACCACCAGTATGCGCAGGCATATGAATGCTAAACACCCCACTCAGTGGCAACAAGCCCGTTCACCTCCGGCCGTGCACACCACTGCTCCTTCCCCTGTGTCAGCTGATAGTCAGCCCCCTGCCCAGGACCCTGCCACAAAAACCCCATCGTCGCCTCCACGATCCTCCACAGCATCCACCAGCGTTCAGCTCTCCATACCCCAGACGCTGGAGCGGAAACGCAAATATAGTGCAACCCACCCGCACGCCCAAGCCCTTAATGTCCACATCTCCAGATTGCTTAGCCTGGAGATGCTGCCCTATAGGCTAGTAGAGACCGAGGCCTTTCGCAACCTCATGGCGGCGGCCTCCCCTCGGTATTCGGTCCCCAGCCGCCACTACTTTTCCCGATGTGCCATCCCAGCCCTGCACCAGCACGTGTCAGACAACATCATCCGTGCCCTGACCAACGCCGTTTCTGACAAGGTCCACTTGACCACGAACACGTGGACGAGTGCTGCCGGGCAGGGCCACTATATATCGCTGACGGCACATTGGGTTAACTTGGTGGAGGCTGGGACCGAGTCTGACCCTGCGGCTGGTCATATACTGCCGACGCCGAGGATTGCGGGGCCTACCTCGGTCCAGGTGTTTCAGGCCTACTATGCCTCCTCCTCCTCCCACCCCTCCTCCACCTCCTCCTCCTCCGAATTACCATCCGTGGGCATGGCGCCATCAGTCGGTAGCTCTAGGCACAGCAGCAGTGCCATCGCTAAGCGACAGCAGGCGGTGCTCAAACTGCTGAGCCTAGGCGATAAAAGGCACACCGCCCAAGAGCTATTACAGGGCATCACGGCGCAGACTGATCTGTGGCTGGCACCGCTGAACCTGAAGCCAGGCATGGTTGTGTGTGACAACGGCCGTAACCTGGTGGCGGCTCTGCAACTCGGCAGACTGACACATGTGCCATGCCTGGCCCATGTGTTAAATCTGATAGTTCAGCGTTTCCTCAAGACATACCCCAATCTGTCTGATTTGCTCTCGAAGGTGCGCCGCATCTGTGCGCATTTCAGGAAGTCCAGCACAGATGCTGCCACTCTCAGGACAGCGCAGCGCCGCCTCCAACTGCCCGCTCACCGACTGTTGTGCGACGTGCCCACGAGGTGGAATTCAACACTGACCATGTTATCCAGAGTTTACCAGCAGCGCAGAGCGATTGTAGACTGCCAGATGTCAACTTCCACCAGAACTGGTAGTCAGGTCAGTCAGCTTCCTCAAGTCTACAATGAGGAGTGGACGTGGATGTCTGATATCTGTCAGGTGCTGAGTAACTTTGAGGAGTCAACACAGATGGTCAGTGGTGATGCCGCCATCATCAGCCTCACCCCGCTGCTTGGCCTGTTGAAAAACTCTCTGATCAGCATGAAGTCGGAAGCTTTGCGCTCGTCACAAGAGACGGGGGAAGAAGATTCCCTTGTTGATAGCCAAAGCACCCTTAGGTCTGTTTCTCAGCGCATATCGGAGGAGGTGGAGGTGGAGGAGGATGAGGAGGAAGAGGAGGAGAATGTTGGCGAGACACAAGAGGGGACCATTGTTGAGTCCTTCACTGTTCAGCGTGTATGGGCAGAAGAAGAGGAGTTGGAGGAGTTGGAGGAGGAGGAAATGGACAGTCAGGCCAGTGAGGGGAGTGAATTCTTACGCGTTGGTACTCTGGCGCATATGGCAGATTTCATGCTAGGCTGCCTATCCCGTGACCCTCGCGTTCAAAGAATTTATTCCAGCACCGATTACTGGGTGTTCACTCTCCTGGACCCACGGTACAAGCAAAATCTTTCCACTCTCATCCCTGGAGAGGAAAGGAGTGTGAGAATGCATGAATACCAGCAGGCCCTGGTTCACAAGCTGAAACAGTATTTCCCTTCTGACAGCGCTAGCGGCAGAGTGCGTAGTTCTGCGGGACAAGTAGCGAGGGAGAGTAGGCGAGCAGGCAGCTTGTCCAGCACTGGCAAGGGTACGCTTTACAAGGCTTTTGCCAGCTTTATGTCACCCCAGCAAGACACTGTCACCTGTCCCCAGTCTCAGCAGAGTAGGGCTGATCTTTACAGAAAGATGGTGAGGGAGTACGTAGCTGACCATACCATCGTCCTAAATGATCACACAGCTCCCTACAACTACTGGGTTTCAAAGCTGGACATGTGGCACGAACTGGCGCTGTACGCCTTGGAGGTTCTTGCCTGCCCTGCCGCTAGCGTCTTGTCCGAGCGGGTTTTCAGTGCAGCTGGTGGCATCATCACCGATAAGCGTACACGCCTGTCGACTGACAGCGCTGACAGGCTGACGCTTATTAAGATGAATAAAGCATGGATTTCTCATAATTTCCAATCTCCACCAGGTGAAGGAAGCTCAACCTGAATAATTTATCCACTCCTCCTCCTCCTCATTTTCCTCCTTCTCCTCCTCTTTGTACAGTAAAGCAGAGGAAACTGGCTATTTTTTGACAGGGCCCACTGGCTCTAGCTATAGTACTGTATGCATTTAATTTTTCTGGAGGGCCACCTACCCGGTCCTCTGTTTTAAACAATTTTTGGGAGTGCCACATACAGGCACTCAATCTATTCAATTTTTCTGGAGGGCCACCTACCCGGTCCTCTGTTTTAAACAATTTTTTGGAGTGCCACATACAGGCACTCAATCTATTCAATTTTTCTGGAGGGCCACCTACCTGCTCCTCTGGTTTGAAAACTTTTTTGGACTGCCACATACAGGCACTCAATCTATTCCATTTTACTGGAGGGCCACCTACCTGCTCCTCTGGTTTGAAAAGTTTTTTGGACTGCCACATACAGGCACTCAATCTATTTCATTTTTCTGGAGGGCCACCTACCCGCTCCTCTGGTTTGAAAACTTTTTGGACTGCCACATACAGGCACTCAATCTATTTCATTTTTCTGGAGGGCCACCTACCTGCTCCTCTGGTTTGAAAACTTTTTTGGACTGCCACATACAGGCACTATCTAAATTAAATTGTCTCCATAGCAGCCTCCACACGTTGTCTCCATTGCTACCTCCAAAAGTCGTCCATATAGCTGCCTCCATACATCGTCCCCTTATCAAACGAGGTGTGTCAGGCAGAAATTTGGGTTGTTTTCATGGATTCCACATCAAAGTTGTTAACTTTGTCGCCACCCTGCTGTGTTATCCACAAAATATACTGGCAAACTTTTATCATTTACCAATATTATTTCAGCGCTTCTTGCGCATCTGTTTACATTCCCCTCACCCGCCATATCCTAAACTTATAAGAACGCTACTACACTTGATCTTATACAAAAGGTTCTTAGAAGTGCTGTTTGGGGAGTAGCCTAGAGACAGGGGCTTGGATTGGCGAAAGCTCACCTGGCAGCGGAGCGCCAGCTCCATGCGCATCATGCGCTTCTTGCGCATCTGTTTACATTCCCCTCACCCGCCATATCCCAAACTTATAAGAACGCTACTACACTTGATCTTATACAAAAGGTTCTTAGAAGTGCTGTTTGGGGAGTAGCCTAGAGACAGGGGCTTGGATTGGCGAAAGCTCGCCTGGCAGCGGAGCGCCAGCTCCATGCCAAGATCCAACTAACATAGTTTTAACTGCAGCACCTTTAATCTACTACTAGTTCACTGCCTCCATACATGGTCCCCTTATCAAACGAGCTGTGTCCGGCAGATTTTTGGGTTGTTTTCATGGCTTCCATGTTAACTTTGTCGCCACCCTGCTGTGTAATCCACAAAATATATTGGCAAACTTTTATCATGTACCGATATTATTTGAGCGCTTCTTGCTCACCTCCTTTGGTTCCTCTCTGCCACCCATTGGTTTGAAGCCTGAGTCGATTTAGAGTATGTCGCCATGCAACTCTCTAGCCTGCCGCTGCTGCCGCTGCCTCTGCATGCCGTCCCCTATAGTGTCAGGGTCAATTATTGGATGTTTTAGATGCTACCTAGCTTCATTCTGTCACTCTGTCATGGCCATGCTGTTGCCCATAATTTTGGCATAATGGTGCGATTAAGCAGCCTCAGAGGCATCCATGCATGCTGCCCCTGCTGTTTCCTGTCCATTTCCGTGGTGTTTCCATCCTTTTCTGAGGTTCCCAGGTGTTTGGCCAAGCTTCCCTGTGCAGAGCCTTGGTCCCCTTGAAAAATGCTCGAGTCTCCCATTGACATCAATGGGGCTCGTTATTCGAGATGAGCACTCGAGCATCGGGAAAAGTTTGTCTCGAATAACGAGTACCCGAGCATTTTAGTGCTCGCTCATCTCTAATGTTGATGAATTTTCCCAAAAAGCTCTACTTCTCTACGTCTCATATCTTGCTCATATATTACACTACACATGGTCCAAGCAGGACAGACAGTATTATATTATATAAGCAGGCAATGCCATATATCAGTGATGGCAAACCTTTTAGAGACTGGGTGCCCAAACTTCAACCAAAACCTACTTATTTACCATTGAGTGCCAACTTGACAATTTAAACAGTAACTTATTGCTCCCTGTTCTTCTACAACATTCAATCGTATCAGCCCCCTGAGGACACCAATACAGTTGAAAGCAGGAAGGCAAATTCAGACATTATTGTAGCTTCTCTCCAGGGTCTTTCTGTACAGGAAGAATCGTGGGCCAGTAGTAGGACCTCCAAAAATATTCTGGGCCTGTTCACACCTTCTTACTCCTCTTGCAGTTCCAATCAGTCAAGGATATGTCACATTAAAAGAGTGCCAAGAGCTGCATCTCAATTGTCTAAGACTGCAGGACGATTTAAGCCCTGTCTAGTGAACTTTGTCCTGGGGCGACAGCCTGGGTGCCCACAGAAAGGTCCCCGAGTGCCACCTCTGGCACCCGTGCCATAGGTTCGCCATCACTGCCATATATGAACAGTGTTGTTTGTAGTAGGAAATGATGTGCTTCTCCCACCAGTTTAGAACCAGACAAGATTTTCTTCTAGTTGGGCTGGCATCATATTATTTTTTAGCATGCAGACTATTTTCTTCACAACCAAGGCCCATTTTGTGTAGACCCCACCCCTTTTCCATGCCCCCTTACTCAGAATAGTCAGAGAAAATAACAACATTGGGATTAACCATGTTAGGTGGCATCATGGGTCCACAAACTGCTGTCCATATGAATTGGCCAGCTCAAGAAGTCCAAGACTGGCCACCACAATAAGGAGTTAAAGCACAAACCTACATCATACAATGAGTTCTCATTATGGGTATTATCAGTATTAATAACTGGTCTGTTCCCAAATGATCATTTACTATAATCTCCTGGTGGATTCAGAAGATGATAAAAGCAATCCTCATTGCTAATGCAGTGTGCTTCACCATCTCAATGTACCGTACCCACCGTACCCCATTGTCTTAGTGACTAAAGGGCAGAATATTTCCCCATGAACATAGAAATGTTGTTTTAAATGTATTTGCATTATTGTACAGGAGACATTAATTCCTATACAGTAGTATCTAGAATGTCCTGGATCCTACTCTGTGGGAAGAAAATTAGCAGAAAATACCCATTCGTAATGCCCTGTTATAATTTTCATTGTATCTTTGCTTTTTCCGAGCTCAGTCTGTGATGGCAAAAAGAGATTTGATTTTCATCCTCACACATGATAGAGTTAGTTCTCTAAGATGTTTGGAGCAAATTCTTTGCTGTGTTCCTTCAAAAACTTTGTACAAATAAACATAGAAGAATGTATGCTTGGTTGAAATTAAATGGTTATTATAATTATTCTTTTATGTATGTATTTTTTATCATATTTTTTTTGTATATGGTATTTTCTTTTTATTATAATTTGGATTGGATTCTCATAAGAGCCAGGATTAACGATAAAGCTTAATTGATCATTAATAACTGTTATAGCTGTTTATTGTAGTCTAAGGCAAAAGTACGGTAAATTACCAACATCCAGAGGACCATTTGTAACTAGGGGTCATATGTAAGTCAGGTGTTCTTAAGTAGGGGACCGCCTGTACTGCAAATTGATTTGCAACCTTTGACAGTTTTTGTTTTCATGTTGTGATCTAATTTGTATTATTCACAACAAATTTCATGAGGTAACGGAACTGGAGATCAATGAAGTGTGAAAGGCTTCTGTATTGTGTGTACAGTTGTAGAGGACCAACTGATCTAGGATGCTTCTATTATTTTGTTATGTATATTTTGCACTCTCAGTGAAGGTAAGATGTTGTACCCAGTATTATCACAGTATTCACCTAGTATCTGACTATTTTAACACCACTTTTGAGATCCAATTTCTTCTTTTAGGTTCCCTAGAATCCAGTTAGGGTGCCGTTGGCTCTAGCTAAAATCAGACTGAACATTGTGTTTCGGGTCTCCTCATCGCTACTCATAATGTAATAATCCTGGATTGTCTTTTCATATAACTCCACATTATGTTCTATTTTGTCTAAAAATATACTAGTATCTTCTCATATGACTGGTACTACTACAGAGGTAATGTGTTATCTATAGTCCCTCAGAATGTGTCAGGAGAATGGTTCAGGTCCTTGCTAAGCATTGTGGGTTCAATTCCCCCAACTTAAATTTTATCCAGATGTTTCGGGTGCACCCTCACCGTTAACACCCGTGATTGGTGCTGGTACCTATTGTAGGGGTTGACTCTTTAAAAAATGATGGCCAAGCTAGCATCGCCATTTAGATGCCAGAAGAGTGCACATTGCCATTTTTCCTAGGATCTTCACTCCCGATGCCAAAGCTTTGCCTCGTGGCATTTCAAGGGATTACCATCAAAGATCGCTGCTGGATATCAACTAAATTTTTATTCAAAGCTCGACCGAACTTGCTGAACACAATGGGGCTTATTTTCTAAGTGTCCCGAGGCCGCATTTTATTCGGGTTTTCCAACATTTCAGGGATCGCGCCGCCGGGACAGGGATTTAGAAGGGGATTGTGTTGCACACGATCGGATTTTGCCGCATTGGCGCCATCTTTTATGCAACAGAAATCAAACAAACCGCTGGATTTAACTTTCAATTTGTGTCGCAAGATCAAGTACTTACATGCACCGGGAAGAAGGTGCTGCTTCTTCCTCGTGTATTTATTTTTATATGTTCTTCAATGACAACAAGTGTTCTCAATTGATCCATTGGCACCTGGCAGTAGAACGGTGAGCAAACATGTGTGTCACAGTGCCGTTGTCTGGAAAAAGCTAGAGCAAGCTTTATCTTTTCATGTATGTACAGCCGGGCACCAAGCCTCACCAGCGCTCATCCCTCCATCTTTCCAGCTGAACATGAGCTACGCCCCGGTCTCGGCCCAGGCATAGTGTGAAAGTAGCCTAAGTCAGGGAAGCCTTGGCACTGGTGATCTACTCAATGATCTACTATAACAGAACAGTATACAGATTCATCATATGGAGTGTGACAGAGTGTCTGGAGAAGTCGTGGTATATTTTTCCAAAGTTCCTAAATTCTAACTGTTTCTAAAAAGCAACCAAGATGTTCAAAAAAGAGATCTTTCCAGAAGTATCTGCAATAATTGTTTTTTAATGAAAAATGCAACATATGTATGTGTTTCTGGAGTGGGGGGGGGGGGTGGTGGGAGAAAAGGCCATCTGCTACCCCAATTGCAATCATAGTATATAAGGCTGGAAAAAAACGCAAGTCCATCAAGCCCAACCTTTACAAATTAAGTAAATGTTTTATCCCCATAACCTGTGATATTTTTTCTCTCCAGAAAGGCATCCAGGCCTCTCTTCAGCATGTACATAGAGTCCGCCATAACAACCTCCTGTGGGAGAGAGTTCCATAGTCTCACTGCTCTCACAGTAAAGAACCTTTGTCTATGTTGATGGTAGAATCTCCTCTCCTCTAGGCGCAGAGGATGCCCCCTTGTCTTGGTCACAGGCCTAGGTATAAAAAGATCTTTGGAGAGATCCTTGTACTGTCCGTTAAGGTATTTGTATATTGTAATGAGGTTTCCCCTCAGTCGTCTTTTTTCTAAACTGAAAAATCCCAAATTTTGTAATCTGTCATTGTATTCTAATCCCCCCATTCCCCTATTAATCTTGGTTGCTCTCCTCTGCACCCGTTCCAGCTCTACTATATCCTTTTTATACCATGGTGCCCAAAACTGTACACAATATTCCATGTGTGGTCTGACCAGGGATTTGTATAAGGGCAAAACTAAGGTATGTATCATAGAATCTATTCCTCTTTTGATACATCCCATAATTTTATTTGCTTTAGCAGCAGCCGTCTGTCTCTGGTCAATAAAATTAAGTTTACCATCCACCAATACCCCCAAGTCCTTTTCAGCTCCAGTTTTACCAAGTAATTGACTGTTTAGAATATAACTATACTTTTTGTTTCCATGGCCCAAGTGCATAACTTTACATTTATCTACATTAAACCTCATCAACCATTTCTCTGCCCACTCCTCAAGCTTCCACAAATCCCTCTGTAATGATAAACTATCAACCTCAGTATTTATTACTTTACACAGCTTAGTATCATCTGCAAATATTGAAACTTGACTGTGTAAACCCACTACAAGGTCATTAATAAAAATATGTCTGGGTATTTGGACTGTCCCTATAAATTTGTCCTTCTATAATGTCAGCAGTTTAGACATACGTTTTTTTTTTTCTCAAATTCCTTTATTGAAAGAGTAACAGTTGTACATAAAGAAAAAAAGGCATCAGATTATAATGGTTACATGTTTGTTATTTCCATAGACTGAGTGTACTTTAGAGCATAGATTGGTATATTCTTCTGGATATCTATATATCTTTGTATATAGCAAGTATTACATATTCATAAGGTTTAAATCCTTACAGTACTGTTGAGATAAAGAAACTGAGGTCGAACAAGAATGTGGGGATGGAAAGGCGCGGGAAAAGAGGGGAGGGGAGGTTGGGTGAAGTATATTTAGTCAGTGTGGTGTAATCAGGAGAATTTACAAATTTTATCCAAGGGTCCCATGTCTGCATGTGGACTGTAAATGAGCGTTGAAGCTCTGCAGAGAGCTCCTCCATCTTCTGCAAATGTAGTATTTCAGTGAACCAGTCTGTCACTGAAGGAACCCTAGTAGACTTCCATAGCCTTGGGATCAAAGATCGTGCTGCGATCAAGAAGAAGCCAACCAGGGACCTTCTCGCTATAGTGAGGGGCATATCTAGCATGGATAGTAGGAGTTGTGCTGGTTCGTTCTTCAGATTGAGTCCTGTGATTTTGTTAGTTATATTAACAACTCGGGACCAGAAAGGTTGTATTATTGGGCAATCCCAATAAATGTGGAGCATGTTTCCTAAGTTCTGTCTGCACCTCCAGCATTCTCCGGAGCATGAGGGATAAATTGAGTTTAGTTTGGCAGGGGTCCAGTACCACCTAGACATAATTTTAAAGTTAGTTTCCTGAGCTTTGCCGGAAACCGTTATTTTATGACAAAGCTCAAACGCTTTTAGCCAGTCTTCTGATGTGAATGTTGTACCAAGCTCTTTTTCCCCCATTTTCACGTAAGGAGGGGGTGTTTTTGCCCATTTGTCTTGGTATAGACCATAAAGGACTGATATAGTGTGGGGAGTTGTTGAGGAAGATGTGCACAAGTTTTCGAAAGGCCTGGTTTCTCGATGTAGATTTAAGAGATTTTTGTGTGAGTTGTAAAAATGGGATAGTTGCGTGTATTCCCGAGATGTGCAGGGCGTATCTTGATATGAGGAAACTAGGCTATTGAGAGGGCAAAGGGAGTCATTTTCTAGAAGATCTATGAATCTAAGAGGTGTGTTCCGTCTGAGGGGGCTTAGAAAGTCTGGGTGGTTCCCCGGGGGAAAATCAGGATTATCAGTAATCGGAGTCATGGGCCCATCAGGGTCAAATAGGCGAGAGTGTGCGTCGAGTTTTTTAAGTGTTTTAAGGACCTGAAGTGCCACAAAGGGAAGGGTGTTTTGGCGGTGGGCCAAAGAAGTGTAGGTATGCGACCAGGGCAAGGTAGTCAATGGGACAGGAGATAGGCTATCTTCAAGTTGAACCCATAGCTTTTTCTTTTTACCGTGGAACCAGTCCAAAATCCTTGCATAGGATGAAGCGAGGTAATAGCTTTTACAATCTGGTAGTCCCAAGCCTCCTTGCAGTTTCCTGAGAATCAGCGTGGTTCTAGCTATTCTGGGGGAGGAGGCTGACCAGAGAAACTTATTAATGATGCTTAATAATTTCTGAAAGAACAATTTGGGTAATGCTAATGGGATTGTCTGGAAGAGGTATAAGAGTCTTGGTAATAGAGTCATCTTGATTGAATTTACTCTTCCTACCCAAGAAATCTGTTTGGACGCCCAGTTCGTCAGTTCCCTTTTAGTTTTTTGTAGAAAGGTGTCGTAGTTCAACGCATAAATGGATTTAAGGTCTGAAGGGATTTGTATTCCCAAGTATGTAATGGCTTTTTGCTGCCAGGTGAAGGAGAATCTAGAGCTTAAGTCTCTTGTTTCCACTTCTGAGAGGCATATACCCATCGCCACGCTTTTGGTTATATTGATTTTATGGTTACTGAAATGGCCAAAGGTTTCAAGGGCTTTCATAAGCGGAGGTAGTGAAGTGCTTGGATTAGTTAAATATAGGAGGACATCGTCCGCAAAGGCGGAACATTTATATTCATGGTCTCCAATTGTGATTCCAGATATTTCAGGATTTGTTCGGATAGCATTTAGGAGATGCTCTATTACCAAAGCGTACAATAAGGGGGATAGGGGGCAACCCTGTCTCGTTCCATTGAAAATAGGAAAAGAGGGGGAAAGTGAGCCATTAATTTTTATTTGCGCTTGGGGTGCACTATATAGGGATTTGATCCTAGTTCTTATTATCGGACCCAAGCCTATTTGTGATAAAGTTTCTTCTAGGAAGGCCCAGTTCACCCTATCAAACGCTTTTTCAGCGTCGAGTGAGAGCAAGAGGGTGGGGACCCTCTTCTGAGTAATCTGGTGCACTAGGGAGAAGGATTTCAAGGTATTATCCCTGGCCTCTCTAGAGGGTATAAACCCAACCTGATCAGGGTGGGCCAGGTTCCCGAGGAGTTTTGCAAGTCTACACGCAATCATTTTTGCATAAATTTTGGTGTCTGTGTTAATGAGCGATATAGATCTGTAACTGGGGCAAAGTTGGGGGTCTTTCCCTTCTTTAGGGATTATTGTGATGTGGGCGTGAAGAAATGAAGGTGGGAAGGGGTTGGACGAGGAGGTTGCGTTAAATGTGTCTAATAAACTTGGTGAGACATCGTTCAGTAAGGTTTTATAAAAGGCTGCAGTATACCCGTCAGGCCCAGTACTTTTGCCCCCCGGTAGAGAGTTTATAACAGATTGGAGCTCTTCTAATGTGAAGGGCAAGTCAAGTTTTTCTGTGTCTGTTTTTGTCAGGGTGGGAAGAGCCGTGCTGTGGATATATTGGTTCAGTGATTGCATGGGGTGTGGTGGTGCGAAGGCCGTTGATGGTGGGGGGAGGTTATAAAGGGACTGGTAATATGAGGAGAAGGCTTCTGCGATTTCTTCAGTGGAGTGAACCATTGCACCAGCACTGTTTTTGATCGAGGCTATGTAGGTTGAGGCCCTTTTGTCACGTAAAGCTTTAGCTAAAAGCCTGCCCGGTTTATTCCCCCATTCGTATACAGAGCGGGCACAAAGGTGTTTGTATCGTTTTTGTTTGGCTTCAATTAGGGTATTAATTTGATGTCTTACTGCTGTAAGCTCCCTAAGGGTTGCCAGAAGGAGGTTTTGTTTATGGTTGGCTTCAAGATTATGAAGGGTGTTCATTAGGGATTTAAGTTTAATTCGGGTTTAATTAAGTTTAAGCTGGATTCGGGTCCGGCCGGATTCATCAAAGCAGTTCCACCGACGTCCACCAGGTGGCGCTGCTGCGCTGAAGTCCGCTGGAATGCCTCGAAATACACCGGCCTATCCAGGATGAAGGTGAGTGAAATTTTTGCGACTCAAATTTTGCTTTAAATGCGGCGGTTTTTCCGAATCCGTCGGGTTTTCGTTCGGCCACGCCCCCCAATTTCCGTCGCGCACATGCCGGCAACGATGCGCCACAATCCGATCGCGTGCGCCAAAAACCCGGGGCAATTCAGGTACAATCGGCACAAATCGGAAATATTCGGGTAACACGTCGGGAAAACGCGAATCGGGCCCTTAGTAAATGACCCCCAATGTCTCTAGGCTCTTGGTTGCGTCTGGTTTTGATTGTAATAATGTTATAAGGAAAGAGGGGGGGGTGGGAGGAGATTAGGAAAGAGGTAAAGGATGAAGTGTTAAACCCTTGTGTCAAGGATCAAAAAAGAAAACAAAAAGAAAACTTCCGGGTTGGTAACTAACCCGGCGAGGGTACTACTTGAAGTAGTGCTTAAGCACAAATTTCAACCGTAGTGTCTTACTACAGCTACACCTATGGGGGTGAGTGGTTAAGACAAGATCAAAAAAGTAAAAGAACAAGCAATGACATAATGTTCCGTAGAGGCCTTTTGATTTTGCTGGAGAAATAGTAACCATATTTGGGGCTAACATGTATGTAGAAAAAAAAATGTTGGCGGGGGATAGGGGAGCGGAATAGTGGCATTTTGTCTGTTTGCCGCATCCAGGTTTCAGGTAAAAGAAGAGGGGGTTTCAAAGTCCTTTTAACTGTTCTGCTAGAAGGTGCAGGTGCAATTTGCTACTTAGATCAAACCTAAAAACCTAAAAAGAATAACTCCTGAAATCAGGTTGGTATGGTGGTTAACCTATTAACCTAGGAACATAGAATTTTGTATAAAGGATACAGAACCTCCAGATTTGGAGTTTCGCTAATAAACATAAACCAGTTCCTTGGATTAGTTAAAAGAGGAGCGGCCCCTGTTTCTTTGGCGTTGTGGAGGAGAGGCAGATCCTGAGGACCATCCCGACCCGGCTGTGGTTGGACCAGAGGGTAGGTTAGGGCGATCAATTGATGGAAGATCCCAGTCCAGGAGAGACATTGGAGGGAGATCTAGAGATCTTAGGAAAGATGGCAGCTCTTCCGGATGTGAAAGGGATGCTTGACCATTGCTGGAGCGTGCATGGAGGGCAAAGGAAAGCCCTGTAAGTGATGTTTTTTTCTTGCAGGACCTGAAGCAGTGGGCGTAAGATGGCTCTCTGTCTGAGGGTGCGCCTAGAGAGATCTGGGAACAATGCAATTTGTGCTCCATCAAAGTCCAGGTCGCCTTTTTGTCTCGCTTTTTGCATTATTTGATCTTTTACAGCGAAGAAGTGAACTCTGCATATGACGTCACGTGGCCTAGCAGGATCAGAACTCCGAGCTCGGAGTGCCCTATGAGCACGGTCATTTTCTATGTGGGTATCCACAGGTCGATCCAATAACAGATTGAATATTCCAGTGAGGGTAGGGATGAGGTCAGCGGCGTGCGTTGCTTCCGGGAGTCCCCTGATTCTAATGTTATTTCGTCGGTTTCTATTCTCTAGATCATCTAGATGGGATGCCAACTGTCTCATTTGGGCATTTTGATTTGCTGCATTCTCTTGTATCTCTGATATGGCGACAGTGACCTCCTCTCTGAATGTTTCCAGGGCACCAACTTTATCTTGTATTGCGTTAACCTCTGTTTGGACCTTCTGTAGATCCTGTTGCCAGGCTCCCTTTAGATCTGTTGCTAGTGTATCCATATCTCCCTTAGATGGAAGGAGAGCTAAGAGAGCTTGTAGTTCAGGGTGACCCTGTAATGCACGGATAGCAGCTTCTGGGGATGGTAGGTTAGCCTGTGGTGTACCTCCGATCTCCCTTTCAGTATCCTTCTGGGATGTGGATAGAGATGGCCCTGGTGTGCCTGGATTTTCATTTAATAGAGGGCGCTTGGAGGGGGGACTTTGTATAGGTGTATTAACCCCTTTGGGCCCTTTTCTTGGAGTTTCTAGAGCAGGCTGTGAGGGAGTCCCGCTAGGAGCTTTAAATGGCGGTGCCATTATGTTGTGGGTTGGAGTGTTAATCTCCTGCTGCCTGCTGGATGTGCTCCTGGAGGGAGTTGTTCTCTGCTGGGTGTGGGAGTCTGGGTTGTGCTCACCTTTGGCTGGGCCTTCTATCACAGAGGAGAGGCCTGGTGCTTTGCGGCCACCCGATGAGGCTGCAGGCTTCTGGGATCGGGTCTTTGATGACTCCCCTCCGGCCACGTGTGTGGCTCGTTGGCGCGTCTTCCGAGCTTCTGCAGGTGAGGAGCACTCCTGCGTGCGTTCTGGTCCACCGTTAACCGAGGACCGGCGAGTGTCTCTGCTTCTCATCTGACAGTTCTCCTTGTCGCTCCGGTGAAGGGTCGCTGCAGGCGTTCTTGCCTTCACTCCACGTGGAGCGCAAGATGGCCGCGGGCTGGAGGATGGATCGCGGGACTCCGCTTCGGAGGATGAAATGTGGTCCTGGAGTGGCGCAAAGAAATTAAAGGTCAGGGTTTCTTGTGCCCGGTTTCTGAGTCGGCTGGATGCCTTTCTTGTGCCCAATTTCCCCATTTATGATGGCTTTTAGCCCCTTTTTAGCTTGGCCAAGCATGGAGCACTGATTATGTGCGTCTGTTCGGCATCCTGGTCAGGCCACGCGACATACGTTTTTTTAAATTGAATATTCCAATAAAGGGGGTAAGCTTTATTAAAATAATGACAAAATTGCAAAAAAATCTAAACATTTATGGTCACATATACAATAAATACAAATTTTTCAGCATGGTATAGTACAGGTTCAGCAAATGCCACATGGCGCGTGAATTTTTTTTCAGGAAAATTTGCCCTTCAAAAGTGTGACGGAACTTTTACCTTCTGCGCTGTTATTGGCACATAAAGTGGTTTACATCCACGTATGGGGTATTGCCAGACTCCAGAGAAACAAAATGTGAGATGTGTTTTTCATTTTATCCTGCTTGAACATTTACATTTTAATACTTTTTTGAAGAAATTATATTTTCCATGTGCACTTCAATTTTCATAAACAACTTACAATCACTTTCCAAAATGAAGTCAATAATGTTGACATCCTTCTGTCATACATTTTATAATGAGCAAGATATTTTCTTATCTATTCTTCTTCTGATGGCCTCTGTAATGTCCTTATTCCTCAGGCTGTAGACTAGAGGGTTTAACATCGGGACCAAAGTAACAAACATCAATGAGAGAATAAGTTCTTGCTCAAGAGACTGCGATAAATATAAAGTCATCCAGGAGCCATAGAAGACCACAACAATTGTTATATGAGAGGAACAGCTTGAGAAGGTCTTCCATCTGCCGGCCGAAGACTTTATTTTTTGGACAGTGTGAATGATGCGGACGTATGATGCCAAGATCATACATGAGGGAATAATTCCAACATACATTACAGCCACCGTAATGGAGATCTTCAAGGAAGTGGTGTCACTAATGGAAACGTTCATTAGGGACTTAAGCTCACAGAAGAAGTTTTTGACTTCTACTAATTCAAAGTATGATAAGTTATAGGTAAAATATGTTAAAATAAAGGCATTGATCAAGGACATAAACCAAGCAGGAAACACCTGTAACCCACAAATCTTTTTACTCATAATGAGAGAGTAATGTAGAGGGAAACAGACTGCAACATAGCGATCGATGGCCATGGAGGTCAAGAGGAAACTTTCAGTATCACCAAAAGCAACAGATAAATACATCTGAGCCATGCAAGAGGTATAAGACATAACATGGTCACCAGTGAGACAAATATACATCAGTTTAGGGAGTGTAGTGGATACAAACATGATGTCCAATGTGTATAGATTACACAGGAAGAAATACATGGGTGTGTGTAACCGAGGCTCAAGACATATCAATGCTATAATGAGAAGGTTCCCACTAAGGATAATAAGATAAACCAGCAAAACTGTTACTAGAATTATTACCCTTTGATTTTGAGTTGTGGAGAAAGCAAAAATATAGAACACGGGCTCTGATGTGATATTACTTTTTTCAATACTCATTTTACGGAATAAATGTCAAAAGTATAGCAAATATTATTATTATTATTATTATTATTATATATTTATATTCTGACGTGGGTTATTTTTTGTCACCCCTTTCTAGGAAGTAAAGCATTCTGGGAGAAAGATCTCAAATTTTGCATGCAGTACTGTCCTGTCTCTCCAGATTTTTAAAATGTATTTAAAAATGTATAAATTTCACATACCTTCTGGTGACCATACCAATTGTCAGCAACTACTGTCACTATAAGTGGAATTGTTAACAATATATGATGTTTGTGTAGGCACCTTAGAAAATGTACCTTTGTTTTGGTGATGTTTTGTGGTAAATGTGTACTTTTGTGCCTTTTTTATCACTTAGGGAAACCTCAATTCAAAGCTCACCATGGGCGAGTTTCTTGCATTGTTCACTGAGTTATCACCCAATTTTTAAAAAATGTGGCAAAAATTTGGCAAATTTGATGCAAATCCCCACCTGCGCTTGGCAGGCACAGGGAAAAGTTTAGAGCTGACAAAGTCGCGAATTCACTAAAAACTTTACCTCAGAACGTATTGAAAAGGAAATACGTCTAAGACACATCTGATCATCAGAAAAGCTGAAAAAGAAAACAAATTCAAACTTAAAATGGAAAGATGCTCCGGCACTCACAATTTAGGTGAAGAAGAATCCAAACTTAAAATACACATTCCCTATGGAATATCATATGTTTTAATGGATTTAAAAGGATTTTCTAATTTCCTGCTTTCTCTGTGCATTGCTTCAAAAGTCTGGGCCAGATTTGAAGATCTAGACTTGTAGAACCTCCAATGTTGTTTTATAAACACTGTAAAGTTATAAATGGGCTCATTTTCATTTTTAAGAAAGATAAAGGAATTCTGCCAGATCCGTAGTTACTGACATAAGACCATGACACCTTCTTACCTGGTTATAAGGTGAAACACGTTGTATTACCAAGGTAAATGTCTTTTATTATGTTCTGGATTTAACAATCAATTTCTCACTTGGGAGCCATTGAGATATTACTTCAGATTGAATACTATGGAAAGAGCATGTAGCTGTGTGGTTTAGCCACTTGTTGGGCGTCAAGGAACTCTGGACTCTTATATAACCTAGTAATATTGGAAAGCAATGTTTTTACTAATACATTGTAAACATAAAATATTTAAGAAATTAAAACAATGGGGCACATTTACTTACCCAGTTCTGTCGTGATCCCCGATCCGGACTGTCCGACGAGGATGCAGTTCGGCGCGATTCACCAAGATCGTGCACCCGAGATCCTGCATGTGTCGCTTCCCCGCTGAGGTCTGCCGGAGTTCACCTTCTTCTTCCCGGTGTATGTGAGTGCATTGTCTTGCGACACATTTTAAATCTCGCGCTCAGTCCGAATCAGCCGGGTTGTCCGACGGCCACGCCCCGATTTGCGTCGCATGAAAGTCATCGCGTGTGCAAAAATCCCCTGTTAAATGCGGTGCAAATCGGAAATAGTCGGGGAAAACCCAAAGGAAATGTGGTTTGCGGACCCTAAGTAAATGTGCCCCAATGTGTCCAATAATGTTGACCAAAGTATACTTTTTTGATAATTGTTTAATAATGTTTATTAAAAGTTGAGTATAATATTTGCATACATCTGCAAAAATACAATAAGATATAATTAGGCAGATGATAATAAGATATAAAGGAAGTCATTGCCAACATGGGGGAGACAAGGGGAAGGGCTTGGACCCAGAAGGACAGTGAAGGAAGGTGAATACACTGCATTACAAACAGTCATGATGGGCAAGTGCAAGACTCAACTTTTCTGTCTCCATCCACTTGGAGTAGAAGGGGGGGGGGGGAGGCGGCAAGCCAACCAGGGAGCCTGCAGAGATGTGTAGCCTAATAATGCAGGAACTAGTTGGAGAGAGCCATCCCCCTTGTTTTAGGAGTCAGCAACACTCCCTTAACAATCCTGTAACATTTTTCCACCCAAACAAAATTGAGAATATATTGCTCGAGGTGTAGAGGAGCCCCAGAGGCAACAGGATGTTTAGAGTCTCAAATATTTAAAGTAATTAGGGTAAAATTAGTTATTGCTTGAGAAACATTTCTGATCTCCCAAATGCTGGACCTATTTCTATGTGGAAAGAATTTCACTGGTGAGTGCCTTTCTAACAATTTTGTTTTCCTTTTATAATATGATCATGCCAAGTAAGTGGAGAACCCTATTGTGATCCCTATGTTGGGGTTCTGAAGGTTTGTTACATGGTCACCAGGCAAATTTGTGCAAATTCCTTCATTCCTGGTGAGACAATACCTCCCCTCCCAATCTCAGTAACTTGCTGCCATCCTTTCTTCTCCATTCAGTGTTTACAGGCTAAGGTATGGAAGCCTTGACACTGGTGATCTACTCAAGGATCTAATACAATGGAGTGATATAGAGATTCATCATATGGAGTGTGACAGAGTATCTGGAAAAGTGGTCCTATAAGTTCCTAAATTCTACATGCTACTAAAGAGCAACCAAGATGTGCATGAAAGAGATCTTTCCAGATGTATCTGTTGTATCTGCAATAGGTTTTTATGTAAAACCCACTATAGGCCTGTGTTTTTGGAGTAAGGAAGAAAGGGGTGGGTCCTACTCTATCCCGATTGTCTGTCCATATAATGTTAGCAGTTAAGATGCACATTTTTTCAAATTGACTATCCCAAAAAAAGAGGATAAGCTAAAATAATGGCAAAATTGCAATTAAATAAAAACAATTAAGTATAACTGTAAAGTATAAAAACTTTTGCCTAGCTCTGCACTAAACTGAAATAAGCAATTCTCTAATTTACACGCATTAGCTATCTGTGGCCACTTGTCAGCTAGCAGTTACCTTGTCCCTCTGGCTGTCTTTGTTTGGTTGGTTACCATGGGAATCTGTAGTTAGATGGAGAAGAGGATGGTGGGTGGGTGTTGTTGAGAGGGGTTACTAGCACATATACACTCATGATCAGTAGCAGGAGAATTTTAGTCTTGGTAGCATCTAAAGAGTTCCTGCAGTGAAACATATTTAATTTGCTATTTTCTGGTTGTTCTCTCGTAGACATGTTTGAATTTGTGTGTCATGCCCAGTAATGGCGCTCAAAGCATATCTTACTTTAAAATTGAAAAAAAGAAAAAATTTTGCATCCGGAGAGACTTTCCTCCTTGATTCTTGTGCCAATGAATGGTTAGCGGAGGTGTCCCAGCCAGTGGCTGCACTCTGAACATTCCAAAAGCAGAACTCGCTATCGTGACACCAAGCAAGCTACAGGGTAAGATAGAGGACAAACTTTCTACAGCCTTACACATTTCAGCAGTTGTGGCTACCCTTGTAAAGTTTTTTCTCTATCGTGTCACTTATCTTATCTGACATCACGTCGTGCAGTTCTACTTTTAGAATGTTTGGAGTCCAGCTGCTGGACGGGGCTCCTTCATTCCTTATTCCTCAGCATTGTGCTTTACTGAAATCAAAAAGTGGTTCCTCTATGGAAGCAAAGATCGTCATCTATTGAAAGATACACTTTACTAATATTAGCTTTGGCATCTTCCTTTAGCATTACACCAAGGTACCATTGCTGTTTTCCTTCCTCAGAAGTATTAGTTTGCCTTACACTATCTACTACCCTTGTATTAGTTTATTTTAGGTGCACACAGGGCAAGTGCATTACCTATAGCTTCGACTTAGCTAAGTACAGGTTGGTACAGCACATGCACTAGAAGGTTTTGGTCTTTTGAAAGTTAGGCCAATAGTTCTACATTTTTCCCCTGTTTTTTAATCTTATTTGTTACTACATTTTAATAAATTAAGTCACTGTATTAAACTTATTAGTTTAAACTATATTCAATTTTTATAATCAATTCCAAATGTGAAGGCAAAAATGCAAATGCAATGCTTTCACTAAACGTTGTGCCTCTTATCTGTATCTTACTTTGCTAATAGGTTTGATCGAGACCAACGTTTGAACACCCCTGCAAAAAAGTAGTTTTTTCTAATTTTATTTTACATGTACATGGATCTCATACTTTTCAGTTTTCTAGAAGGCTATTTTGTTATCTATTCTTCTTTTGATGGCCCATGTAATGTCCTTATTCCTCAGGCTGTAAATTAGAGGGTTTAACATCGGGACCAAGGTAACAAACATCAATGAGAGAATAATTTCTTGTTCAAGAGACTGCGACAAGTATAAAGTCATCCCGCAGCCATAGAATACAATGACAATTGTTATGTGGGAGGAACAGCTTGAGAAGGTCTTCCATCTTCCGTCCGAAGACTTAATTTTTAGGACAGTGCAGATTATGCAGGCGTATGATAACAAGATTAAGCAGGATGGAGTGACCCCAATAAACATTGCAGCCACCGTAACGTAGGTATTCAAAGAAGTGGTGTCACTCATCGAAGCATTCATCAGAGCTTTAAGATCACAGAAGAAGTTTTTGACATCTGCTAAGTCAATGAATGTTAAGTTATGGATATACCAGGTTATAATGGAGGCATTGACAAAAGCCATAAACCATGCAGGGAATAGTAGTAACACACAAACCCATTTACTCATAATGAGAGAGTAATGTAGAGGGAAGCAGATAGCAACGTAGCGGTCAATGGCCATGGAGGTCAAGAGGAAACACTCTACATCACCAAAGGTTAGAAACAAATACATCTGAGTCATACAAGAGGTATAAGACATAACATGGTCACCTGTGTGACACACATACATCAGCTTAGGGAGTGTAGTGGATACATACATGATGTCCAATGTAGATAGATTACACAGGAAGAAATACATGGGTGTGTGTAACCGAGGCTCAAGACATATCAACGCTATAATGAGAAGGTTCCCACTAAGGGTTATAATGTAAATCAGCAAAATTATCAAAAGAATTATTAGTCTTTGATTTTCAGATGTGGAAAAGGCAAAAACATAAAACGTGGGCTTTGATGTGAAATTGGTTTTTTCAACATTCATTTTATAACTTAAAAAATTGACGTCAATTAATTGTCAAAACTTTCTACAAAACTAATAATGAATAGAAGAAATGTTGGTTGGCTTTAATATCGAGTATATTTTATTGTAAATAAAAAGTATAGGAACTAAGCAATTACGTAATGCACATGAAATCCTAATCAATGGTCAACTCTTTTCATAATGAAGGCTGATAACCTCAGGTTTGGCTTCTTTTCTTTGTTTACATGGTTTTATTGGTTTTTAACACTTAAACAAATCACTGAGCGTATACAGTATAGTACAAAATGGGAAGAAGCCCATAAGTAGCCTCAAAGTTATCCCTTAGATTCAATCTATGCAGAGAAAAACAGCCTCATTAGTTTGAGATACAATTATCGACAATACCTTGTTGTTCATGTTAGAGCTTTGGAGAGGGGGGGGGGTCAGGGTATGGGAGGGACTGAGGGATGTCTTTGGGTACGGGGGGGGTCAAGGTATGGGAGGGACTGAGGGATGTCTTTGGGTACGAGGGATTCAGGGTATGGGAGGGACTGAGGGATGTCTTTGGGACGGGGGGTTCAGGGTATGGGAGGAACTTAGGGATGTCCTTGGGGGGGCATAGGGATATAATGTACAATACGGTAGTAGAAATAAATGGTAAATCAACAACTGAACTAGTAACGAGTCCACAAAGGGTAGTTCCTTTTTATATAAGGTTGTCCTATGGTTCCAGGAAATGTGAAAAGTATAAAAAGGTGCACAGGTGTGGTGGGGCATAAAATGTTAGTGTCTATCTAGTTCCATCACCTAGAGCAGTGGTGGCGAACCTATGGCACTGGTGCCAGAGGTGGCACTCAGAGCCCTCTCTGTGGGCACCTAGGCCATCACCCCAGAATGAAGTTCACCACACAGAACTCAAAGAATCTCCCTGCGGAATCTTCCTACAATGATAGGCGAATTTGCACTCCTCCTTTCAGCTGTGTTGGTGTCTTTAGGAGGCTGAACAATTGAAAGTTGTCAAAGAACAAGGAGAAATAAGTTGCTGTGCTGGCACTTTGCGATAAATAAGTAGCTTTTGGTTAAAATTTGGGCACTTAGGCTCTAAAAGGTTCGCCATCACTGACCTAGAGCAATATCAAGTGTTTATCCACACCAGGTCTACTGACTATATGTGGACAGCCATTGTCAGCCGAGGTAACGAACAGTCATCCAGGGTGTCCAAAGTTTGATGTGTCTCTCGGGTTGTCACTTCCCACCTAGCTAACTTGTGCATCATTTGGATATGTTCCACCTTATCCAACCATTTTACAATCATGGGCAGGTCTTTTTGCAGCCATCTCATGGGGTTTAAGGTTTTAGCTTCCTGTACTAACAGTGTGCAGAGATCACTTTTATTAAGATTTATTCGGCAACCAGAGGAGTACTGGCTGGGTTAAGTTGAATAGGCTTTTTGGTAATGGTGGAAATAGTTCTTCTTACCTGTTTCCAAATGTGTGTAATTTTGTCACATGGCTAGTAAATATGACCCAACATGCCCCCTTCCTCATTACAGCTCCAGAATTTATCATCGGGTGCTTTGCCCCTTCTTCTTAAGTCTGAGAAGTGCTGTACCACCTAGTTATGATTTTGTAGAAGTTTTCCTGTATTCTTATACATTTGGAAAAGCCATGAGAGTGTCTTTGAATAAGTCTGATCCGTGTGATATCTAAATTCTTTGTAGGATCCTAGTGTAGAAGATATTTATAGAACATAGAGATAGCTTCCTTAGGCATTCTGTCCTTTTGTACCCATTGTTGTACCCTTGTTGGATCCTTAATGAGAGTGTGGTGTTTGATAAATGCAGAATGTGTAAGCTTTAATGCCTTCAACTGTAAAAAAAATAGAGAAGGAAGTGCTATTATCTATGAATTGTAACCCTTCAGGGCTCATTTTATGGAACTGTTTAATGGTTATCCCCCCTACCTGTTTCCAGATGTCCGAGCAGTGTACAGGCAGTCCCCGGGTTACATACAAGATAGGGTCCGGAGGTTTGTTCTTAAGTTGAATTTGTTTGTAAGTCGAAACTGTATATTTTATAATTGAATTTCTAGACACATTTTTTCTTTTGTCCCAGTGATAATTGGAGTTTCAATATTTTTGCTGTAATTGGACCAAGGATTATCAATAAAGCTTCATTACAGACACGTTACAGCTGATCATTGCAGTCTGGGACTATAGTAAAGCATCCAGAGAGCTTCACCAGAGGTCACAGGGGGCAGAGGGGTCCGTCTGTAACTATGGGTTGTCTGTAAGTCGGGTGTCCTTAAGCAGGGGACCGCCTGTATCGTTGTTGGCCATATAAATAATGGTAACAATTGCATGACATTAATGATGCTAAATAATCATAATATCACAGTATATAAGGCTGGAAAAAGACGTGAGTCCATCAAGTCCAACCATTAAGAATTAAATAAATGTTTTCCCCCCATAAAGACATCCAGGCCTCTCTTGAACATGTAATAATGAATGATGACTTGTATTAGGCCTCTTGTGAGTGGGTTGTGGCATGTTGTTGGCATCTATATGAGCCACAGAGGCTCATGCCATAGAGCAGTGGTGACGAACCTATGGCACTGGTGCCAGAGATGGCACTCGGAGACCTCTCTGTGGGCACACGGGCTGTCTCCCAGGCATAGAGTTTGCCAGACATTGCATCTTCCTGCAGTCTCAGGCAGTCCAAGTAGTGCCCTGCTATTTTAAAGTGACCCATCCTGTGCTGCTTGGTCCTGTCCGAAGAGTGAAAAAGTGTGGACAGGGTCGGATTGGAGCTCAAAGATTCTGGTAGCAATAAGTTTGTTACTGCCTAAATTGCCGTGTTGGCACTTTGGGAAAAGCTAGTGGTTTTTGGGTCTCATTTTGGTCACTCGGTCTCTAAAAGGTTTGCCATCACTGCCATAGAGGCTCATGGGCCATAGAGGCTCATGGGCCAGACAGGCATGTGCGAGAGATGCTGATTCCAGTTTACAGCCCAGATAAGTGTAGGGGTTGTCCACTTTCAGTAAATAATTCATATGGTTTGTGTAAGGAAAAGTTATACAATTTTCCAATATACTTTCTGAATCAATTCCTAATGGGTTTTTAGATCTCTTCTTGCTGTCCTGCTATAGAAAGCTTCTATGTGTACTTTCAGTGGATAGAAATGTGTCCATGGTCATGTGATGGACATGCAGGTACACAAGCCATTATTATTACAGAGAGTAATCAGAGCTGTGTGATAATAATGACTTGTGCACCTGCATGTCCATCACACCACCATGGACTGATTTCTATTCACTGGAAGTAAACATGGAAGCTTTCCATAGCAGGACAGTAAGTAGAGATCAGGACAGCTGCGAGGAATTGATACAGAAAGTATATTAGGAAATTGTATAACTTTTCTTTACACAAACCATATTAAATATTTGCTGAAAGTGGACAACCCCTTTAAGTCGTTTTAAACGATCATATGCCAGTCTAGCCCTTTTCCCATTCCAGAGGAATGCAATGAACAAGGACTTGATTTTGAGCAAATGTTCTTTTTGGAATAAAAGTGATTCGAAGTTTGTGCAGTTTAATTATATCAATAGAAATATCATCACTCCCTGCAAACAATGTCACCTTATACAGCTTTGTGCACTGGAGTATATAAAAGTTATGGGTGACAGTTATAGGTTTCTTCTGTGTGTTGGATGTTCAGTATTACCGTATATACTCGAGTATAAGCCGACCCGAGTATAAGCCGAGGCCCTTAATTTTACCACCAAAAACTGGGAAAACCTATTGACTCGAGTATAAGCCGAGGGTGGGAAATGCATTGGTCACAGACCCCACCAGTATATAGCCAGCCAGCCCCCTATAGTATACAGCCTGCCCCCTGTAGCATACAGTCTGCCCCCTGTAGTATACAGCCAGCCCAGCCTGCCCCCAGTAGTATACAGCCAGCCCAGCTTGCCCCCAGTAGTATACAGCCAGCCCAGATTGCCCCAGTAGTACACAGCCAGCCCAGCTTGTCCCCAGTAGTATACAGCTTTCCCCAGTAGTATACAACCACCTCAGCCTGCCCCCAGTCGTATACAGCACTGCCCCCAGTAGTACACAGCCTGCCCCCAGTAGTATACAGCATGCCCCCAGTAGTATACAGCCTGCCCCCAGTAGTATACAGCCTGCCCCCAGTAGTATACAGCCCATCCCAGCCTGTCCCCAGTAGTATACAGCCTGCCCCGTGTAGTATACAGCCTGCCCAGCATTAAAAAAAAACTTATATACTCACCCTCCGGTGTCCGTACCGCTTGTCTTCAGGCTTCTGCGCCCGTCTTCTCTCTTCTGCTGGGCGCCGCCATTGCTCTCTCCCGGGCGGCGCCTAGCATGACGCGCCGCTGCTGACGCCCGGGTGAAAAACAATGGCGGCGCCCTGCAGAAGAAAGAAGACAGGCGCGGAAGCCTGAAGACGAGCCGCACGGACATCGGGGGAGCAGCGCTGTGCATCGGGGCCACCGGAGGGTGAGTATGTAAGTTTTTTTTTTTTAAAGTAATTTTTACTGACTGACTTTACTGTATTGACTCGTGTATAAGCCGAGGGGACGTTTTTCAGCACATTTTTTGTGCTGAAAAACTCGGCTTATACACGAGTATATACGGTAATCTCTACACAGAAGATCCTGCACAGCTCCATGTGTTTTAACTACTTCATTACATTGACAGTGACACTGGAGGGCTTGTAATCTGCGGGACATGATGTATTTTCTAATGACATCATTTTATATTTTGTTCATTGTACAGTGAAGCTGGAAAAAAGAATCCAAATGTGGTAAAATTGCCAATAAAACACAGTTGCGCCATATTCCTACAGGCTATGTTCATACATCTTTTCCTGTGCAGTCCAAATAACACCTCACTATATTTATTTGGTCAGAACAATCGCAGTGATGGCAAATTTATATAGATTTTATTATGTTTTAATGCTAAAAATAATGCAGCAATGACTTTTTCATACTACTGAGTACAGAGCTATGTAAGGTGTCATTTTTACGGGACAAGCTGACGTTTTCATTGATACCATTTTGGAGACTGTACGGCCTTTTGGTCACTTTTGCGATATCCAAGATTATACTGGGGGTGAATTTCCTGGGTGTGATGCACATGAATAACCGACATGTGACCCTCATTGCTATATTCTCCACAATATGACATACAACTTTATCCAAATGTAAGAGCAAAAAAAAATGATTGCAAATTTGCCCTTTTTCCAAATTCCCCTGTTCTAAAATGAATACATTAATTTTAAGTATTATAATAACATGTACAATACTTTGTGATAACTATAAAATACACAAGTCCTCATCTGGCTCTATACAGTGTATTCTTATCACAGTGACTGGTTATCACTCAACACAATGCCACAGAGGGCGCAAGTTTTTAGGGACTGTGCTATTGGCACGCACACTACAGGAAAAGGGGTTGTCACATGACATCATCACAAAAACCTTTAATCTATTTCAGAGTCTTGAGGATGTCAGTACAGTTCAAAGCTATAATAGAGCAGGAGCAACAGAGTCCCTGCAATATAAAATGTCAAAAAAAGTTATGTCCAATGCCCTAAACATCTACCATCAAAATCAAGTAGGGATAAACCAGGATCACAAACAGATCCAGTCACCATACCTGTGGTATTCTTCTTATTTTTGTTATCCATGGCCTCCTTCCATCTAACATCAATTTTAACCGGTTTCCGACCGCCCACTGTGTATTTACGGCTCGCGTCGGGTCCCGATGCATGGAGAGGGCTCACGGGCTTGACCTTCTCCATAGCCGGTAAGTCTTTGCTGCATATTGCAGCAAATACTTACCGGTAACACCCGCGATCGGTGGCAGCACCGATCGTGGTTGTTATCCCAGTGATCGCCGCCGGCAAAACTGCTGGCGGCTTCAAAGTTGCCGAGGATCTTCGCTCCCTGTGATCTCATCGGGGAGCGGTGATCCGTCGCCATGACAGCCTTCAGGTCTTCCAAAGACACGAGGCTGTCTCGTTTTTTTACCCCTTCATTACAATGTGCTATTAGCACATTGTAATGGATGAGGAGGAAAATCCCCATATACTGATATACAGTAGTATGACAGTATATGATAGGATCGATCAGACAACCTAGGGTTAAAACACCCTAAGGAGTCTGAGAAACAGTAAAAAGTAAAAGAAAAAAAAAGTTTAAAAAAAAATGATAATAAAAAAAAATAAAAATTCTAATCACCCCCCTTTCCCTAGAACTGATATAAATATAAATGAACAGTAAAAATCAAAAACAGATTAGGTATCACCGCATCCAAAAATTGCATTTAACCCTGTAACAGAAAATAGTGCCCAAAGTGGAAAATGCCACTTTTTTGCCATTTTGAAAAATATAAAAAAAATCAATATAAAAAGTGATCAAAAGGTCAAAAGGTATACATGAAAACAACATAAAAAGTTGCAAAAAATAAAAACTAAAGTTATTAGCGCCAGAAGATGGCAAAATCCCCCCCAAAATTTTTGTACAGGAGGTTTTAATTTTTGTAAATGTATGAAAACATTATAAAACCTATACAAATTTAGTATCCCCAATGATTGTACCGAACCTAAGAATAAAGTAGACATGTCATTTGGGGGGTACAATTAAAGCCGTAAAATCCAAGCCCAGAAGAAAACGGCGCAAATGCGTTTTTTTCACAATTTTCACTGCATTTGGAATTTTTTTCCCGCTTTCCAGTACACGGCAAGGAATATTCTATACCTCCACTATGAAGTACAATTTGTTATGCAGAAAACAAGCCGTCACAAAGCTCTTTAAGTGTAAAAATAAAAAATGTAAGATTTTTGAAGGTGAGGAGTGAAAAATGGAAATGAAAAAAACAAAAAGGGTCTTGTCTATAACCAGTTAAAAATATGCTAATGAGCCTGAACGCAGCCACAGTGCTGTAGCTCACACAGGTACTAACAGTGTGCAGGAGAACTTCCCCCCTCTCACTGTCTGCTGAAATGTCCTCTGCTGCTGTGAGAGGAAAGGGGGAAATGATGAGTTAACACTAGATATGAGCGAGCACTAAAATAATCGAGTGCTCGTTATTCGAGTCAAACTTTTTGCGATGCTCGAGTGTTCGATTCGAATAATGAACCCCATTGAAGTCAATGGGAGACTCGTGCATTTTTCAAGGGGACCAAGGGTCTGCACAGGGAAGCATGGCCAAAAACCTGGAAACCTCAGAAAATGATGGAAACACCACGGCAATGGACAGGAAACAGCAGGGGCAGCATGCATGGATGCCTCTGAGGCTGCCAAATCGCACCATTATGCCAAAATTATGGGCAACAGCATGGCGATGACAGAGTGACAGAGTGAGGTGAGATAGCATCTAAAACACCCAATAATTGACCCTGACACTATAGGGGACGGCATGCGGAGCAGCGGCAAGCTAGAGAGTGGCATGGCGGCATACCCCAAATGGTCTCAGGCTTCAAACCAATTTAAAAAATTCCTTTTGGCAAGGATAACGTGTAGCACTGTACGTATCAGTATTTGGCCTGGTTATGGCGGCAGAGAGGAACCAAAGGAGGTGAGCAAGAATTGCTGAAATGATTTCCTATGTGAACAAAATTTTGACGGTATATTAAGTCGATAACACAGCATGGCTGCGACAGAGTGACCAAGTTCCATAACGTATCTGGTGAAACACCCGAAAAATGAGCACATGTCGTTTGCTAAGGGGACCACATGTGGAGGCAGCTATGTAGACGACTTTTGGAGGCAGCTATGGAGATAACATGTGGAGGCTGCTATGGAGACGTGTGGAGGCAGCTATGGAGACAACATGTGGAGGCAGCTATGGAGACGACATGTGGAGGCTGCTATGGAGAGAACGTGTGGAGGCAGCAATGGAGACGGAGGCTGCTAAGTGGACGATGTGTGGAGGCAGTTATCCAGACGACGTGTGATGGCAGCTATCGAGACGACGTGTGGAGGGTGCTATGTAGACAATGTGTAGAGGCAGTGGGGACAGTTATGGCACCCAAGGTGAATGTAAGGAGGTGAGAAAAGAGGAGAGAAAATATAGATTTTAGAGGTAAAAGGTTAAAGTAGTAGATTAAAGTTGCTGCAGTTAAAACGATGTTAGTTGGATCTTGGGATGGAGCTGGCGGACCGATTCAAGCCCCAAGCCCCTCCCACCCCAAATGGACCTGGGGCCAGAAGCATTTACTTTGAAAAAATTCTCATTTTCAAAGCAGGCGGGGTCGTTTGAATACTTCATCTACGAATCATGGAATAGCATTGCGGATCTATTTTTTATTTTTTTTTCGTAAATGGTTCCATGATTAAGAGCGACAGTATGAGGCATCCATATTGCGCTGCTATGATTGAAACTTCAGGTCTCCAGCATGGCAGCGACAGATAGGCCGAGTTCCATTACGTATCTGGTGAAACACCCGAAGATTCTACCTGACACAGCTTGATTGCTTAGGGGGCGATGTATGGAGGCAGCTATGTGGATGACGTGTGGAGGCAGCGGCCACAGCCTCAGGCTGGCGATTGTCAGGGCGACATAAC
This sequence comes from Engystomops pustulosus, assembly GCF_040894005.1. Taxonomy (NCBI): domain Eukaryota; kingdom Metazoa; phylum Chordata; class Amphibia; order Anura; family Leptodactylidae; genus Engystomops; species Engystomops pustulosus. The sequence goes on from NC_092414.1 coordinate 198,522,640, forward strand.
CAGAGTGTACTCCGGCTACAAAAAGCATTTCTAAAAACCTTTTGTGTACGATGAAGTGTAGCACTATTCTTATAAGATTCTGCCTGACACAGCTTGTTTGCTAAGGGGGCGATGTATGGAGCCAGCTATAAAGACGACGTGTGGAGGCAGCTATAAAGACGATGAGTGGAGGCTGCTATAAAGACGACGTGCGGAGGCTGCTATGGAGACAATTACATTTGGATAGTGACTGTATGTGGCAGTCCAAAAATTTTTCAAAACAGAGGACCGGGTAGGTGGCCCTCCAGAAAAATTAAGTACATAGAGCACCTGTATGTGGCACTCCCAAAACTTTTGCAATACTGAGGACCACAAATGTGGCCCTCCATAAAAATGTAATACATACAGTACTATAGCTAGAGCCAGTTGGCCCTGGCAAAAAATAGCCAGTTGCCTCTGCTTTAGTGTACAAAGAGGAGGAGAAGGAGGAGAATGAGGAGGAGGAGTGCATACATGAGAATTATTCAGGTTGAGCTGCTTTCACCTGGTGGAGAATGGAAATCATGAGAAATCCAGGCTTGATTCATCTTGATAAGCGTCAGCCTGTCAGCGCTGTCAGTCGACAGGCGTGTACGCTTATCGGTGATGATGCCACCAGCTGCACTGAAAACACGCTCTGACAACACGCTAGTGGCAGGGCAGGAAAGAACCTCCAAGGCGTACAGCGCCAGTTCGGGCCACATGTCCAGCTTTGAAACCCAGTAGTTGTAGGGAGCTGTGTGATCATTTAGGACGATGGTATGGTCAGCTACGTACTCCCTCACCATCGCTCTGTAAAGATCAGCCCTACTCTGCCGAGACTGGGGACAGGTGACAGTGTCTTGCTGGGGTGACATAAAACTGGCAAAGGCCTTGTAAAGCGTACCCCTGCCAGTGCTGGACAAGCTGCCTGCTCGCCTACTCTCCCTCGCTACTTGTCCCGCAGAAGTACGCCCTCTGCCGCTGTGTCAGATGCAGTGTCAGATGGGAAAGACTGTTTCAGCTTGTGCACCAGGGCCTGCTGGTATTCATGCACTCTCACACTCCTTTCCTCTACAGGGATGAGAGTGGAAAGATTTTGCTTGTAACGTGGGTCCAGGAGAGTAAATACCCAGTAATCGGTGCTGGAAAAAATTCTCTGAACGCGAGGGTCACGGGATAGGCAGCCCAGCATGAAATCTGCAACGTGCAAGAATTCACTTCCCATCACTGGCCTGACTGGCATTTCCTAGTCCTCCTCCAACTCCTCTTCTTTTGCCCCTACATGCTGAACAGTTAATAAGGACTGAGCAATGGTCCCCTCTTCTGTCTCGCCGACATTTTCCTCTTCTTCCTCCTCATCCTCCTCCACCTCCTCTGGCTATCAACAAGGGAATCTTCTTTCCCCGTCTCTTGTGACGAGCGCAAAGCTTCCGACTTCATGCTGACCAGAGAGTTTTTCAACAGGCCACGCAGCGGGATGGTGAGGCTGATGATGGTGGCATCACCACTGACCATCTGTGTTGACTCCTCAAAGTTACTCAGCACCTGACAGATATCAGACATCCACGTCCACTCCTCATTGTAGACTTGAGGAAGCTGACTGACCTGACTACCAGTTCTGGTGGAAGTTGACATCTGGCAGTCTACAATCGCTCTGCGCTGCTGGTAAACTCTGGATAACATGGTTAATGTTGAATTCCACCTTGTGGGCACGTCGCACAGCAGTCGGTGAGCGGGCAGTTGGAGGTGGCGCTGCGCTGCCCTGAGTGTGGCAGCATCTGTGCTGGACTTCCTGAAATGCGCACAGATGCGGCGCACCTTCGTGAGCAAATCAGACAGATTGGGGTATGTCTTGAGGAACCGCTGAACTATGAGATTTAACACATGGGCCAGGCATGGCACATGTGTCAGTCTGCCGAGTTGCAGAGCCGCCACCAGGTTACGGCTCTTGTCACACACAACCATGCCTGGCTTCAGGTTCAGCGGTGCCAGCCACAGATCAGTTTGTGCCGTGATGCCCTGTAATAGCTCTTGGACGGTGTGCCTTTGATCGCCTAAGCTCAGCAGTTTGAGCACCGCCTGCTGTCGCTTAGCGACGGCACTGCTGCTGTGCCTAGATCTACCGACTGATGGCGCCATGCCCACGGATGGTAATTCGGAGGAGGAGGTAGAGGAGGCATGGGAGGAGGCATAGTATGCCTGAGAGACCTGGACCAAGGTAGGCCCCGCAATCCTCAGCGTCGGCAGTATATGAGCAGCCCCATGGTCAGACTCGGTCTCAGCCTCCACCAAGTTAACCCAATGTGCCATCAGCGATATATAGTGGCCCTGCCCGGCAGCACACGTCCACGTGTCCGTGGTCAGGTGGACCTTGTCAGAAATGGCGTTGGTCAGGGCACGGATGATGTTGTCTGACACGTGCTGGTGCAGAGCTGGGACGGCACATCGGTAAAAGTAGTGGCGGCTGGGGACCGAATACCGAGGTGCGGCCGCCACCATGAGGATGCGAAAGGCCTCGGTCTCTACCAGCCTATAGGGCAGCATCTCCAAGCTGAGTAATTTGGAGATGTGGACGTTGAGGGCTCTTGCGCTCCAGCGTCTGGGGTATAGACAGCTGAATGCTGCGCATGGAGACATTGGTGGATGCTGTGGAGGATCGTGGAGGCGAAGGTGTGGTTTTCGCATGGGAGGTGTTTGTGCCGGGGTCCTGGGCAGGGGGCTGACTAGCAAAGGCAGCAGATGACACAGGGGAAGGGGCAGTGGTGTGCCCGGCCAGAGGTGAACGGCCTTGGTGCCATTGAGTGGGGTGTTTAGCAGTCATATGCCCGCGCATACTGGTGGTGGTTAAGCTAGTAGTAGTTGAACCCCTGCTGATCCTGGTGTGGCACAGGTTGCACTCCACAGTCCATCGGTCATCGACTTTTTCTTTAAAGAACCTCCAGACTTCCAAAAATCTAGCCCTCGCCACGGGAGCTTCACTACGTGAAACATTTGGAGCTGATGCACCAGCTCTTGTCCTGCCTCTCCGTCTGGCCCCACCACTGCCTCTTCCAACCTGTTCTCGCCGAGGACTTGCCTCCGTCTCAGAAGCACTGTGTTCACTCGGCCTATCAACCCAGCTTGGGTCTGTCACCTCATCATCCTCCGATCCCTCAGTCTGCTCCCCCCTTGGATTTCCTGCCCTGACAACAACTTCACCACTGTCTGACAACCGTGTATCCTCATCGTCCAACACCTCTTTACACACTTCTTTCACTACATCAATAATGTCATCATCACCCACAGACTGCGATCGGTGGAAAACCTGGGCATCGGGAAAGAGCTCAGCAGCAACCTAACAAGTCGTTTGTGACTCTGGGAAGGGTCCAGAAAACGGTTCCTCTGAGTATGACGGATCAAATTCCAAATTTTCCTGGGAGGGGGCAGACGGGGGGGAAGGAGGCTGAGGTGGAGGAGCAGGAGGAGTGGTGATTTCGGTGACATGGGTGGACTGCGTGGAAGATTGACTGGTTGACAAATTGCTAGAAGCATTGTCCGCAATCCACGACATCACCTGTTCACACTGTTGATCTCAGCAGTGCTCTACCACGAGTCCCAAAAATTTGAGACATGAAGCTAGGGAGTGTAGCTCTGCGGCTTTCCCCTGCTCCCTCATCAGCATGTAGTGTCTCACCCCGCCCAGGACCACGGCCTCTAACCCCTGCAGTAATTAGATGCCCATGCCCTCGTCCTCTACCCTTAGCCCTCGTGTTCAACATTTTGCAAATAAGTGTCTTTTATAGACAAAACAGAAATATAAACTGTAAAAAAAAATGTATATATTTTTTTGTTTTTAATTTTTTTTAAATTCTTTTTAATTTTTTTTTTTTTTTATAGAAAACAACGTGTAGAAGAAATCAGACAGCACAGCAACCTCAGAAGATGATTGCTATGTCTAGTTCAACCAACACTGACAGCACACAAAAGGATTTTGTGCTGTGTGACCTTCACTTTGGGGCCAAAAAAAAAAAATCGGCAGACTGTGCCTAATTCTATCAAACCCCCAATAAATTGTCCCACTTAGCTAGCTGTGTGTCACTAATAGCCAAAATGAACGTGCGCAACTTGCGAATCGCAAGTCTCCCTGCAAAAATAGTGCAGTAGCTGCACTACTAGTGCCAGCAAGCCCAGCCACAAGTAAAGAAAAAAAAATATTCTAGCCCTAACAATGGCTGTTGGGTTCTTGTAGACTCACTCCTGCCTAACAGTAAGCTAATATAAAACCCTAACGCTATCCCTGCAGCAGTAGCAGCTCTGTCCCTGACAACATCCACAAAGAGAATGATGCGAGCACCGCGGGGGCTAGTATATTCCTGGGTCACCTGATCAGGCCAGTTAACCACTGCTATCGAAATGTAAGTGTACCACAGGATGCTGGGTGGACTGCAGAGTCTCCTGGCTTGTGATTGGCTCTGTTTCTGGCCGCCAAAAAGCTAAACGCCGCAAGATGAAATTTTCTCGAGCACGCAAGATACTCGTCCGAGCAACGAGCAGTAGCGAGTACGCTAATGCTCGAACGAGCATCAAGCTCGGGCGAGTTTGTTCGCTCATCTCTAGTTGTAAGGTCTCATTGTGGGGGACACAGGGCTAGCACCCCACAACCCCACCTAAGACGCATGTACTATAAGCTCCATTAAGCCCTTGTACCACAACACCAATTCCACTTGAGGCCCCACAGTTATTCTTTATAGCTATAACTTTTGAAATATGGTGAGGAATAATTATTGACTTCTAAAGCACAAAAATAAAATCAATGGGGGTATTTATCATTGCATTCATATCAGTTTTCTGTTTTCAAAATCTCACTTAATTGTAGCATCTGCTGGTTTGTACCGCATTTGCGACTTTTTGCTAACCCAATCCATTTTCCATCTGTAAATTCAGATATGGTAGACAGATTTATGAAGGTCAACTTTGCCAGCGGCATTTTAACAGTTAAAATTTGGGCCGTTCGCAGGAGGTTGGATACCTGGACACAAACAGATTTTTACAATTGAATGGGTCCGCTGATCACTAACTCTTTCTATATAGCTTCAAACGTCTGGCTCAGATTTCCTGATTCGGTTCTGTATGTTGCTGTGTATATACAGTAAATTTCCATGTGCTGAATTTAATTTTCAATCAAAAGTATAAAAAAAAAATTCTGGTGCTTTAGAGGATTTATGTTAGTTTTTTTTTTTCTTTTTTACCAGAGACACGTCCCCTGACAACTTTGGTGCTCCTGAGTTTTCCTGTGTTGTGCCTCATTTTATCACCCAAATCCAATATGAAAGTTTACCCAAAAAATACATGTAAGTGTAGGGAAAAGTAATTTATGGATTGTGCAAAATCTTGCCCAGACTCAATGCCAGATTTAACACCCTCTAAAATTGATCAAACAAGCCCAACAACCCCCCCCCAAAAAACAAAACAAAAAGACAGCCGCAAAATTCAAGCTTAACGAAAAGTGACCCCCCCCCCCACTCATTCCTGTCAAGTCTATAATTACTGACATAAAGATTACGGGTCTTACCTGGTGCCTTGTGCGTAGATGGTGAAGCACGTTATATTATCGATGATGGTTGTTTTTATAATGTCCTGGATCATCTGGGGGTTATAGAAAATAACAAAATTTACAATCATTGTATCACTTGGGGACTAATCAAATATTACTACAGATCTAATACACTGAAAAGAAAAATATTGTACAATGTAGGTGTGTATTTTAACCACTTGCTCACTACATAATAACTATAACCCTCAAGCTGGTCATCAAAGATCTCTTCAAGGTGTTCTGTGATTGGATTCCCCATTGTAACCCCCGGACCAGTTCCCATTTATGCTCCACCGCTGCCTGCCCTGACCTTCTGCTCTGCCTCTAACCCTGAACCTTCGCCCCCTGTCTTGAACTCCTGCCTGTCCCCAACCACGAATTTGCCTGCCGACTCTGTACCTCTCCTTGGCTGCCATCGCGGAAAAGTCGCACCTGTGGAACGACCTGGTAGTGCCAGGCCGCAACAAATCCAACCTGCTTTGCGGCGTGCTCTGGTCAAAGCTTGGTGCCACTTAGATTCCAGTCCTAGGTGTTGGCTTGTGTCATTGTCCACAGTGGTCTAGTTGGTTCACTACCCCAAAAGCCTAACAGTAAGATCCGGCCATGAACCCTGCCAAGGTTCCGTTACCTAAACTAGATGATCTTACCACCGTAGTGGTCCTGCAATCCCAGCAGATCGCTACACAAGGAGAATAGCTTGGACAAGTCACGCCATGCTGCAACAGTTGATACTGCGTCAGATCCCTGCCTTATCTCCTGCCCTGTAGATCTGCTGCCGGGTGCTTCTCATTCCCGGGGTTGGGTGTATCTTCTTTTAGTTCCCGAATCTGCAGCAATGTCAGGATATATCCAAGAGAATCTGCAGAGAGGGTTTACACGTCCTTTTCTCCGGCTGGTGCAGGCTTCCTCCTCATGACCAAGAAGGATGGGTCACTCCATCCATGCATTGATTATCGCGGTCTTAATAAGGTCACGGTTAAGAACCGCTATCCGTTGCCGTTGATCACGGAGTTCTTTGACTGCCTGCATGGCTCCAAGGTTTTCTTCAAGCTGGACCTTTAGGGGGCCTACAACCTTATCCGGATCCGCAAGGAAAACTGCCTTTAACACTCCTAATGGACATTTCGAGTACTTGGCTATACCGTTCGGACTGTGTAATGGGCTAGCCATATTTCAAGAATTTCTCAACGACATCTTCAGGGATCTGCTATAAACTTGAATACATTCTGGTGTTTTCACCGGACCTTGAGTCCTACCAATCCCACAAACGGCAAGCACCTCCGGGCCAATTGCCTCTACACCAAGCTCAAGAAATGTCAATTTCACCAGCGGAGCTTCCTTTCCTCGGTTATATTATCTCCGACAGAGGCCTCCAGTTGGATCCTGCCATACTGCGGTTCCTGGGTTTTGCAAACTATTACCAGTAATTCATCCCACACTGTTCCACTCTTGTATCTCCCTTCGTGGTGCTCAACAAGAAGGGCGCCAATCCCCGCCTCTGGTCTTCGGCAGCTGAAGAAGCCTTCTCAAGGTTGAAATCCACCTTTGCCTCAGCCCCAGTTCTCACTAGGCCTGATACAGAGAAGCCCTTTCATCAGGAAGTTTAAGCGTCCTCCGTAGGTGCAGGGACGGTGCTCACTCAGAAAGGGCCTACAGGGGAACTCTCACTTGTGTTTTTTTCTCTAAGACTTTTTTGTCTGCAGAGAGGAATTACTCCATAGGAGATAAAGAACTTCTCGCCATCAAACTTTTCCTGGAAGCGTTATCTTATCACTATCCGGTCTGAGTGCATACAGATTAGAAGAATCTCCTGTATCTCCATACAGCTCAACGTCTCAACTAGAGATGGGTGAATCGATTCTAATTAGAGATGAGCGAGCACTAAAATGCTCGGGTACTCGTTATTCGAGACAAACTTTTCCCGATGCTCGAGTGCTCGTCTCGAATAACGAGCCCCATTGAAGTCAATGGGAGACTCGAGCATTTTTCAAGGGGACCAAGGCTCTGCACAGGGAAGCTTGGCCAAACACCTGGGAACCTCAGAAAAGGATGGAAACACCATGGAAATGGACAGGAAACAGCAGGGGCAGCATGCATGGATGCCTCTGAGGCTGCTTAATCGCACCATTATGCCAAAATTATGGGCAACAGCATGGCCATGACAGAGTGACCGAATGAGGCTAGATAGCATCTAAAACATGCAATAATTGACCCTGACACTATAGGGGACGGCATGCAGAGGCAGCGGCAGCAGCGGCAGGCTAGAGAGTGTCATGGCGACATACCCTAAATGGACTCAGGCTTCACCAAAGGAGGTGAGCAAGAAGCGATGAAATGATTTCCAATGTGAACAAAAGGTTGACGGTATATTTAGTCGATAACACAGCATGGTGGCGACATAGTGACCAAGTTCCATAACGTATCTGGTGAAACACCCGAAAAATGAGCCTGACACAGCTCTTTTGATAAGGGGACGACATGTGGAGGCAGCCATGGAGACGACTTCCATGATTAAGTAAGAGCGACAGTATGGGGCATTCATATTGCGCTGCTATGATTGCAACTTCAGGTCTTCAGCATGGCGGCGACAGATGGGCCGAGTTCCACTATGTATCTGGTGAAACACCTGAAAATTCTGCCTGACACAGCTCGTTTGATAAGGCAATGATGTGCTGCATATCCTCTCGTGCTCCAGCGTCTGGGGTATAGAGAGTTGAAATGAGACATTGGTGGACGCTGTGGAGGATCGTGGAGGCAAAATGGACAGGAAACAGCAGGGGCAGCATGCATGGATGCCTCTGAGGCTGCCTAATCTTGGGATGGAGCTGGTGGTCCACTGCCAGGCGAGCTTTCGCCTGTCCAAGCCTTTGTTTCTCGGCTCCTCCCCACCGAAAATGGGCCTGGGGGCCCGAAGCGTTTACTTTGAAAAATTTTTAATTTTCAAAGCAGGCCGGGTCGTTTGAATATTTCACCTAGGAATAATGGAATAGCATAGTGGTTCTATTTTTAATTGTTTTACTGAAATGGTTCCATGATTAAGAGCAACAGTATGGGGCATCCATATTGCGCTGCTATGATTGCAACTTCAGGTCTCCAGCATGGCGGCGACAGATGGGCCGAGTTCCACTATGTATCTGGTGAAACACCTGAAAATTCTGCCTGACACAGCTCGTTTGATAAGGGGACTATGTATGGAAGCAGTGAACTAGTAGTAGATTAAAGGTGCTGCAGTTAAAACTATGTTAGTTGGATCTTGGGATGGAGCTGGCGCTCCGCTGCCAGGCGAGCTTTCGCCAATCCAAGCCCCTGTCTCTAGGCTACTCCCCAAACAGCACTTCTAAGAACCTTTTGTATAAGATCAAGTGTAGTAGCGTTCTTATAAGTTTGGGTTGTGGCGGGTGAGGGGAATGTAAACCGATGCGCAAGAAGCGCTGAAATAATATCGGTAAATGATAAAAGTTTGCCAGTATATTTTGTGGATTACACAGAAGGGTGGCGACAAAGTTAACAAGTTTGATGTGGAAGCCATGAAAACAACCCAAAATTCTGCCTGACACAGTTCGTTTGATAAGGAGACCATGTATGGAGGCAGCTATATGGACGACTTTTGGAGGCAGCTATGGCGATGATGTGTGGAGGTAGCAATAAAGACAACGTGTGGAGGCAGCTAAAAAGACGACATGTGGAGGCTGCTATGGAGACAATTTAATTTGGATAGTGCCTGTATGTGGCAGTCCAAAAAAGTTTTCAAACCAGAGGAGCAGGAAGGTGGTCCTCCAGAAAAATGAAATAAATTGAGTGCCTGTATGTGGCAGTCCAAAAAAGTTTTCAAACCAGAGGAGCAGGTAGGTGGTCCTCCAGAAAAATTAAATAGATTGAGTGCCTGTATGTGGCACTCCCAAAAATTGTTTAAAACAGAGGACCGGGTAGGTGGCCCTCCAGAAAAATTAAATACATAGAGTACTATAGCTAGAGCCAGTTGGCCCTGGCAAAAAATAGCCAGTTTCCTCTGCTTTAGTGTACAAAGAGGAGGAGAAAGAGGACAATGAGGAGGAGGAGTATATACATTATTCAGGTTGAGCTTCTTTCACCTGGTGGAGAATGGAAATTCTGAGAAATCCAGGCTTTATTCATCATGATAAGCGTCAGCCTGTCGCGCTGTCAGTCGACAGGTGTGTACGCTTATCGGTGATGATGCCACCAGCTGCACTGAAAACCCGCTCGGACAACACGCTAGCAGCAGGGCAGGCAAGAACCTCCAAGGCGTACAGCGCCAGTTCGTGCCACATGTCCAGCTTTGAAACCCAGTAGTTGTAGGGAGCTGTGTGATCATTTAGGACGATGGTATGGTCAGCTACGTACTCCCTCACCATCTTTCTGTAAAGATCAGCCCTACTCTGCCGAGACTGGGGACAGGTGACAGTGTCTTGCTAGGGTGACATAAAACTGGCAAAGGCCTTGTAAAGCGTACCCCTGCCAGTGCTGGACAAGCTGCCTGCTCGCCTACTCTCCCTCGCTACTTGTCCCGCAGAAGTACGCACTCTGCCGCTAGCGCTGTCAGAAGGGAAATACTGTTTCAGCTTGTGCACCAGGGCCTGCTGGTATTCATGCATTCTCACACTCCTTTCCTCTCCAGGGATGAGAGTGGAAAGATTTTGCTTGTACCGTGGGTCCAGGAGAGTGAATACCCAGTAATCGGTGCTGGAATAAATTCTTTGAACGCGAGGGTCACGGGATAGGCAGCCTAGCATGAAATCTGCCATATGCGCCAGAGTACCAACGCGCAAGAATTCATTCCCCTCACTGGCCTGACTCTCCATTTCCTCCTCCTCCAACTCCTCTTCTTCTGCCCATACACGCTGAACAGTAAAGGACTGAACAATGGTTCTTCCCCTGTCTCTTGGTCTCTTGTGACGAGCGCAAAGCTTCCGACTTCATGCTGACCAGAGAGTTTTTCAAGAGGCCAAACAGCGGGATGGTGAGGCTGATGATGGCGGCATCGCCACTGACCATCTGTGTTGACTCCTCAAAGTTACTCAGCACCTGACAGATATCAGACATCCACGTCCACTCCTCATTGTAGACTTGAGGAAGCTGACTGACCTGACTACCAGTTCTGGTGGAAGTTGACATCTGGCAGTCTACAATCGCTCTGCGCTGATGGTAAACTCTGGATAACATGGTTAATGTTGAATTCCACCTCGTGGGCACGTCGCACAACAGTCGGTGAGCGGGCAGTTGGAGGCGGCGCTGCGCTGCCCTGAGAGTGGCAGCATCTGTGCTGGACTTCCTGAAATGTGCACAGATGCGGCGCACCTTCGTGAGCAAATCAGACAGATTGGGGTATGTCTTGAGGGAACGCTGAACTATGAGATTTAACACATGGGCCAGGCATGGCACATGTGTCAGTCTGCCGAGTTGCAGAGCCGCCACCAGGTTACGGCCGTTGTCACACACAACCATGCCTGGCTTCAGGTTCAGCGGTGCCAGCCACAGATCAGTCTGCGCCGTGATGCCCTGTAATAGCTCTTGGGCGGTGTGCCTTTTATCGCCTAGGCTCAGCAGTTTGAGCACCGCCTGCTGTCGCTTAGCGAAGGCACTGCTGCTGTGCCTAGAGCTACCGACTGATGGCGCCATGCCCACGGATGGTAATTCGGAGGAGGAGGTGGAGGAGGGGTGGGGGGAGGAGGAGACATAGTAGACCTTTGAGACCTGGACTGAGGTAGGCCCCGCAATCCTCGGCGTCGGCAGTATATGACCAACCCCAGGGTCAGACTCGGTCCCACCCTCCACCAAGTTAACCCAATGTGCCGTCAGCGATATATAGTGGCCCTGCCCAGCAGCACTCGTCCACGTGTCCGTGGTCAGGTGGACCTTGTCAGAAACGGCGTTGATCAGGGCACGGATGATGTTCTCTGATACGTGCTTGTGCAGGGCTGGGACGGCACATCGTGAAAAGTAGTGGCGGCTGGAGACCGAATACCGAGGGGCAGCCGCCGCCATGAGGTTTCGAAAGGCCTCGGTCTCTACCAGCCTATAGGGCAGCATCTCCAGGCTAAGCAACTTGGAGATGTGGACGTTGAGGGCTTGGGCGTGTGGGTGAGTTGCGCTATACTTCCTTTTGCGCTCCAGCGTCTGGGGTATGGAGAGCTGAACGCTGGTGGATGCTGTGGAGGATCGTGGAGGCGAAGATGGGGTTTTCGCACGGGAGGTGTTTGGGCCGGGGTCCTGGGCAGGGGGCTGACCAGCAGATGACACAGGGGAAGGAGCAGTGTTGTGCCCGGCCGGAGGTGAACGGGCTTGGTGCCATTGAGTGGGGTGTTTAGCATTCATATGCCTGCGCATACTGGTGGTAGTTAAGCTAGTAGTGGTGGAACCCCTGCTGATCCTGGTTTGGCACAGGTTGCACACCACAGTCCGTCGGTCATCCGGTGTTTCTTTAAAGAACCTCCAGACTTCTGAAAATCTAGCCCTCGCCACGGGAGCTTGACTACGGGCAACATTTAGCGCTGGTGCACCAGCTCTGGCCCTGCCTCTAAGTCTGGCCCCACCACTGCCTCTTCCAACCTGTTCTGCTATAGGACTCGACTCCGTCTCAGAAGCACTGTGTTCACCCGGCCTATCAACCCAGCTTGGGTCTGTCACCTCATCATCCTCCGATCCCTCAGTCTGCTCCCCCCTCGGACTTCCTGCCCTGACAACAACTTCACCACTGTCTGACAACCGTGTCTACTCATCGTCCGACACCTCTTTACACACTTTTTCCACTACGTCAATAATGTCATCATCACCCAAAGACTGCGATCGGTGGAAAACCTGGGCATCGGAAAATAGCTCAGCAGCAACCGGACAAGTGGTTTGTGACTGAGGGAAGGGTCCAGAAAACAGTTCCTCAGAGTATGCCGGTTCAAATGCCAAATTTTGGTGGGAGGGGGCAGACTGGGGGGAAGGAGGCTGAGGTGGAGGAGCTGGAGGAGTGCTGATTTCGGTGACATGGGTGGACTGCGTGGAAGACTGACTGGTGGACAAATGGCTAGAGGCATTGTCCGCAATCCACGACATCACCTCTTTGCACTGTTCTGGCCTCAACAGTGCTCTACCACGAGTCCCAGTAACTTGAGACATGATGAACCTAGGGAGTGTAGCTCTGCGGCGTTTCCCTGCTCCCTCATCAGCAGGTGGTGTCTCACCCCAACCAGGACCACGGCCTCTGACCCCTGCAGTAGTTGGACGCCCACGTCCACGCCCTCGTCCTCTACCCCTAGCCCTCTGGTTAAACATTTTTAAAATTAAAGTGTAAACTTCAAATTTTTTTTTTGTGTGTTTTTTGTGTTTTTTTTTTAAACAAAACGATGCTATCCTATTGCTATGGCTAGTTTCTAACCTACACTGACAGCACACAACTGTGCCTGATGACGTTCAGTTATAAAAAGAAATAAACGTAAAAAAAAAAAAAAATCAGCAGACTGTGCCTAATTCAAATCAAACCCCTAATAAATTGTCCCACTTCGGTGTTTGAGGTGGATATGTGTGTCACTAAGAGCTAAACACAACGGTCGCAAGTCTCCCAGCAAATTCCTCACAATATGGTACTAGCTGCACTACTAATGCCAGCAAGTACAGCCACAAGCAAACAAAAAACAGGAAAATATAACGCTATTGTAGGCCTAAGTAAGCCGTTGGGGTTCTCCTATGGCTATTTTCTAGCCTTTACTGAAAGCACACTGCTTTGCCAGATAACTTTAAGTTATAAAAAGAAATAAACGTAAAAAAAAATAAATCAGAAGACTCTGCCTAATTCAAATCAATCCCCTAATAAATTGTCCCACTTCGGTGTTTGAGGTGGATATGTGTGTCACTAAGAGCTAAACACAACGGTCGCAAGTCTCCCTGCAAATTACTCACAATATGGTACTAGCTGCACTACTAATGCCAGCAAGCCCAGCCACAAGCAAACAAAAAAAAGGAAACAGCACCTTCTTTTTCGCCAAATGCGGCCATGTCTCCTTCAATTTTTTGTCGAAGTGGTCAAATAACTCACTGTAATACTGTCCAGTGATCTGTCTTCCTTTTTCTAAAAAATCCATGAGGATGATGCCTTTCAGATCCCAAAAAATCCTCAACATGACCTTTCCGGCCTATGGGACTGTCTTCACCTTCTTTGGAGCAGATTCACCTGGATAAATCCATTGTTTTGATTGTTGCTTAGTTTCTGGTGTGTAATGATGAATTCATCAGGTTTCATCAACGGTGACAACTCGACCCAAAAACTTCTTTGGATCTTGTTTAAATTGCTCCAAACACTGCTTCGAAGTTAACAGCTGCATCCGCTTGTTGTCCACTGTGAGGAATCGCGGCACCCATGGGGCTGACAATTTTTTCATTGCCAACTTATCATGTAAAATATTAATTGCCATTCCGGTCGACACACCTACGGCCTTTGCTACTTTGCGCACTTTGGTTTGTCAATCAGCGAGTATCATGCCATGGACTTTTTAAATGATTTCCTCGGTAACCACATCTACCGGGCGCCCTGGTCGCTCCTCATCAAAAACTGTTGTTCGCCCACGTTTAAATTCGTTGAACCAATATCGAACTGTGGTCAAAGTGTCCCCCCTACACAGCATCCAACTTTGTTTTTATCTTCTCGCATTTTTTCCCATCCAAAAATAAAAAGCAAATTACCGAACGATACTGCTCTTTTTCCATCTAAGCGAAAACCACGAAACATGTCTTACTCAAATGGCTGCCAAATCCAAACTAACCAACCAATCAGTCTGCAATTTGTTTTGCCGTCGTTTGATAGATGGCAGCACACGATGATAACACCAACTTTCCTCAGGAATGCCCTCTGTCGTCAAACACGGGTACTTATTGAACCGCCCTTGTACATACTATACTCCTACTAATTGTCACAATCAGCTTACAATGGGGTCTTGACAAATGCTTGGCAAAACACGAATGCCGTTTTCAGCCTCTATGATATCATAGGTCATGTGTTGCACCATAAATTATGATAAGCTCTTGCTCATATACGGTACTACACATGGTCCAAATAGAACAGAGAATATTATATTGTATAAGTAGGCAATTCTATATATGAACAGTGTTGTTTGTAGTAGGAAATTATGTTCTCCCACCAGTTTAGAACTAGACAAGATTTTCTTCCAGTTGGGCTGGCATCATATTATTTTTTAGCATGCAGACTATTTTCTTCACAACCATGGCCCATTTTCTGTAGACCCCACCCCTTTTCCATGCCCCCTTACTCAGAATAGTCAGATAAAATGACAACATTGGCATTAATTGTGTTAGGTGGCATCATGGGTCCACAACCTGTTGTCCATATGAATTGGTCATGTCAAGAAGTCCAAGACTGGCCACCACAATAAGGAGTTAAAGCACAAACCTACATTATACAATGAGTTCTCATTATGGGTATTATCAGTATTAATAACTGGTCTGTTCCCAAATGATCATTTACTATAATCTCCTGGTGGATTCAGAAGATGATAAAAGCAATCCTCATTGCTAATGCAGTGTGCTTCACCATCTCAATGCACCGTACAAGGTAAAAAGGTCCCCATTGTCTTAATGACTAAAGGGCAGAATATTTCCTCATGAACATAGAAATGTTGTTTTACATGTATTTGCATTATTGTACATCTTCAGGAGCCATTCATTCCTATACAGTAGTATCTAGAATGTTCTAGATCCTACTCTGTGGGAAGAAAATTAGCAGAAAATACCCATTCGTAATGCCCTGTTATAATTGTATCTTTGCTTTTTCCGAGCTCAGTCTGTGATGGCAAAAAGAGATTTGATTTTCATCCACACACATGATAGAGTTAGTTCTCTTAGATATTTGAAACAAATTCTTTGCCGAGTTCCTTCAAAAACTTTGTACAAGTATACATAGAAAAAGGTGTGCTGGTTTGAAGTCAAATGGTGTTCACTCCAAATGTAAATGTTATTATAATTATTCTTTTCTGTAAATATTTTTGTAACATATTTATTTACATATAGTATGTAGTATTACTTTTTCTTAGAATTTCTTTTTGAAAGCATTCTTACGGGGGGAAAAAACCCTCACCAGTACTGAAACAACTTGTGTAGGGATTTAGTTGTCTGAGTGAATGGTTTCCGGAAACAGATGCAAAAAGCCGGGTTGACACAAATATGGAATTTATGGAAAAATAAGGACATGAAAGTTAAGAGTCCTCAATTGTTGATACATTTTATTAAGGTGATGACAATTGCAAGCTTTTGAGATTACTCGGGGCTCTTCATCAGGCCTGGTATAAGACAACATCTGAATAAAACACAAATTTATGCACAAATGGTGATGGTTGATGAGACAAGTGATAAGAAACAGAACGATCAATGTAAGAAGAGAACACTATTAGTAGTAAATATTGCAGAACTTGGGTAGTACTATGTTTATTGTGCCGTGATAGAGATCTGGACCATGGCAGTGATGACCATTCATTCCTGTTTTGAGAATTGTTGTCATAAACTTGTATTCCCAGACCCTCCTTTCTCTCTGAGATTTGAAACTGTCTTTAATACAAGTACTTTAAAATCTTTGATTTTGTGGTCAGGGCTGCAAAAGTGTTTTGTCACAGGTAGATCAGTCCTCGTTTCTTTATGGTGTGAAAATGAGACTTGAACCTTGTTCTTAGTTGCAGCCCTGTTTCACCCACTTAGATGTCTCCAGTAGGACATCTGGTACAGCCAGTTATATTAATCCAAATTGTGCAAGGTGTAGGTGACGTTACCTGGGATGATGTAACCCTTATTATTTTCATGTGTTCTCTTATACCCAATACATATTGAAGAGACCTGAGAAGACTTGAAAGCTTGTAAGTGCCATCAACTTTTTTAGTCAGCCAATAAAAAGTATCAACCACTGGGGACCCTCAACTTTTATCTATTTAACCACCTGCTAACATGGCACAAAGAATCTTTAAGCTCTGGAGAAATAAGAAACATATCTAGCACTTTTATGATAAGAGCAGTTAGTTTTTTTTTGTTTTCACTTTAAATACTTGCAAGGTGCTAAAAATCCAAAAGAACCTACATATTTTCGACAGTTGTAATATCAGTAAAAGTTGTGTATGTCATAGGTGTAATCTGTAGTGATAGAGCATTTATAAGATACAAATATCACAAAAAAGGCCTGGAGACTGCCTCACTAAGACCCATTGGTCAGAAGAAAGCTGTATAATAAAACCAGATATCTTTATTTGTATATATTAAAAAAAAGATTTATGAAAATACCACTACCCACAAAAATTTAAAAATCTACAGTAAGTAGAGCCAACAATGTAAAGTTTTCTATTGAAGTTATATGAGTGTGTCTGGAGTGTTGTGTATAATGCGGGTTTGTTGTTCAATTACAGTTCGCTTGCAGGGAAGTGATATGATATTGGTGTTGTTATTTTATTCAGTGTATCCCTTCACTGTATTTAATCATTCTCATTCAGTATATCCCTTCGCTGTAAATTGAGTGAGGGGCATTACGTGGTTTGGACACTAGTTTGTCACTAGTAAGTGGTCACTCGCAGTTGTCAGAATTGATACAGAGTAACTATCTTCACTTATGTTAATCAGATGCTCATAACAGTGTAACCGTTTGACATACATCCACCACAGACAAAATTCAGAACTGGATTGACTCCCAACTAGAGATGAGCGAGTATACTCGTCCGAGTATACTGCTCGGACGAGCAGTGCGAGCAGTGTAACCAACTCATCTCAAATCATCTTGATTAGGCCAAGTGAATCTAGAGGATCTTGTATCTGATGAATTACTCCATCACTCTCTTTCTTAGTTAATTAACACTTACATAGTCTAGTGGTGAGTTTGAGGGGAGTTTGGAGTAATATTCATGTTTAATAAAACTTAGAAGATGGGATGGCAAATTATTTAAGAATTATGTGGTAATAACAGTTAGTAAAGAATTCCTTGATTTTCGAATATATAACTTACAGTGTAACCAGTCACCATCACCCCTCCAATTTTGATTAGTCAAACTAAGGCTACCTGTACACAACATAGAATTTAGGACTCCTAAATTCCTAACTCATTTACTTCTATGGGCCCATGCACATGTCCATGAATTCCACAGGTCCTTGCATAAACTGACTGGCAAGCAAATGATTGTGCCCCAGGCTGTTATTATCAGCACATGATACACGGGATGCAAAAATGGGTCTTTGTCATGTGCAGGTAGTCTAAAAGACAAATTTCCACTGGTTTGAAGTTTCTTGGTCCAGCCTTGTTCCTGATTAGCAACTTCTTTACAGTCATTATAAAGACCAAATTCTACTCTGAAAATTTGATGTTGAGATGTTATCTCCATGAAGCATTTATTTAGGACCTAAACTGAGATACTGTTAATTTTAGTTGAGTTTATAGTCTGCAGGAAAGCTATGGTAATTTGTGGTTCTCCTTTTTCAGGGGTTGTCCTCACCTTGCCAAGGTGTACTTGTTAATTGAAAACTGACAAGTGACTTCCTCAAGGCTGCTCTAAATTATGCCAAGAATGTGCAAAATTGTCACAGCAAATATCGATCTAATTAAGGAATGTATAATATAAAACATTATTACAACTTGTTCATTTAATTTCCATCTAAGCCGCATCATAGTTTTCAATTTTTCAATGAATCTACAATCTATGGAAAAAATTGTGCTAATGTGTATCTAATATATAAAGCTTAGTGTATGTGTGTGTGTGTGTATGTATGTCTGCTAAGGGAATCTGCACTGTTGCGTTTACAATCACCAAATTTTTACAGTCTCTCTCGTCATAGACTAGAATTTGTAATGAAATTTTTACCCACGCTTTCCAAAATACACTTATTATCCACCATATACAGGAGCCATTGTCTGCAGCTGTTGTGGCAGTTAGAATCTGAGCTGTGATTGGTTAAAATTTTGCCCCAATACAGCTTTGATTGGTTACTATAGGCAATAAGTATAATACATCTCATCTGTGATATAAAATTAATAGGGATAGAGACAGAGAGAAAGGCAAGGGGAGTTAGATACAGAGGGACAGACAGGGAGAGAGAGAAAGGCATGGAGAGTGAGTGACAGAAAGACAGAAAGGGAGAGTGAGTGACAAACAGGTAGATAGAGTGATTGAGAGATAGAGAGACAGGCAGGGAGAGTAAGTGAGAGAGAGACAGGCAGGAAGAGTAAGTGAGTGAGAGACAGGCAGGGAGAGTAACTGAGTGAGAGACAGGCAGGGAGAGATAGATAAATAGATAATTGATCTGATTCTATTTTGTTATAGCTAAGAGCAGCTATTTACTATCCAGGGCAATGCTGGGATCTACAGCTAGTGTGTATATTTATACATTGCAAAACTTCAATGATCTATAGTCTTGATTGTTATAGGATGGAAAATGGATGGAAAATTACCAATGACACATCAGAGCCCACATTTTACATCTTTGCTTTATCCACATCTGAAAATCAAAGGACAGTGATTCTAATAACAGTTTTGCTGATTTATCTTATTATTCTTAGTGGGAACCTTCTCATTATTTCATTGATATGTCTTGAGCCTCGGTTACACACACCCATGTATTTTTTCCTGTGCAATTTGTCTATACTGGACATCTTGTATGTCTCTACTACACTCCCTAAACTGATGTATGTGTGTCACACCGGTGACCATGTCATGTCTTATACCTCTTGTATGGCTCAGATGTATTTATATTTATTATTTGCTGATACAGAATGCTTCCTCTTGACCTCCATGGCTGTTGATCGCTACGTCGCAGTCTGCTTTCCTCTACGTTACTCTATTATTATGAGTAAACCAGTTTGTGTGTTGCTTGTATTCCCTGCATGGTTTATGTCTTCGGTCAATGCCTCCATTGTGACCTGTCTTGTCTATAACTTGACATTTTATGGCTTAGTAGATATTGATAATTTCTTCTGTGATGGTAAAGCCCTGCTTGTTTCTTCTTTTAGTGACACTACTATTTTGAGAAAATTGATTACCGTGGAAGCAATGATAATTGGAGTTATTCCCTTTTGTTTGATTTTGGCATCATACGTCCGAATCATTCACAATGTCTTAAAGATCAAGTCTTCAATTGGAAGATGGAAGACCTTCTCCAGCTGTTCCTCCCATATAACAATTGTTTTCTTGTACTTTGGTTCCGCCATGTCCTTGTACTCTACCAATTCTCTAGAAGAAGATGTTGCGATCTCAATGATGTTTGTTACTTTAGTCCCAATGTTAAACCCTCTAGTATACAGCCTGAGGAATAGAGACATTAAGAAGGCCATCATAAAAATAATACAGAAGAAAAAAACAGACCTGTGAGAAATGATTCAATAGAAATGTTTGAATATCGGCTGCTGAATTAGAATTTTCTGCAAATAATTCATAAAATCAGCTATTATAATAATTCTAATTTATGTATTGTTTTCTCATTATCAATTACACTGCCCAAACTTTACCTGGTAAGGTTCTCTGGTCAGACCCGTGATGGAGGGTATTCATCAGTTGCCTCTCATCAGTCTCCCAGGCCAGTGATACCTATCACAGTATAGGCAGTATATTCATAATACAGTTGGATTGCAGTATATTGAATACATATTTAAAACTCCTAGGGCTCAAGTACTCTAGAGGGCCTAAAAAAGTTGTTATAAGATTTTAAAAAGTGAAAAAATATAAAACATTTTTGAAAATGTACAATTTCAAACATACCCCTCTTTCCTAAGAAGTCATATATCAATAAACAAACAATCGAAATAATGAACATACAACTCATAAAAAGTTTAAAGAAAAGTAATCAAAAATCAGACAGTTACCAAAATGGTATGATTGAAAACATCTGTTTTTTTTGCAAAAATTACACCTTGAAAAAATCTGTAATCACAGTATGAAAACTTTAAGATTTTTTTTTGCAAAGATTTACATTTTTCGCAGGTATTAAGTTATACAAAACTATAAAAATTGAATATCTTGTTCAAGTGTGAGGCCACAGATCGGTGGTTCAGGTACTCTTTAACTGGGGCATCCACCCAAGCAAAATTGACTCTATTTTTTATACTTTAACCTCTTTACATGGATCCCAGTGGAAAAAAAAAAGTGGGAGTCTGACAAACATGACCACAGGAAGAGGTTAAAAACCTAGAAAAATAAATGGTAAAGTCCACATATATTTACTTCTTGCCACCAATACCCTTGTTTTTCCGTTTCAATTTTCATCGCCCAACTTCAAAAATCCAAAACTTTTTATTTGTCCAAGCTGTGTAAGGGCTTGTGCTTTGGATAATAAATTAAACTTCCCAGTGTCAGTATTTAATATTTCAAACTACATATGTGGAAACTGAAATAAACTACTGAATGCGGTGGACATGCATTCTGTTCTGACAGCTTTCACTGTACGCTCCAATTAACACTTTCCATCTAACATTTTTTAGATTTTATTATATTTTTATGCATTTGAAATAATATAGATCTTTTGTCGAAAAATTATTTGTTTCTTCATATTCTGATGGTAAATACTTTTGCCATACTTTGCCTTCTTGTATTATGCAAAGGCATTTTGACACTGTTCCTCATAGACGCCTGATGGGTAAAATGTCTATTGGTTTGACTAGAATTATTTGTATTTGGTTTGAAAAGTGTCTGAAGGATTGTATCCAGAGAGTTGTGGTCAATGATTCCTACTCAGAATAGTCACTAGTTATAAGTGGTGGACCCCAGGGTTCTGTGTTTGGCCCACTATTATTTAATTTATTAATGAATGATATAGAGGTAAGAATTAATAGCCCTGTGTCTTTGCAGATGACACCAAGCTGTGTAGTGTAGTATAGTCTACGGAGGTTGCTCATAGGCTGCAGGGTGACTTGGACAAGCTGATTGTTTGGTCATCCACTTGGCAAATGTGGTTAAATGTAAGGTTTTGCACGTGGGAGCTAATAATCCACAGGCAACATATGTCGCTGGGGAGTAAATCTGGGGATGTCCCTTGCTGAGAAGGACCTGGGGGTACTAGTAGATCATAGATTCAATAATAGCATGCAATGTCAATCAGCTGCCTCTAAAGCCAACAAGATCTTGTCATGTATTAAAAGTGGTCAGGACTCTCGGGACAGGCATGTAATATTACCACCATACCAGGCATTGGTTTAGCCTCACCTGGAGTATGCTGTCCAGTTCTGGGCACTGGTCCATAAAGAGGATGCCCTGGAGCTTGAAAGGGTACAACAAAGAGCCACAGAAATGATAAGGGGTATGGAGGGTCTCAGTTATGAGGAAAGAATAAAACAACTAGATTTATTTTGACTCGAAAAGAGACGTCTACGAGGGGACATGATTCATTTATATAAATATATGAATGGTCCATACAAAACATATGGTGGAAAGTTGTTTCAGGTTAAATCAAATCAAAAGATGAGGGGGCACTGTCTACGTCTGGAGAAAACAAGGTTTAATCACCGGAGGCGACAGGGTTTTTTTACTATGAGAACTGTCAATCTGTGGAATAGCCTGCCTCAGATGTTGGCCACAGCAGGGACAGTGGAGAACTTCAAGAAAGGCCTAAATGCCTTTTTACATATAAATAACATTGATGGAGATGTTACATAGAATTGTTTCCCCTAAATCATCCAATCCCTTCCCTTCCTTGGTTAAACTTGATGGACATATAAACTATGTTACTATGTAGTGTCTGGACCTCCGTGATGTGTCAATTTTTGCCATATGAGCTAATTTACATTTTATTGCCAACATGTTTCATGACATTAGATTAAAATGTTTATGTATTTCAAAATGTCTGTTGATTTGGGTGTTTGGGCTATATTTTCAATTACTGGGTTCACTGCTGGAAAATGATAGGATCGCCTACAATGCTTAATAACTGCTCCGCTCCCTCGCTTCATGTCTCCATCTACCCCCTCCCATATAGATTGTGGGTTCTCACAGGCAGGGTCCTTCTTCCTCTTGTTTCAGATCTCTGTAGTTTTTGTATTTGTACTTGCATTTGTTCATGTATCTTCTATGGGATCTTTCCATTTAGAAGCTATTTCTGCTCTACAGACCACAAAAATTTTGCTCACAAACCATCTAGTTGTAGCAAGAACACACTGTATATCGATGTTTGGAAGAGCGATTTCTGGAATTTTCTCTACTGTCAGATTCCTAAAATAAGCCTAAAAACTATACTATAGTTTACTATAATGCTATAATGCATGTAATAGTAATGCATGATGGGACGTAATTTCCAATATAATGCAGTAGGTCTATGGCTCACAAGTGGAGCCATAGCCATAAGATGCCATAGTGCGCTGTATACTTTAGCTAAGACCCTCGTTTAAAGATCAGAAGATTGCTTGTTAAGTGAATCAAAATAAAGAAGTAAAAAATTATAGAAATAAAAATAATGAATACATTAATATATAGATAGTTCTTCAAAACACTACCTTTCATTTATCAATCAAAGAAAGTAGATTAAAACTGAAAATCAACCCCCCACACACACACACAAACCACCACTGTACCATATTTGGTATGGATGTGCAACACCCCTGCCAATGTGTAGGCAAGGGATAAGTTGCGAATAGGGCCCTCTCCCTGTCAGGATCCATCTGGTGAGCCTGCACCACTCACCACAAGGATAATGCAGGGAGAACTTAGGTAATCTGCAGATGTAGCCTCTGCCTGGAAAGGCAATAGTAAAATGGGTCAGTTGGCTGTATTTTAAACTGGAGTGTGATTGGAAAGCTGCTACCACCTGATAAGGGGGAGTATAAAACCCCTGTGCAGGGGAGCACATGGTCTTAGTCTAGTCTGCAGAGTCAGAGTGAACAGAGAGTCAAAGTGCAGCACACCTTTAGTGCCATCACAGAAACTAATCCCAGGAACAGGAGACTCTAATCCAGAGCTGCAGCTTCCACATTTTGGACACAGCTTCACCTCAATTCTCCCAGCCTGCATCTACTATTAGGCTGGTGCATTATTCCTGTGGACCCCTCTCCATGACCACTCCAGTACCAGAATCGGAATCTGTTGTTTGACCATTTTGGATCGTTGCCTGCCACCTGTTGTTCAATAAAGAACTGTGAGTTGATTTGCACATCATTGCCTCCGTCTGATCCCTGGATACGGCTGTCTACCACCACGGCTTCCCCATCCATTACCCAGGGACATATCTTACAGACACTAAGGGGTTGCTCCAGGGAGAAACAAGTGCTTCAGCCTCCCCCTCCATATTTCTTGCACACACCACCTGCTGGGGACCTGCCAAGCTGTAGGATAGCCCTCCGGTCCCCATACAAGCACCGTGACCACAGAGTGCCCTAGGCCGCAACCGCCAGCCACTCCGGTATTCGGGGCCCTGGCTGCCTCCAGGCCCCAAGAAAAGGCTAGGCCCGGTGAATGATGTTACAAGTGCCTCAATAACAATCTGTACAAAAAGTTTAGCCATTACTGGACCTGCAAGGTGTACACTATGTAATAAACAACTGAAACAACCTGCCAAAAAAGATGATTTTTATCAAGTTCCTTCACAAAAGATGTTATACAAAGTGATCAAATCAGGTGCAACAAAATGGTACCACTAGAATGAACAATTCTTCTTGCATAAAATAAGCCCCCATCCAGCTCTGTGAATAGAAAAATAAAAGGGTTACGCCTCTAAAAAGTGATGCAAAAGTGATTGACTTTTCTTGATTTTTGTTTTTATCCTGTAAATTTGGACAAATATAAAAATATGTATAAACTATAAAAACGACATATTGTCACACTTGTAGAGCCCCGTAGAACAAAGGTGAAACATTATTTTGATGGTTCCATGAACAATGAATCTACCCTCAAATGGGTTTTCCAGGGTTCTTGGAAAGTTGGATCATGTGATGCAATAGGTCATGTAAGATGAATTAATAGGTTATTATTACATGATGACATAAACTATAAGAATATACAGATATTTTATTTTAATAACATCTAAACCCCTGTGCAAGGATTTGGACTACTGTGCAATGGGTTCACTAGGTCTCTACCTCTCAGAGTAGTCCTGTATTGGTGGCAGCTGAGAACCATTTTTGTTAATGGTTGACCGAAGTCATCATGGCTTAGCTTCCATTCAAATTAATTGAATCTGATCTGCATTAACCTGTTCTGACCCCTAGACAGTGCATGGAGCTGTTTGCTTAAAATGCTTAAAATGTTTAGAATTTTGCAAATTAACCAGTTTTTTTTAAATTAATAATTTTTAGCATTTAGATTTTTCAAAAATGTATTGGTTACTTTTAAGGGTGAGGTCACACGTGGCGTTTTGGTTGCATTTTGAAATGAATTGCTGTTTACTAGAGATGAGCGAACACTAAAATGCTCGGGTACTCGTTATTCGAGACGAACTTTTCCCGATGCTCGAGTGCTCGTCTCGAATAACGAACCCCATTGAAGTCAATGGGAGACTCGAGCATTTTTCAAGGGGACCAAGGCTCTGCACAGGGAAGCTTGGCCAAACACCTGGGAACCTCAGAAAAGGATGGAAACACCACGGAAATGGACAGGAAACAGCAGGGGCAGCATGCATGGATGCCTCTGAGGCTGCCTAATCGCACCATTATGCCAAAATTATGGGCAACAGCATGGCCATGACAGAGTGACAGAATGAAGCTAGATAGCATCTAAAACATCCAATAATTGACCCTGACACTATAGGGGACGGCATGCAGAGGCAGCGGCAGCAGCGGAAGGCTAGAGAGTGGCATGGCGACATACCCTAAATGGACTCAGGCTTCAAACCAATGGGTGGCAGAGAGGAACCAAAGGAGGTGAGCAAGAAGCGCTCAAATAATATCGGTACATGATAAAAGTTTGCCAGTATATTTTGTGGATTACACAGCAGGGTGGCGACAAAGTTAACATGGAAGCCATGAAAACAACCCAAAATTCTGCCTGACACAGCTCGTTTGATAAGGGGACCATGTATGGAGGCAGTGAACTAGTAGTAGATTAAAGCTGCTGCAGTTAAAACTATGTTAGTTGGATCTTGGCATGGAGCTGGCGCTCCGCTGCCAGGCGAGCTTTCGCCAATCCAAGCCCCTGTCTATAGGCTACTCCCCAAACAGCACTTCTAAGAACCTTTTGTATAAGATCAAGTGTAGTAGCGTTCTTATAAGTTTAGGATATGGCGGGTGAGGGGAATGTAAACAGATGCGCAAGAAGCGCTGAAATAATATCCCTAAATGGTAAAAGTTTGCAAGTATATTTTGTGGATTACACAGCAGGGTGGCGACAAAGTTAACAACTTTGATGTGGAATGCCCTGTAATAGCTCTTGGGCGGTGTGCCTTTTATCGCCTAGGCTCAGCAGTTTCAGCACCGCCTGCTGTCGCTTAGCGACGGCACTGCTGCTGTGCCTAGAGCTACCGACTGATGGCGCCATGCCCACAGATGGTAATTCGGAGGAGGAGGAGGTGGAGGAGGGGTGGGAGGAGGTATAGTAGGCCTTTGAGACCTGGACCGAGGTAGGCCCCGCAATTCTCTGCGTCGGCAGTATATGACCAGCCCCAGGGTCAGACTCGGTCCCAGCCTGCACCAAGTTAAGTGTAGTAGCGTTCTTATAAGTTTGGGATATGGCGGGTGAGGGGAATGTAAACAGATGCGCAAGAAGCGCATGATGCGCATGGAGCTGGCGTTCCGCTGCCAGGCGAGCTTTCGCCAATCCAAGCCCCTGTCTCTAGGCTACTCCCCAAACAGCACTTCTAAGAACCTTTTGTATAAGATCAAGTGTAGTAGCGTTCTTATAAGTTTAGGATATGGCGGGTGAGGGGAATGTAAACAGATGCGCAAGAAGCGCTGAAATAATATCCCTAAATGGTAAAAGTTTGCCAGTATATTTTGTGGATAACACAGCAGGGTGGCGACAAAGTTAACAACTTTGATGTGGAATCCATGAAAACAACCCAAATTTCTGCCTGACACACCTCGTTTGATAAAGGGACGATGTATGGAGGCAGCTATATGGACGACTTTTGGAGGTAGCAATGGAGACAACGTGTGGAGGCTGCTATGGAGACAATTTAATTTGGATAGTGCCTGTATGTGGCAGTCCCAAACATTTTTCAAACCAGAGGAGCAGGTAGGTGGCCCTCCAGTAAAATGGGATAGATTGAGTGCCTGTATGTGGCAGTCCCAAAAATGTTTCAAACCAGAGGAGCAGGTAGGTGGCCCTCCAGTAAAATGGAATAGATTGAGTGCCTGTATGTGGCAGTCCCAAAAATTCTTCAAACCAGAGGAGCAGGTAGGTGGCCCTCCAGTAAAATGGAATAGATTGAGTGCCTGTATGTGGCAGTCCCAAAAATTGTTCAAACCAGAGGAGCAGGTAGGTGGCCCTGCAGTAAAATGGAATAGATTGAGTGCCTGTATGTGGCAGTCCCAAAAATTGTTCAAACCAGAGGAGCAGGTAGGTGGCCCTGCAGTAAAATGGAATAGATTGAGTGCCTGTATGTGGCAGTCCCAAAAATGTTTCAAACCAGTGGAGCAGGTAGGTGGCCCTCCAGTAAAATGGAATAGATTGAGTGCCTGTATGTGGCAGTCCCAAAAATTGTTCAAACCAGAGGAGCAGGTAGGTGGCCCTGCAGTAAAATGGAATAGATTGAGTGCCTGTATGTGGCAGTCCCAAAAATGTTTCAAACCAGAGGAGCAGGTAGGTGGCCCTCCAGTAAAATGGAATAGATTGAGTGCCTGTATGTGGCAGTCCCAAAAATTGTTCAAACCAGAGGAGCAGGTAGGTGGCCCTGCAGTAAAATGGAATAGATTGAGTGCCTGTATGTGGCAGTCCCAAAAATGTTTCAAACCAGAGGAGCAGGTAGGTGGCCCTCCAGTAAAATGGGATAGATTGAGTGCCTGTATGTGGCAGTCCCAAAAATGTTTCAAACCAGAGGAGCAGGTAGGTGGCCCTCCAGTAAAATGGAATAGATTGAGTGCCTGTATGTGGCAGTCCCAAAAATGTTTCAAACCAGAGGAGCAGGTAGGTGGCCCTCCAGTAAAATGGAATAGATTGAGTGCCTGTATGTGGCAGTCCCAAAAATTGTTCAAACCAGAGGAGCAGGTAGGTGGCCCTGCAGTAAAATGGAATAGATTGAGTGCCTGTATGTGGCAGTCCCAAAAATGTTTCAAACCAGAGGAGCAGGTAGGTGGCCCTCCAGTAAAATGGGATAGATTGAGTGCCTGTATGTGGCAGTCCCAAAAATGTTTCAAACCAGAGGAGCAGGTAGGTGGCCCTCCAGTAAAATGGAATAGATTGAGTGCCTGTATGTGGCAGTCCCAAAAATGTTTCAAACCAGAGGAGCAGGTAGGTGGCCCTCCAGTAAAATGGAATAGATTGAGTGCCTGTATGTGGCAGTCCCAAAAATTCTTCAAACCAGAGGAGCAGGTAGGTGGCCCTCCAGTAAAATGGAATAGATTGAGTGCCTGTATGTGGCAGTCCCAAAAATTGTTCAAACCAGAGGAGCAGGTAGGTGGCCCTGCAGTAAAATGGAATAGATTGAGTGCCTGTATGTGGCAGTCCCAAAAATTTTTTAAAACAGAGGACCGGGTAGGTGGCCCTCCAGAAAAATGGAATAGATTGAGTGCCTGTATGTGGCACTCACAAAAATTGTTTCAAACAGAGGACCGGGTAGGTGGCCCTCCAGAAAAATTAAATGCATGAAGTACTATAGCAAGAGCCAGTGGGCCCTGTCAAAAAATAGCCATTTTCCTCTGCTTTACTGTACAAAGAGGAGGAGAAGGAGGAAAATGAGGAGGAGGAGGAGGAGGAGTGGATCAATTATTCAGGTTGAGCTTCCTTCACCTGGTGGAGATTGGAAATTCTGAGAAATCCAGCCTTTATTCATTTTAATAAGCGTCAGCCTGTCAGCGCTGTCAGTCGACAGGCGTGTACGCTTATCGGTGATGATGCCACCAGCTGCACTGAAAACCCGCTCGGACAAGACGCTAGCGGCAGGGCAGGCAAGAACCTCCAAGGCGTACAGCGCCAGTTCGTGCCACATGTCCAGCTTTGAAACCCAGTAGTTGTAGGCAGCTGTGTGATCATTTAGGACGATGGTATGGTCAGCTACGTACTCCCTCACCATCTTTCTGTAAAGATCAGCCCTACTCTGCCGAGACTGGGGACAGGTGACAGTGTCTTGCTGGGGTGACATAAAGCTGGCAAAAGCCTTGTAAAGCGTACCCTTGCCAGTGCTGGACAAGCTGCCTGCTCGCCTACTCTCCCTCGCTACTTGTCCCGCAGAACTACGCACTCTGCCGCTAGCGCTGTCAGAAGGGAAATACTGTTTCAGCTTGTGCACCAGGGCCTGCTGGTATTCATGCATTCTCACACTCCTTTCCTCTCCAGGGATGAGAGTGGGAAGATTTTGCTTGTACCGTGGGTCCAGGAGAGTGAACACCCAGTAATCGGTGCTGGAATAAATTCTTTGAACGCGAGGGTCACGGGATAGGCAGCCTAGCATGAAATCTGCCATATGCGCCAGAGTACCAACGCGTAAGAATTCACTCCCCTCACTGGCCTGACTGTCCATTTCCTCCTCCTCCAACTCCTCCAACTCCTCTTCTTCTGCCCATACACGCTGAACAGTGAAGGACTCAACAATGGTCCCCTCTTGTGTCTCGCCAACATTCTCCTCCTCTTCCTCCTCATCCTCCTCCACCTCCACCTCCTCCGATATGCGCTGAGAAACAGACCTCAGGGTGCTTTGGCTATCAACAAGGGAATATTCTTCCCCCGTCTCTTGTGACGAGCGCAAAGCTTCCGACTTCATGCTGACCAGAGAGTTTTTCAACAGGCCAAGCAGCGGGATGGTGAGGCTGATGATGGCGGCATCGCCACTGACCATCTGTGTTGACTCCTCAAAGTTACTCAGCACCTGACAGATATCAGACATCCACGTCCACTCCTCATTGTAGACTTGAGGAAGCTGACTGACCTGACTACCAGTTCTGGTGGAAGTTGACATCTGGCAGTCTACAATCGCTCTGCGCTGCTGGTAAACTCTGGATAACATGGTCAGTGTTGAATTCCACCTCGTGGGCACGTCGCACAACAGTCGGTGAGCGGGCAGTTGGAGGCGGCGCTGCGCTGCCCTGAGAGTGGCAGCATCTGGGCTGGACTTCCTGAAATGCGCACAGATGCGGCCCACCTTCGTGAGCAAATCAGACAGATTGGGGTATGTCTTGAGGAAACGCTGCACTATCAGATTTAACACATGGGCCAGGCATGGCACATGTGTCAGTCTGCCGAGTTGCAGAGCCGCCACCAGGTTACGGCCGTTGTCACACACAACCATTCCCGGCTTGAGGTTCAGCGGTGCCAGCCACAGATCAGTCTGCGCCGTGATGCCCTGTAATAGCTCTTGGGCGGTGTGCCTTTTGTCGCCTAGGCTCAGCAGTTTGAGCACCGCCTGCTGTCGCTTAGCGACGGCACTGCTGCTGTGCCTAGAGCTACCGACTGATGGCGCCGTGCCCACGGATGGTAGTTCGGAGGAGGAGGTGGAGGAGGGGTGGGAGGAGGAGGAGGCATAGTAGGCCTGAAACACCTGGACCGAGGTAGGCCCCGCAATCCTCGGCGTCGGCAGTATATGAGCAGCCCCAGGGTCAGACTCGGTCCCAGCCTCCACCAAGTTAACCCAATGTGCCGTCAGCGATATATAGTGGCCCTGCCCGGCAGCACTCGTCCACGTGTCCGTGGTCAGGTGGACCTTGTCAGAAACGGCGTTGGTCAGGGCACGGATGATGTTGTCTGACACGTGCTGGTGCAGGGCTGGGACGGCACATCGGGAAAAGTAGTGGCGGCTGGGGACCGAATACCGAGGGGCGGCCGCCGCCATGAGGTTGCGAAAGGCCTCGGTCTCTACTAGCCTATAGGGCAGCATCTCCAGGCTAAGCAATCTGGAGATGTGCACATTAAGGGCTTGGGCGTGCGGGTGGGTTGCACTATATTTGCGTTTCCGCTCCAGCGTCTGGGGTATGGAGAGCTGAACGCTGGTGGATGCTGTGGAGGATCGTGGAGGCGACGATGGGGTTTTTGTGCCAGGGTCCTGGGCAGGGGGCTGACTAGCAGCTGACACAGGGGAAGGAGCAGTGGTGTGCACGGCCGGAGGTGAACGGGCTTGTTGCCACTGAGTGGGGTGCTTAGCATTCATATGCCTGCGCATACTGGTGGTAGTTAAGCTAGTAGTGGTGGAACCCCTGCTGAGCCTGGTTTGGCAAATGTTGCACACCACAGTCCGTCGGTCATCCGGTGTTTCCTTAAAGAACCTCCACACTTCTGAAGATCTAGCCCTCGCCGCAAGAGCCCTCACCACGGGAGCTTCACTAGTTGACAGTGGCGCTGATGCACCAGCTCTGGCCCTGCCTCTCCGTCTGGCCCCACCACTGCCTCTTCCAACCTGTTCAGGTCGAGGACTCTCCTCCGTCTCAGAAGCACTGTGTTCACCCGGCCTCTCAACCCAGCTTGGGTCTGTCACCTCATCATCCTCCGATCCCTCAGTCTGCTCCCCCCTCGGACTTCCTGCCCTGACAACAACTTCCCCACTGTCTGACAACCGTGTCTCCTCATCGTCGGACACCTCTTTACACACTTCCACTACGTCAAGAAGGTCATCATCACCCACAGACTGTGACTGGTGGAAAACCTGGGCATCGGAAAATTGCTCAGCAGCAACCGGACAAGTGGTTTGTGACTGTGGGAAGGGTCCAGAAAACAGTTCCTCAGAGTATGCCGGTTCAAATGCCAAATTTTCCTGGGAGGGGGCAGACTGGGGGGGAGGAGGCTGAGGTGCAGGAGCTGGAGGAGTGGGGATTTCGGTGACATGGGTGGACTGCGTGGAAGACTGACTGGTGGTGGACAAATTGCTCGAAGCATTGTCAGCAATCCACGACATCACCTGTTCGCACTGTTCTGGCCTCAACAGTGCTCTACCACGAGTCCCAGTAACTTCAGACATGAACCTAGGGAGTGTAGCTCTGCGGCGTTCCCCTGCTCCCTCATCAGCAGGTGGTGTCTCACCCCGCCCAGGACCACGGCCTCTGACCCCTGCAGTAGTTGGACGCCCACGTCCCCGCCCTCGTCCTCTACCCCTAGCCCTCGGGTTAAACATTTTTAAAATGAGAGTTATAACTTTTTTTTTTTTTTTACTTCTTTTTGTTTTTTTTTGTGTTTTTTTGTGTTTTTTGTTTTTTTTTGAGTTTTTAAAACCAAACAATCCTATCCTATTGCTATGGCTATTTTCTAGCCAAGTATCAAAGGAAGCACACTACTATGCCAGATGAGATGACACTGAGTTATTGCCTAATAGAAATCCAACCCCTACTGAATTTTGCCACTTCGGCCTTTGCTATGGATATGTGCGCCACTAAGCGCAGAACACAGCGGTCGCAAGTCTCACTACAAATTGCTCAGAATTGGCAAGTACATGCACTGCAGAAACTACAGCCACCAGCAGATCAACCAGAAATCAAATATATAGAACGCTACTGTAGGCTTCAAGAAGCTGTTTGTATTCTCCTATGGCTATTTTCTAGCCAAGTATCAAAGGAAGCACACTACTATGCCAGATGAGATGACACCGAGTTATTGCCTAATAGAAATCCAACCCCTACTGAATTTTGCCACTTCGGCCTTTGCTATGGATATGTGCGCCACTAAGCGCAGAACACAGCGGTCGCAAGTCTCACTACAAATTGCTCAGAATTGGCAAGTACATGCACTGCAGAAACTACAGCCACCAGCAGATCAACCAGAAATCAAATATATAGAACGCTACTGTAGGCTTCAAGAAGCTGTTTGTATTCTCCTATGGCTATTTTCTAGCCAAGTATCAAAGGAAGCACACTACTATGCCAGATGAGATGACACCGAGTTATTGCCTAATAGAAATCCAACCCCTACTGAATTTTGCCACTTCGGCCTTTGCTATGGATATGTGCGCCACTAAGCGCAGAACACAGCGGTCGCAAGTCTCACTACAAATTGCTCAGAATTGGCAAGTACATGCACTGCAGAAACTACAGCCACCAGCAGATCAACCAGAAATCAAATATATAGAACGCTACTGTAGGCTTCAAGAAGCTGTTTGTATTCTCCTATGGCTATTTTCTAGCCAAGTATCAAAGGAAGCACACTACTATGCCAGATGAGATGACACCGAGTTATTGCCTAATAGAAATCCAACCCCTACTGAATTTTGCCACTTCGGCCTTTGCTATGGATATGTGCGCCACTAAGCGCAGAACACAGCGGTCGCAAGTCTCACTACAAATTGCTCAGAATTGGCAAGTACATGCACTGCAGAAACTACAGCCACCAGCAGATCAACCAGAAATCAAATATATAGAACGCTACTGTAGGCTTCAAGAAGCTGTTTGTATTCTCCTATGGCTATTTTCTAGCCAAGTATCAAAGGAAGCACACTACTATGCCAGATGAGATGACACTGAGTTATTGCCTAATAGAAATCCAACCCCTACTGAATTTTGCCACTTCGGCCTTTGCTATGGATATGTGCGCCACTAAGCGCAGAACACAGCGGTCGCAAGTCTCACTACAAATTGCTCAGAATTGGCAAGTACATGCAATGCAGAAACTACAGCCACCAGCAGATCAACCAGAAATCAAATATATAGAACGCTACTGTAGGCTTCAAGAAGCTGTTTGTATTCTCCTATGGCTATTTTCTAGCCAGGTATCAAAGGAAGCACACTACTATGCCAGATGAGATGACACCGAGTTATTGCCTAATAGAAATCCAACCCCTACTGAATTTTGCCACTTCGGCCTTTGCTATGGATATGTGCGCCACTAAGCGCAGAACACAGCGGTCGCAAGTCTCACTACAAATTGCTCAGAATTGGCAAGTACATGCACTGCAGAAACTACAGCCACCAGCAGATCAACCAGAAATCAAATATATAGAACGCTACTGTAGGCTTCAAGAAGCTGTTTGTATTCTCCTATGGCTATTTTCTAGCCAAGTATCAAAGGAAGCACACTACTATGCCAGATGAGATGACACTGAGTTATTGCCTAATAGAAATCCAACCCCTACTGAATTTTGCCACTTCGGTCTTTGCTATGGATATGTGTGCCACTAAGAGCTAAACACAACGGTAGCAAGTCCCCCTGCTAATTCCTCACAAAATGGTAAAAGATGCAAATTAAAATAAAAAAAGTAGAACGTTATTGTAGCCCTAAGAAGGGCTGTTGGGTTCTTTGAGAATCACTCCTGCCTAACAGTAAGCTAATAGAACACCCTAACGCTTTCCCTGACCAGCAGCAGCTCTCTCCCTAGCGGCATCCAGAGACAGAATGATCCGAGCAGCGCGGCCAGCGGCTAGTCT
This sequence comes from Engystomops pustulosus, assembly GCF_040894005.1. NCBI lineage: Eukaryota > Metazoa > Chordata > Amphibia > Anura > Leptodactylidae > Engystomops > Engystomops pustulosus. The sequence goes on from NC_092414.1 coordinate 198,556,593, forward strand.
ATCCCAGGGTCACCTGATCTGGCCAGCCAACCACTGCTATCGACGTGTAAGGGTACCACGTCATGCTGGGTGGAGTGCAGAGTCTCCTGGCTTGTGATTGGCTCTGTTTCTGGCTGCCAAAAAGCAAAACGGCGGGAGCTGCCATTTTCTCGAGCGGGCGAAGTATTCGTCCGAGTAACGAGCAGTTTCGAGTACCCTAATGCTCGACCGAGCATCAAGCTCGGACGAGCATGTTCGCTCATCTCTACTGTTTACCTTTGAGTCAACACATTCGTTAACAATGTGCTAGCATGTGTGTTTGGAAACGCAAATGTTAACAGTAATGTAAATCACTTCTCCTCAGCTGTTATAATGTCTTTCAAAATGCAATGAAAATGCAACCAAAACACAATGGGGGTTATTTACTAAGGACCCGATTCGCGTTTTCCCGACGTGTTACCCGAATATTTGCGGCAAATTTTTCCTGAATTGCCCCGGGATTTTGGCTCACGCGATCGGATTGTGGCGCATCGGCGCCGGCATTTAAAAAAAACCTTCACCCACGATAGGACGGTGAACTTCAGTGCATTGCGATGGTCTTCAGTGCAGCAGCGATACCTGGTGGACGTCGGAGGAACTGCCTTAGTGAATCCCGACCGGACCCGAATCCACCGCAGAGAACGCGCCGCTGGATAGCGAATGGACCGGGTAAGTAAATCTGCCCCAATGTTTGACCTCACCACATGTAACCACAGCCTTATATGTCGTCCTCTCCCTGGGGTGTGACTGGAGTACTTAAAAATGCAGGACACAGCCTCAAATTCAAAATTTATAGTAGTGTCCACTTCTGCATTTCCCTCACATAGCTTGTGTCCATGTCAATTTGTATGGTCAGTTGGATGGTCATGTGCATGAGAAAAATAGCCTGGCACTACTCATTTGAAGAGTGAAGAGCGAAAAGTGAAGAGTAGAATATCTTAAAACTGATTGCTTGGGAATAGTAATGAGTGGACCAATTGAGGTTCGCTAATGTCACAGGTACTCCTGCGACCCATGTCCCATGCACCAGTGCCCCTCTCTGTGCTGCTCTACCCCCTGGGTTCACTCACCTCTCTGCATTCCTGGTACTGGCTCCCCAGTGCGCATTTCCCCACCTCGCAGTGCGCACGCCTGATGGCACTCGTAGATTTAAAGGGCCAGCCCATCCCCGCCGGATCCTAGTGCCTAGTGCCTCTGAGAAAGCTGTTTCAGGCGATTTTCTGTATTTCTGAATTCACACTGTGACCCCGGTTCTGTTATTGACTTTGATCCCGTGCTGCCTGTCCTGCCTTCCGCTACGTCCCCCGACACTGATTCTGTGCCTCCACCTCCTGCCTGTCCCCGACCACGAGTTTGCCTTACGATTCTGTACTTGATTTGGCCACCACTGAGGACAAAGTCGCACCTGTGGAACGACCTGGTGGTACCACGCCGCAACAAGTCCAACCTGCTTTGCGGCGGGCTCTAGTGAGAACCGGGTACCACTTAGAATCCAGTGCCAGGTTTTGGTTTACATCATCGTCCGTGGTGGTACAGAGGATCCACTATCTCCGAACTCTGACAGCCGACTTTGGACCAAACCTCGAATAAAAGTTTCGTTCAGGTACTGGAACCTGAACACCCACTGGTAACACCCACAATCAGCTGGTCACTGGCACCAATCAAATATGTTAACTGTTTACATGCCTCTACCAAAGCTGCTAGTGGAATTTAAATGCAGACTTCATAGTCCAATCATCACAGTTTGAGTCACCATGCATTGCAGGCATTAACCCTTTAAATGCCCACTGGAATTTAACTGTGCCTCATCGGACCAATCTCTAGGTAAGTAATGAGGATTACTTTTTTTACAGTGGCCACAGAGAGAACTCAAACAGCTGATTTGGGACACTAGACCACAGGTCCTCTTTTAAGTACACAATTAGATTGTACAATATCTTCTCCCTCTGTGTATTAGATTTGTCCCTGTATCTGGATGGTTCTCTAGTGATCAAATGACTACATATTTTTAGTTTAATAAATCATTTTCTTTAAGTTATTGCGCCTATCCCTATCTTCCATGTCTGTTTGCTTAGTCTGGATTAGGGACAACTTGTCATCAAGCGCATTGTGGGAGTCTGCAAGATCATTAAAAGAGTTAGCAAAGTCCGCCATTTTATTCTCTACATGAGAGACTCTTTCACCCATGTCATCTAGAGTTGACTGTAAAGGTTTAATCAAAGATGATAAATCCTTCTGTAGGGATGATCTAAGGGCCTCCAGCATGGATTTTAACATACTCTCTGAGACATATTGATCTGAGGCTTGAAAGGATGCAAACATGTCAGTTTCTGCAGATACTGAGCCATCATTGTTAGACTGAGCTCTCACCTCAGTGCTGGGATCCTGGCATTTCTGCTTTTGTTTTGCTGGACTGCTTGTAGGAGACCTGGAGCTCCCTGCTGTATGTGGAGGAGGGGAGCTTGAAGATTCAGAGCTGCTGCCCTGTTGCAGACATAGGGGAGGCATGCTGCAGTCATCTGCTATATGCAGGGCCAGATTAAGGGTGGTGGGGGCCCCTGGGCGCAAACTGGTGGGGGCCCTTCCAACAATGTTTTTGGAAGTATATAGCCTGCCAGCCTTCTGTAGTATATAGCCTGCCATCCCTCTGTAGTATATAGCCTGCCAGACCCTGTAGTATATAGCCTGCCAGACCCTGTAGTATATAGCCTGCAGCCCCCTGTAGTATATAGCTTGACAGCCCCCTGTAGTATACAGCCACAAGCCCCCTGTAGTATATAGCCTGACAGCTCCCTGTAGTATACAGCCTGCCAGACCCTGTAGTTTATATCCTGCAGCCCCCTGTAGTGTACAGCCACCAGCCCCCTGTAGTATACAGCCACCAGCCCCCTGTAGTGTATGGCCTGCCAGCCCCTGTAGTATACAGTCACAAGCCCCCTGTAGAATTTAGCTGCCAGTCCCCTGTAGAAAATGGCCACAAAATAATAAACTTCATACTTACCCTCACCTTCCCTTCCAGTGATCCCATGATGCTGCAGGCTCTTCCTCGCTCTTCAGGCAGCCGCCGGCCACTGAAGACACAGTTGCCATCGCTGGGGGACATCGCCGATGCACTGTTTTGGCAGCAGCATGTAGTGATCGGATGCTGACAGCGTGACATCATCACTCGCCGCCGGCGTCCCATCACAACCTGCTGCCGACAAAACAGTGCATCAGTGAACTCCGCCAGTGATGGCAGCTGTGTCTCACTGACACAGTTGACATCCTAGACCCCTACGTGTGATGGGGGCGGCCACAGGCCGCTGTGCATTGCACACAGAGACAGTCCGCTGAGTCGCTGACTGTCGGAAACTGGTGGGGGCCCCTTAAAAAGTGAAAGTGGTGGGGGCCCCGGGGCTAGAGCCCCAGGAGCCCCTCCTTTAATCCGGCCCTGGCTATATGGGCTGGAGATGGAGCTTGGGGAACAAAAGATATTTGGGAGCTGGTGCTCCATCTGTTAGGTACCTCGAATGTGGGGGAGGTTCTCCTAGGTGTTGCGGTGGTGCCCCCCGATGTTCTGTCGCTCCCGGCTCTGGCAGGTGCTGGTGTTTGCGCCACGCTGCCGGCGCCATCTTGGCTGCGTCCAGAGCCTCCACTGAAAAACTGGCCAATCGGCCGGTTGCCGGCTTCTTTGGCCCCCCTTTTTCTTCCCGGGGGTGCCGCTGACTGTCCGGTTGCTTTCCCCGGCATTATCGCCGGAGGAGCCGCTTGTTTGGTCGCTGGGTAGCTGTCGGGCGGACGGAGCTCAGCGCTCACGCGGCCATCTCTCTCCGCGGCCAAACCACGCCCCTTAATAAATCATTTTCCATAAACTCCCAGATGATCTGGAACATAATAAAAGGAATTGGCAATACCACTTTTTGCACCATATTTATACAAGACACCAGGTAAGGAAGATTCATTGCCTTTATGTCATCGGTACAAGGACTTGTTTTCTGCATAGTAAATTGATTAAAATTTGAGAACATTCTTTCATGGTAAAACCCATTTAAGGGTGTTTTCATAAGGAATAAGAATTTTACATTATTTAAACTCACTTCAGTGAGTGGTTTAAATGGTTAACAGTGCAAACTGATCACTGATATTATCTGCTGTATTATGCAGCAGACTCCTGCCTTGTTGAGGGCTAATCCTATTTTTATGCCAAAAGTATGGAAGAACAAAAGGAATCATTTTCAACCATTGATCTTTTTAACAACCACCAGACCAAAGACTTTATCTACATAAGCTTGTTTTATGTATTGTGAATACTTTCAACTGTTTATTGCCTTTATTTTGCCTCAATGTATAAAATTAATGGGGAAGTAGCCAATGTCACATCAGTGCCTATGTTCTACATTTTTGCTTTTGCCACATCAGAATATCAAAAGATAATTATTCTAACAACCGTTTTGGTGGTTTATCTTATTATCCTCAGTGGGAACCTTCTCATTATATCATTGATATGTCTTGAGCCTCGGTTACACACACCCATGTATTTCTTCCTGTGTAATCTATCCACATTGGACATCATGTATGTCTCCACTACGCTCCCTAAGCTGATCTATGTGTGTCACACTGGTGACCATGTTGTGTCTTATTCCTCCTGTATGGTTCAGATGTATTTTTATCTAGTTTTTGCTGATTCAGAGTGTTTCCTCCTGACCTCCATGGCCATTGATCGCTATGTTGCAATCTGCTTCCCTCTACATTACTCTCTCATTATGAGTAAACAGGTTTGTGTGTTACTAGTGGTTCCTGCATGGTTTGTGTCTTCTATCAATGTCTCCATTGTGACCTTTTTGGTCTACAATTTGACTTACTTTGGCTTAGTAGAAGTCAAAAATTTCTTCTGTGACCTTAAAGCCCTTATGAATGTATCTATTAGTGACACCACTTCATCAAAAACGTTCATTATTATAGATTCATTGTTTTTTGGAGTAATTCCTTCCTGTTCCATTTTGGCATCATACGTCCGCATCATTTACACTGTTTTAAAAATCAAGTCTTCGGCTGGAAGATGGAAGACCTTCTCAAGTTGCTCTTCCCATATAACAATTGTCGTTGTATACTTTTCTTGTGCCATGTCCTTGTACTTGTCAAATTCTCAAGAAGCAGATGTTGTTCTCTCATTGATGTTTGGTACTTTGGTCCCAATGTTAAATCCTGTAGTATATAGCCTAAGGAATAGAGACATAATATGGGCCATCAGAAGAAGAATACACAAAAACAGAACTTGTTTTAAAAAGTTATGGAAGTAGAGATATCTTTGAATGGGACCGTGTGATTGGTGAACAATAGTAGTCATGATCATACATTGTACTATACATGGTACTGATGAAGAGTGGGTCATGGTGAATTGTAGGGGTATTTGAAGAGATGGCATTCTAGATTACTTCAAAAGCCAGTAACCTAATATTCAGTTCACTTCCATTATACCAATAAATTGCTATTGTAATGGGCATTTTGTTATATTGATCCTTCTGGGGTCACATGGTTTCTCCAGATGCATTCTAGTGTAGGATGATTCCTACAAACTATTAACACAATTGTATAAGACTTCAAATTATCTGCAAACTAAATATTCCAGATATGTTTTGGAGAGCCAGGACCCAGGGGTGATGTACTCCTCCTATGGTAGATACGCCCAAACACTGTAAGGTTCTGACATTTAATAGTAACTGAAATTAACATTTTGAGCACCATACAGTAATGTATCCAGCAACTGATTTAAAGGGAACCTGTCAGCAGAAGTTGACCTCATTAACCACTACCAGTAGGTTGACAAGCAGATGAACACCTCTGAGAATATGTCTCTTTCATGACCTGGTGTCATCATGCAGAAAGTCAACTTTGAAGTGAAATGTGTAATGATTGTATAAAGTCAAGGAGGCGGAGAGTTTAATTATAAAGTCATGTTCTCCCTGCCACAGAACGCCCCCTGCACTGCATTGATGGTCCTGCATCCAGAGACATCATAAAGCAGGTCTCCTAAAGTACAATGCATGATCAACCATAGCGTAGGAGGCATTCTAAGGTGGAAAGATCTTGACTGCAGGTACAAAGTCTCTGTCTCCTTGATGTTATGCAACGATTTTACAATTTCACTTCAAAAATTATTTTCTGGATGAGACCACCACACTGGACCACAAAAGAAACATGATCTCAATGATGTTCAGCTTCCTTACAACAATCTGGTATTAGTTTTTAGGCCATTTTCTGAAGACAGGTCTCCTTTAAACCCCTTCAGAACCTTTCTATAATGGACCACTAAATCCTAACATGTTGAGTAGAGACATTGGTTCAAGAGAACTGTATCATACTGATACTCCCCTTTTTTCTCCCTCTTTCTTTCTTTTCTTCTGTTTTGTTTCTCTGTCTGTTACTGTTGGTCTTTACACTTTGTATTCCTTTGCTACTCCATTTCATTACATATTATTTAATTATTTGTTGGACAACTTATCATTGCAGATAGACATTTCCTCTTTCCATTTCTTCTAATTAGTAATGACTCTATTATGGTCAAACGACCTCTGTAACTGTTATATATGTTTTATATAAATAAAACAGTTTGAAAACAAAACTGATGATACTCATAACACTAAGTAGATGGTAAAAGTGCAACACAGACAAATTGGAGGATCAGTGAAACAAAAACAGAAAATGCAACCTACTCTTTATTGGTGTCTCTCACTTGGGTCCCTGAGCCCAAAACTGTAATTCAGTCATAAGTTTGGGGTTCAAACTCAACACCCACTGGTAAGACCTACTGAGTATTAGCCCTTTAAATTCCCCTGGGGTACCCAAACCAACCTTCTGTTTAAAGTTCAGCAGCACTCACCAAACACAAATCAAATGGGTCCGCTCATTGTAACATTCAGCATGATTACTGTTATGCCATGTACATCATAGCTCATTGTACCATGCAGAGTAATGACATCATTGAAGCATCTTCTCTAATAAATCACTAAACTACATTGTATTTATTTATGTTCAGATTTATTAATAAAAGTAGAAATTACTGTACCGGACAAAAATTGTTACCCGGATGTCCGATACAACTTCTAAGAGTAACGAGGACTAATATATTAGTAACATTCCTCTTACCCCTGAGGAAGTCACCAGTTCGGGTGACGATACTCGTGGGGTCTGCCTCACTCCCTCCTCCCCCCCTTCTGGCTGCCCCTGCAACCTGCTCGCTTTAACCTTTCACTCTCCTTCTCTGGGACCACCTTGGGTATTGTATGACCAGGTTCTGGGACAACTTTATTCATGCACTTTATCTGCACAGGCCACTTTATGTACTTTGTTTACTGATTGTTTATACATGAATTACTATTGTGTATTGTACCTGTGTGCGGATATTAGACTGACCAACTTGGGATAGGGAGTATTTGGGCACCACTTGCCCTTGGTAGCTGTATACATCCTTGGGATGTATTTTTTAAGTGTTTTTAATCTTTCGATTGTCCTGTATGTATAGTTACTTTATGAATTAATAAAATTTGTTATTGTTATATCCTGTATACGCATCCACCTTTGTCTTTGTTGTGGTTACATTAAGGGTGAGACCACACAAGTATAGGAGTCTGCAATTGCAGATTTCTCTAGGATGGGGTTTCACTGAATGCCTTATTGTAGCAGAGGGTAATGGAGTGTTTGCCCCCATAGCCTTAGCAGGGTATATAATATGAAACCAAGGGACACCTATTATTTCATGATGCTCACTGAGCAAAAGCATATATTTAGGCACAATATATATTGATATATTTGAAGGGGTTAATATCTTTTTTTGACCTTTATTAAATATTACAAATGTTTCAACAGAGGATAAAATACATTTAAACATGGAGATAGAGCTTACAGCATTATTGCAACGTTAACACAGGTATCACATATATTCTTTTTAATACGTCATGTTAAGATTATGTTACCAATGAACCTATGATCATACGATCTTACAACCATATCTTCCCCCCTTTCCCCTCCAGCGGGGAGGAAAAATAAACTTAAAAGCCTAATGCTAGTTAGACCAAATATTATCCCATTTAGAAGTCTGCCCTTTTGCCATATAATGCATTATTTCATAGTGAGTCACCCTCAGGGATAGGTTATACCATTTTTTCTTAGTAGGAGGTCCTTTACTACCCCATTTACGTGCCACGCAAACAAGAGCAAGGTTCATAACTCTCAATATTATTTTTTTTTCCATTTTTAGTTACCCTACCTTTCTCCACTAAACCAAAAATAGCCACTTGGAGTGCATTCAGTGCCAAAAACCTCTGACATGTATCTAAATACTTCCCCCCAAAAATTTACCATCTTTGAACATTCCTATACAACATGTAAAAACCCTGCATTTATAACATCCAGATTCTTTCCTAATTTTCATTCTAAAGAATAAAGCTGGAGTGTAGTAAACTCTATGTACCATGTTAAAGTGCATAACCCTATGATTCCAGTTGTGTGAACAACACTTAATATTCTTATAAACTTCACCCCATTCCTTACTATCAAATCTTCCATTTGCCTTTGGAGCCATGGGAAAAACTTTTGGAGTATTCTTTCACAACATAGCTATATATTTTCGACACAAAACCTTTAGTGCTCGTAACTGATTTAATTAGTTCTATACATTAGTGAGTTTCATTTTTGAATTTAATCAAATGTCACTACTTTACTCCATATTTCCTATACCAGGGGTAATAAAGTTGTACTCTCAATAACCCTTAATTCCCCTGTTACAACAGTGCCTAAGTATCTGAATAGATCTGTACATAACAGTACACTGTTAGGCTACATTCATATTAACAAGTGCCCACCGTACCATATCACGGCAGGCACACGGCGGCACCGGGGAGAGGAGGAGCGCTGCTCACCCCCACCTCTCTCTATAGTATGCGCATGGCGCCTTATTCCGGAGAAAGATAGGACATGTCCTATCTTTCTCCAGGTTACGGAATGGTACCATACATGTGAAGTGCCGTACTGCTCCTGGATTTATTCTTAGCTAAGACCTTACATCTAGTACAGCACAGCACCTTGCAACAGTGCACACCCTTTACAACTGCAGTGGCGGCCTGTATTGGGCAGTAGTTGGTGTGTCAATGTGATGTGCCAATGAGAATCTGAATAAAAACAGAGGTCAGCTCTGATAAGAGGTGCTGTGCTGGACTGGAAGTAAGGATCGATGCAAGCATAATTTCTTCATCTGATCCTAGACAATCCCTTTAAGCCTCTGGTCACAACAGATCTTAGAAAGATCATTGGAAGAAGCTAAACCTCTCTGAAAGATTTGTACTTAGAGGGCACCTGTGTTTTTTAAAGCACAGAAACTTGACCCAGGCACTGTGACTCTAGTAAACTTCTTCTATTTGTTATCCATGGCCTAATCAAAAAGGAAGCTGTATCGGGTGCCTGATGTTCTGAGAGGTTCTCTGATGTGGTACCTTATTTTACAAAAATCAATATCTACAAATGACTGGCAGAGGTTATTCGAAATAAAACCATCTCTCACATATCCTCAGGAGAGAAACTATGTCTGATTGCCGAGAGCCCCACAGCACCTCCCGATCCTCCAATTAGCTCATTCATTTTTTTAATGATTAGTAAAAACCAAACAGATAACATAAATGATGAGAAAATGATTCATCTGAGAGAAACTCCCCAAGGGTCGAAAATATCATAAATGTGAACCTTTGTGACCGTGTTCTCATTTCATTATCAGAAGGTAAAACATTACGGCAGGTAAGTTATAATGTAATGGATTGTTCTGTATTATACCGGATACTTATATTTTTTCTATGTTGCAGTTTATCCTTGTCTTATGCACCCAGTATAACTAATGAAAGATCTATAGAAAGATTCAAACATTGCAATGTCCAAAATTGATACACGAAACAAATAGGCCTTTGCAGGGAATATCAACTTTTATTAAAGTCACTGCTTTGTTGTGTGCTTTGTTACATTGTTACATAGCTAATATGGTTTGGAAAAGACATTTATCTGTCAAGTTCGACCACAGAAGGGATCTAAGGGAAAACATTCTGTATTATAACATATTCATGAAGGTTGTGGATGCAAAATGGCATCTAGACCCTTCTTGAAGCTCTCTGCTGTCCCTGTTGTGACCAACACCTAAGACAGGCTATTCCACAGATTCACAGTTCTTACAATTAAGAAGCCTTGTCTCTTGCCTTGCCTCCACTGGTGATAAAACCTCATCTTCTTCAAACACAGCGACCCCTTGTCTTTTGATTTGATTTAACCTGGAATAACTTTACACCATATTTTTGGTATGGACCATTCATATATTTAGACAAATTATCAAATCCCCTCCTTAGTTGTCTCTTTCCAATACTTATTAAATCTAATTCTTTTAATCTTTCCCCATAACTGAGACCCTCCGACACCCCTTATCATTATTGTGGCTCTACGTTGAACCCTCTCCAGCTCCAACGCATCCTTTTTATGGACCGGTGCCCAGAACTGAACACTATATTCCAGGTGAGACCGAGCCAATGCCGTGTACAGTGGTAATATTACATCCCGATACCTATAGTCCATACCACTTTTGTATTTTCTCTGTTTCATCTTTTTTATGGTTAAATGGATTTATACTGAATATATTTATTTTAGAGTAAATGTTCATGATCCAGTTTACTGAATGTGAATTTTATTTTGCTTAGTTTGCTATTAAATGCTCAAAAGACTTTTTCACGGGTAAAGTGCATATTATATTCTTCTAGAAAATTGAATTGAAAATTAACTGAATTTCTCCATAGTCACATATAGAGTGGGTCTCCTGTCCATACATCTTGTATCCAGGAGGACTGAATGACTTCCTTTGAAAAAGTAGAGGTCCTAGTAGTTGGACACACCAATAAGACAGTGGCTGTACATGTTAATGTGACTTCTGGGGCAGTGATTGGTCACTCCATATTTACCTTCCAACATTTCTACCTAGCCCCAACTTGTTTTTGATCTGATTTATTAGACTTTTGCCTTGTTGTCAGTTTTCTTCCTGTACCATACACTTAACGAGGGTAGGGACTACCATCCATATGTCACCTGTGATTTAGCACAAGGCAGGCAAATAGGCAGGGACAAAGGTTGTTTGAGGTTCTTCCCTGTCTTGAAATATATATTATATGACTTATGCAATTTTTATTTGTCACTTTTTAGTTTTATTAAAATGTATTAAACATTCTTCTTCTAGGTCCACAACTTAGGATGACTAATCGTAGACAATGTCCGACAATATTAGTTAACATGTTATTTGTCTATTCCAATATTTTCTATCCTGAATGAAGTCCTATCCTATTGATGCTTGTTAATTCATAACACAATGTACTTTAGCTATTTTGTTAATATTTTTATTTAATGAAGACCCCTTCCCAAAAGCCGTATTCCATCATACAATCACTTGCTCAATAAACTTCATCAATGGACACTTAAATTGGAGGACTACCAAGTGATGCAACATCTTCTCCGTATTGGACACATACGTATTCCCCAATAACATTTGAGATTTCAAGCTTAGAGATTATATAGACTTTTATTTCAAAAATTTTTTGGTGCAGATTTTGGTGGAATCTGTTTACAATCTTTAACTTTGAAGGTTATACAATGGATGGAGTGATAACTAATGTCACATCAGGACCCACATTCTACATTTTTTCTTTCTTCATATCTGAATATCAAAGGTTATTAATTCTAATAACAGTTTTGTTGATTTATGTTATGATTTGTAGTGGGAACCTTCTCATTATATCATTGGTAAGTCTTGAGCCTCGGTTACACACACCCATGTATTTCTTCCTGTGTAATCTATCTACATTGGACATCATGTATGTCTCCACTACACTCCCTAAGCTGATGTATATATGTCACACCGGTGACCATATTATGTCTTATACGTCTTGTATGACTCAGATGTATTTTTATATGACGTTTACTGATGCAGAAGGTTTTCTGTTGACCTCCATGGCCATTGATCGCTATGTCGCAGTCTGCTTCCCTCTACATTACTCTATCATTATGAATAAGCAAACATGTTTCTTACTAATACTCCCTGCCTGGTTTATGTCCTTTCTCAATGCCTCCATTATAATATGTTTCATCACTAACCTCACATACTTTGGTTTGGTTGACGTTGCAAACTTCTTCTGTGATCTTAAAGCTCTGATGAACACTTCCTTTAGTGACGCTTCTTCTTTGAAGCTCTACATTATTGTAAATGTAGCGTTTATTGGCTTTATTCCTTCATGTTTGATCTTGGCATCATACGTCCGCATCATTCACACCATCTTAAAAATTAAGACTTCAGTTGGAAGGTGGAAGACCTTCTCTAGCTGTTCTTCTCATCTAACAATTGTCATTGTGTACTATGAATCTGCCATTACTTTGTACTTGTCCGACTCTCTGAAAGCAGATGTTGTTCTCTCATTGATGTTTGTAACTCTAGTCCCAATGTTAAACCCTCTAGTATACAGCCTGAGGAATAGAGATATTATAAGGGCACTCCACATAATAGTTCATAGGAAAACAACACGTTTTTTAAAATAAATTAGTTTTCAAACTCTTTTTTATTAAACTTTTTTTTACAGTAATATAACAGGACAATACATTTTGACAATACTTTAAACGGCATAAGACCATAATAGGTTTTTAGAAATAATGGGTGGTATTGAAGGACCTCTCAAAAAGGAGTTGCTTGTAATGCTAAGCCTCAAGGTCTCATACATTCTGCATAGTACAGTGTTGTAAAAGTAACACACTTTTAACATACAAATGTTAGTCAATGAGTAAACATAAATACAAAACAATCAGAAAAAGGGTGGAGGGAAGAAAGCAGATTAGTTAGTTGTTGGGTGGGACGGGGAGCATTAGTTTATGTATTATGCCCAAGAACACTTCTTTTGATCCTTCTAAGGTTTCCACATGTCGACAAAATTTTTCCTAGTTCTTAGTTCCCCCAGTGAGACAACTCTTCCATTCTAAATATCTCATACTTATATACTCAAGTATAAGCCAAATTTTTCACCACAGTGGCATGTCCACCACTGACATCTTAGCTAGAGATGAGCGAGTATACTCGTCCGAGGTTGATACTCGTTCGAGTATTAGCGTATTCGAAATGGCTCGTGGCTCGGACGAGTATCTCGCCGACTCGAGACTGATCATTCACTTAACAAAACACAGTGAAGAACGGTGAAGAATACAATGAAAACAGTGAACACAGTGAACACAGGATCATTTAAGTGAAGAACACAGTGAAGAATTTTACATTTTAGTGCTCGCTCATCTCTAATCATAGTGTGTGGACTGACAATATACTAAGGGGCATGTGTTGGGTATATACTAGGAGCAGGAGGCAGGCTATATACTTAGGACATGGGCTGGCTGGAGGGCAGGAAACTGGCTAGCTATATCCTTGGGGGGGCAGGGCTGGCAACATTGCATTTCCCACTTATATTTAAGTCAATAGTTCTTCCCAGTTTTTTGTAGTACAATTATTTACCTCAGCTTGTATTTGGGTTAGCTTATACTTGAGTATATATATATGGTACTTCGTGAATAATTTTATTCACTCTTGACTCTAGGATGTATGCAAAACATAAAAGATTGTGCATTTTTTTTGGATGGGGTCAAACTAAACTTTAGTCAAAATTACAACTTACTCTGAACTGACTCCAATATTTCTTGGATTTTTGAAATATATGTGTGGTAGTTGTTTGATGATACAATAGAATACAAAATGTGTTCCACTTTCCAGGTTTTGTAATAAGTACATTTTGGTGAATCCCTCACTCCAGGTCACATCACAAGGCACTACTGCAGTAAGGAGACTCACAATTTAAACCCCACCAATCTATTTAAGAGGGTATATTTAGACAAAAGTTATTCATTTACTCCCCTAGTTTCCCAGCACCCGTATGATTATATGCAATTATACAAATATGTCACCATCTACAGTCTAAGGCCTCATTCAGCTGTGGTGTGGACGTATATCTGGGTGCAAGTTTGCACAATGTGTGCTCACAGCACCATGCTATCACCTCAAAAAAGAAAAAGCTTGCTCTATCTTCAGCCATAAGAATGGCCTTGTGGTGCTGTTTCCTATGGAGATCGCTGCTCGTCCCTCCTCCTCTCCAGTGTGTGGCGTGTGCTTGCCCAGGCTACCGCTGACCAGCCACAGATCAATGTGAATGTACCCTTAGAGATACTATGGAAACTTACAGACTACATATTACTAACTTAAAGGGTAATAACAGATAAATGTAGGAGTCAACAATTTCACATTTCTCGGGAATAGGGTTCCAATGACCCCCTTCCTTCAGTGCAGAGGAATGGCGGGTTTGCCCCCATAACCTTAGCAGGGAAGATTGTAGACCTGGGGTATGGTGTTAACCGCAAGGTATTTGCGTGTTAGATCACCGGGGGAACAAGCACAAGAGAGGGAAGCTACCCTAGTGTGATATCTTACAATAAGATGAGGTACATATGTTGACTCTCACCTGGTCTCAGATGAGAAGTAGACCTTAAGTGATGTTGATGATCGCAGCCCGTCCAACCAGTGGACTTGTTTCGGGTGGACCCAGGGAACCACTGCGACGAGTAGGAGCAATATACGGAATCCCGTGAGATAGGTGATAGGCGGACAGGCGCTCGATCGATGAAAGATTCTGGAGGACCCCAACAATAAAGCTCCTCATTTAAAACAAGGTCCTCCAGAATCTTTCATCGATCGAGCACCTGTCCGTCTATCACCTATTTCACGGGATTCCGTATATAACCTTAGCAGGGTATTTGTTATACAACCATTTTGATACTACAGCTTCATCAAGGGTCACCTATGATTTTTTTACGATGTCCAAGAAAATCCTAAGGCACGGTGTATAGAGATATATTTGCAGGGGTTCATTTCCTTAATTATTTTGATTATTTCCCTGAATAGCTTTTCTAGGCTGAAATTATTGATGACCTTCCCACTGGCTAAGTGTTGGCATAAGATAAGTGGGGTCCGACAGCAAAGACTTACCAGCTATGGAGAGGGCTCAGCTCGTGAGCCCACTCGATGTACCCGCATCCGACGCGCGCCGTACTATTATGGCACGTGTCGGTAAGGGATTAAAGCCCTCCTGACCCAGGACTTGGTCTCTTACCTCCACCATACCTAAACTTCTAGACATATTAAATACAAATCTAGCTAGACAAAGGTGAGGATGACCGGAACGTTGCAAAGCACAATGTGATCTGTTGTCTACATTTTCAAATATATGTACATCACGGTGGAGATCTTGTAATAAAATATCTGAATAAGTATGTGAAAAATACTTTATCAAGAACTATGAGTGTGTGCTCTGTTTTTCTTTCTACAATGAAATCACAAATCCGCTGATTATTAGAGAATGGAGCAAGAAGGAGACAGCTCCATTGACTAGTATAGTGGTCAGACTAGATTAATGCAGCTCAGTTCAGGTATGTAAATGGGAGCTAAGCTGTAATGACACAATGCAGCCACTATACATAAAACAGAGCTGTTTATCTGTTATATATTAACTGCTGAGAACATTTGGTATGTTGTGTTGGGTGTAAAACTCCAGCCAATCTTATATCAACTACCGACTCTATGCATAATTAATTCATATATCTAGCCAAAAAAACTCCTTAAAGAGGACTAAGAGCTGCTTACTGCTTTGAGAGTGGTCCGGCAATTCTCGTGTATATCGCGGCAGTGTCTTCTAGCGTTATCGGAGGTTTACGATAACGATAGCAGTGTAAGACTGCTGCGTCTGTTTTAGCACAAGGAGCTGCTTTATTTAGTTATTTTGAGTGTGACAGGTCCTCTTTAAAGAGGTTTGTAGGATTGGAATCTACTACGACGATCAAAGATCGTAAGCCAAGCATACTGACATACTGGTGTGTGACTCCTTTGCTAGGATCTGCTCTTCTTTTAGCTTCTTATGCCCTTGCTTTTATAATAAAAAAAGCTTTTAGAATTATGCAAATGAGGCTCATTTGCAGGTTAATTTGCAAAATTTTTAAAGCCTTTTTTTCTTGAAACAGTGGCATAGGAATCTTAAAGAAGAGCAGATTCTGACACCAGGGCAGACACATGCATGTTAGTGTGTTTGGTTTACATCCTTGTGGTAGATGTCCTTTTAAGGGCCTCAAATGTAAAAATACCAAAAAAGTAAAAATTGCCTAAGACCTTACATCTAGTACAGGAAACCCCCTTCCAAACAGTGCACCCCCATTACAACTGCAGTGACAGCTTGTATTACGTAGAAGTTGGGCTGCTTCCTCAATGTGATGTTACCAATGAGAATCTTCATAAAAAAAGGCTAGCTGTGATAAGAGGTGCTGTGCTGGACTGGAGGTAAGGATTGATGTTAGTATAACTTCTTCATCTGTTCATAGACAACCCCTTTAAGCCTCCGTCACAACAAATCGGAGAAAGATCATTGGAAGAAGCTAAATCTCTCTGGACGATTTGTACCTAGAGGGCACCTGTATTTGTTTGAGCACAGAAACTAGATGTGTGTCACATCCAGGCACCTTAACTGTTGTAACTTTCTTCTATTTGTTATCCATGGCCTCCTTGCTTCTAAAATTAACTTTTAGAATAGTTCTCACGTGAACGCCCAGCCCACCAGACATTCTATGCTCTCCCCCAGAAAACCATGCAAAACTTGCAAAGATGGCCGGTGGATACTGGTGCCGGAGCACCATCAGGGTGAACTTTTAACTGAATTCCCCTCTATGTGACCATATTGGGGCACATTTACTTACCCGGTCCTGTCGCGATCCAGCGGCGCGTTCTCCGACGAGGATTCTGGTCTTTCGGCGATTCACTAAGGTCGTGCGCCGATGTCCACCAGGTGTCGCTGCTGCGCCGAGGTCCGCCAAGGTTCACCGTGGTTCACCTGCTTCGTTTCGGTGCATGTGAGTGGAACACAATTTTTTTTAAAAATTCCGCAGTTTTTCGGGTTTTCCGATGGCCACGCCCCCGATTCGAGAAAATTCGGGAAACCTGCCGGCAAAACCCGTTTCGAACCCTAAGTAAATGTGTCCCATTATGTCCTTTTCTCATACAAGGAGACCAGTACTATGAATAGTATATCATATGGTATTTGAGGACCTTGTGCAGATTTTTTGTTGGGATCCAGCAACTTCAGGTATGCATTTGCTAGAAGGATAACAGTTGAGGAGTTTTGGAAATCACTATAATAAATGATGGCTAAAGAAATATAATATTCATTCTAG
This sequence comes from Engystomops pustulosus, assembly GCF_040894005.1. NCBI lineage: Eukaryota > Metazoa > Chordata > Amphibia > Anura > Leptodactylidae > Engystomops > Engystomops pustulosus. The sequence continues at coordinate 198,573,900 of NC_092414.1, forward strand.
TATTAAGATGGCATTAACATAAGGACCCGGTTTTGGTTGTAGCTGTGAGGTAAGTGCAGGGAGGTAAAAACAACAAAAATATATCAATTAGTCAAGGTGCCTGAGTGCCTGAGGTTCTGAGAGGTTCTCTGATATGGTAGCTGGGTGTTTTTAACATGCGCTAATAAATAAGATTGTTAACTTTCCACGAGCTGGATCTGGAACTTTTTCACGTTCTCTGATGTGGTAGCTTACTTTACAAAAATGAAAAGCCCCAAAGACTGGCAGAGGTTATCCGAAATAAAACCATCTCTCACATATACTTAGGAGAGAAACTATGTTTGATTGGCGAGAGTCCCACAGCACCTCCCGATCCTCCAATTAGCTCATTATTTTTTTTAATGAATAATAGAAGTCAAATACATAACATAAATCATCAGAAAATGATTCATCTGAGATTAACTCCCCAGGGATCGAAAATATCATAAATGTGAACCTTGGTGACCGTGTCCTCATTTCATTATCAGAAGGTAAAATATGATGCCAGGTAAGTTATTATGTAATGTATTTTTCTGTATTATACTGGATACTTATATTTATTTTATGTTTCAGTTAATCCTTGTCTTCTGCATCCAGTATAACTAAAGGAAGATCTGTAGAAAAAGTCAAACATTGCTATGTCCGAAATTGTTACAGGCAATGCAGGGGAAATCAACTTTTATTAAAACTGCCTCCCCTCTCTTTGTTGCGTGGTTTGCTATATTGTAACATAATTACAAAGTTAACATGGTTAAAAAAAAGACATATATTTATGAAGTTCAACCATGGAAAGGATTTGCTTAAAGGAAACCTACCACTTAAAAGTGGTAGTTTTACATACATATACATGGCACCAGCTCAGGGTGAGCTGGTGCCGGAGCATATTTACGCCCCTAACGCAGATTTATAAATTATATTAACTTATAACTCGGCGCACCGCACTTGGGCTCGGCGCACCATGCACGTGCCCGTGCGTGCGGCGGATTCTGAAGTGCAGGAGAGCCGGTGACGTCACCGAGCTCTCCGGCACACGCAACTTAGCACGGGGAAACAGGCTGTGCTGAATTGTTAGTATTTTACCGGCTCACTTGCGATCTTCTGTCAAAGGTTCTGTCACCTTTACCTTGACTAGCGCTACACAAATATGTACTTATCCACCAACTTGTTTTTGATCACATTTATTAGACTTTTGCCTTGTTGTCTGTCTGCTTTTATTTCGATACTGAGCACTTATCCGAGATAGGGACTGCCATCCAGTTGTTACCAGTGATTTAGCAGAAGGCTGGCAAAAAGGCAGGGACAGAGGTTGTCTATTACTTATGCAAATTTTATTTGCCCCTAATTCTCTTTAGTTTCATTAAAATGTATTAAATGTAAAACGTTCTTTTTTTTAGGTCCACAATTAAGGTTGACTGATCATAGACAATGTCTGACAATATTAATGTGCATATTATTTGTTTACTCCAATATCTTCTATCTGAATTATGTGTTTGCACCTAGAAAGGTAAAATAACATATGACATAAAGTACTGTAGCTAGTTTGTCATTGTCTTTATTTCATAAAGTCGAATTCCATCTTACAATCCCTTGTTGAATAAACTTCATTAATGAAAACTTAATTTGGAGGACCACCAAGTGATGCTACATTTTATATCTACTCGACAAACATGGATACCCCAATAACATCTGATATTTCATGTTTAGAAATTATATAAACTTTTATTTTAATAAGTTTTGGGTGTAGATTTTGGGGGAGTTGGATTATTATCTTTAACTTTGAAGGTTATATAATGGATGGAGTGACGCCTAATGTCACATCAGGACCTACATTCTACATTTTTGCTTTCTTCACATCTGAAAAACAAAGGATATTAATTCTAATAACAGTTTTGCTGATTTATCTTCTTATTCTTAGTGGGAACCTTCTCATTATATCATTGATAAGTCTTGAGCCTCGGTTACACACACCCATGTATTTCTTCCTGTGTAACCTATCCACATTGGACATCATGTATGTCTCCACTACACTCCCTAAGCTGATGTATATATGTCATACTGGTGACCATGTCATGTCTTACACGTATTGTATGACTCAGCTGTATTTCTATATTATGTTTACTGATACAGAAGGGTTTCTTTTGACCTCCATGGCCATTGATCGCTATGTCGCAGTCTGCTTCCCTCTACATTACTCTCTCATTATGAGTAAGCAAACATGTTTTTTGCTAATACTCCCTGCCTGGTTTGTGTCTCCGATCAATGCCTCCATTATAACTTGTTTTATCACTAACCTCACATACTTTGGCTTGGTAGACATTACAAACTTCTTCTGTGATCTTAAAGCTCTGATGGACACTTCCTTTAGTGACACTTCTTCTTTGAGGACTTACATTATTCTAAATGCAGTGTTTATTGGCTTTGTTCCTTCATGTATGATCTTGGCGTCATACGTCCGCATCATTCACACTGTCTTAAATATTAAGACTTCGGTTGGAAGATGGAAAACCTTCTCAAGCTGCTCTTCCCATGTAACAATTGTTGTTGTGTATTATGGATCTGCCATTATTTTGTACTTGTCGGAATCCCTAAAAGAAGATGTTGTTCTCTCATTGATGTTTGTAACTCTAGTCCCAATGTTAAACCCTCTAGTATACAGCCTGAGGAATAGAGATATCATTGGAGCACTTCGTATAATAATTCAAAGGAAAAGAACATGGGTTTTGTAAAAATTTTATTGATTTTTTTTGACTCATGAAATGATTTTTTTGACTCATGAATGAAAAGCATTTTTAAAAGTGTGCAATTTTGGATCCTTATTTATTTGATGGGGTCAAACTAAACTTTAGTCACAATCCCAATGTAAATATAAACTTATTCTCAATGGACTCCAATATTTATTGTATTTTTATATGTATGCTTGATAGTTGTTCAATAAAAGAATACAAAATTTGTTCCACTTTCCATGTTTCATAATAAGTAACTTTTGACGAATCCCTCACTGCAGGTCAAGGCACAACTGCAGTAGGAAGCCTCACAATGTACAACATATAGCCCAACCCTCTATCCAAGATGCAATATTTAGGCTAAATTTACTCCCCAAGTATCCCAGCACCTGTATGATTATATGTAATTATACAATTATGCTGTCACCAGATACAGTCTAAGGCCTCATTCAGACAGCCATTGTGTGGATGATACAACCCCATAGAAGCCTATGGTACTGGGTTGCAGTGCAATATATGCTCACCGTACCCTGCCGCATCACAAAATAGATGTTGGTCAAAAGATATTTGGCCATCAGTACAGCCGTGTGGTGCTGTGAAGGGGAATATTTGTACATGAGCTTTATAGTTTTATAGTTTTATACATGAAGGGAAATATTTGTATATGAGCTTATAGTTTTATATTTTTATACTTTTATACTTTTATATAGATGGCAAATACTAAAGTTTTTCCTCCTCAGCAATATGCTCAGATATGTTACTCAAGATGGCGCCGGCATCCACTGATACTACACAGCCAACACCCTATTTCCGGAAATAGATCAACATGTCCGATTCGAAAAAGGCATCATCAATCATATAGAAACTTAAGGCTTTGTCAACGCCCAGGACATTATCTGCCCAGATACTGGAACTGACCAATCGGGGCACATTGGATGCTAGACACATATGCTTAACCTTGCCCACTATGATGCTGCATGACACATAACCACACCCTTTTTACCCTTCTGTATAAAGTTTGCTAACACGGAAATAAAGTTAGTCCTGTTGTGTTGAGCAGTATGAGCTTGTTTTGAGACTGAGATTGAACGACCTTATATCAGATTCTTTCTTTAAAAAAATGTGCACACTTGCTCTGTCTAATTTGAGGTGACTGACCGGACCGGTGAATTGTCGATTATGACCGCGACAATTTGGTGCTCAACTGTGGGGCGTGGCCTGAGCCTCTGAGCCCAGGGGGACCCGCACTAACACCCGGTGGACGACCCCTGACGCTCCCGGAGGAGATCTGATCAATCTCACAGGAACACGGTAAGTCTATGTATATACTATATATATGTAGTACTTATCTGTGTGTGTATCCGAGGTAGTGAGGTAGTAGTCTCCGGACCCTACGGGTCTTTGGGGTGACTGTCTGAGTGGTGTGGATTTCTCTTTGTCTCAGCGCCACGCTCAGAACCGTGACACAACAAGGAAGATGACTTAGTTTCGTTTTCAAACACCACCCCTGCTCCATCAGTCCATTTCTGCCCGGAAAGTGAAAGTAAATTTGTGTGTTGCCGTCTGGTTATTTAAAGTTGTATTTTGATCAGGAAAAGAATATTTAGAGACGTAACTAAGTAATGTCTAGTGACATCGGCCGTCAGAGTACAGAAATACGCCATGACGGGTGTCAGGACCTGAAACAAGGTGAGCTGGGTGGGTGTAGTCCAGTAGGAACTTTTCACTAGGAGAGTTACCTACATAGAGTACCGTAGTTGATACCGTTGTTCTGGTTGGGGACCAGACCACCGTGTGAGCCTGTATATTGGTTAGGACAGAGTAACAACGTGGCGCACGTGTGGAAAGGATTTTGATTCAACGGGTATCACTGTGTTGAGCGAGTGGCCACGCCAACATAGTACTCTATTACGTAGACAGAATGTTACGTCTCATAAAAAAGAAACACAGCCTCCCCCCGGGAGCACAGACGGCAACCCAGTTAGTGGAGCAGAGAGAAGGTAAAAAGTATGTGAAGTGTGCAAAAGATTTGTACAAGTTTGTAGAACAGCCAAAGTCAGGTAGATTACAGCCTACACTGTGGAAGACCATCTTAGATGGTAGTAAAGGGGTCCTTAGAGGACAAGGGGCTGTTAGAGTCAGCGCAAGCCCACTTTAGGGTAGCGAAGAAGTTGAAGGAAGAAGGTTGGTCGGAGGTGAAAGGAGAAGGTGGCAGTGAAGGGGCAGAAATGATTTACGGATATGTAAAATGTGAATCACAAAATGTTAAAAATTGTAATGAAAAAGATGTTGCAATGCGTCTGTTACCTGCTTTCTGGCGTTTAAGGGGTTAACTAGGCAGACTATGGGGGCAGAATTCTGCGTGGTTTGGATTGGAATTCTGTGTCTGTCTTATCTACGAGACAGTGTTCCTTTTTGATTAAAAACCAACATAAGTGTACCTGGATTTTGTTGAGATGTTGGAGTCTGGCCAGAAGTTTATAGATAGTTAAGAGAATCCTATATGTCTGGATGAGATAAAGCGGAGACGCACACGGTAATGGAAGACTTCCATGGGAACGGTTTGCAGCTTTGGGACACATGGGATGATGACCTGAGAGTGTAGTGTACATCTGTTTTGCAATGGGTTGTTACCAAAGGTATTAACGGACTGGAGACATCTCTACCAGACTTGCGTATACAGGGACTGATAAGATTGTGACTGAAAGCCAGAGGGAAACAGAGACCAGTTTCACAGACCACAGCAAAGTGAGACTGAGAGAAAGTTGCGGTCCGTTGACAGCCAGACGGCCCCAACAGGGCAGGACAAGGGGGGGAGGTAACGGACAGGGATATCAGCGAGAACAGTCCCCCTTCTGAACAGCCCCCCAAACAGAGTTATCGCCTTTCATTGTAGAACTCTCCCCTGCTAGCCCGATGATTATTTTAACCCATTCCCGGTCAAGAAAAGGACCCAGAAAGCCGGATACATGTAGGATGGTCCAAGACCTCCAAGCTGCCAATGAGTGTCCCACACTGGCAGCAGTCCCTAGGGTGACATATTATTCACTGTTATTGATTTGGAGAATGTTTTCCTCTCTGTGCCCCTTCATGAAGATTGCCAGTACCTATTTGCCTTTACCAGTTCAGTATTCCAGTATACCTGATGTAGATTCCCACAAGGGGGGTAAAACTCACCCAGCCAATACCCCATGGCTCTACAGGGAGTAGACTGACAGACTAGCCCCTTATTGGATGTTCCCCTTTTCAGTATGCGGATGACCTACTGTTTTTGTTTGCCAGGATGCAGCTTTTGACCTTATGTGTTTTCTGTTCCAGAAGGGTTGCAAGGTTTCCAGAGACAAACTCCAGTATTGCCAGGGAAAGGTGGTCTTCCTAGGCCACTGCTTCTCAGTCACAGGCAAATACCTGGCAGAGGAAAGAAAGCTGGCAATCCAGAATATGCCCCTCTTCCGGCAGTGGCCATCTTGGTACTCCTGCAGAGACCCGCGTGCAGCCATTGTATCCGCTTCTCACTTCTTCCGGGGCCTACTACCAAGGCCAAAGCGCTTCGGAAGAAAGTTCATCCCAACCCTCACAGGCGCTAGGCCTGTTTCCAGTCCAGTATGACACCCGTGCTCACAAAAAGCGCGACCAGGATCAGCCAGCCCCTCAAGTCCAAATAACCCCTGAAATTTTGCAAGAGTCTCCACTCTTAGTCGCTGACAAGATAGACGTGCCGCTATAGCAGACAGCGGAGATGAGTGGGAAACTGACCCAACTGACCCTCCCAAGCCCGGGGCCCGACTCTCTACCGGACCTTCACACACCAAGTCCCCTCAGCCTCCACTGCTTACCACACAGGCACCCCAGGGGGGAAAGAGGAACAGTGTGGACAGCAAACTACCGAACAGTGGAATCCTAAATACATGATCTGTCTTGACACATTGCAGAACACGCAAGTTACCGTCACGGGGGGGGATAGGTGACATTACCACACTCACGGTGGGAGCCATAGTCAACCCTGCTAATCCACACCTGAAGCATGATGAAGGACTAGCCAGACAGATAGTCCGAGAAGGAGGCCAAGGCATACAGCAAGATTCCAATTTGATCATTAGTGACTCCGGCACTCTCTCAGTGGGGGGTGTTGCCCTCACAGCCGCTGGGGCCCTCCCATGTGGTATCATAATACACGCTGTAAACCCTAGGTGGGATGGGGCCAGCCCTGAAGATTGTGCTGGACAGTGACTCAGATGAAGAACCGGTCCCTGTCCCTATTATGGTACAGCAAGCCCCTACAGGACCACCTATGCCTGTCAACTACTACCCTCAGCCACCAGTACTCCATGCATCTCATCCGTGGCAGACACCACAACAGCAAGGACCCTTTGGATCCAACAACCAGAGACCTCGCCCTACCTGCTGGACTTGTGGAAGACAAGGCCATGTCAAAAGAGACTGCAGGTCCAGACCCAGTCAACGCCCCCGAGATGACTACAGACCGCGCCCAAATCTGATGACTATAGAGGATCACATGATGGACCCAGGTACCAGGACCAAAGGTACCAAGAACCAAGACCACAGGACTCAGGATCTCCCCACCAATTATGAAGTTCAGGCCAACTTGTTCCCTGCTTTACAAACGCTTCAAAGCTTTACCCCAAAACAGCTTGTGGATCCATTGTCCTCCCAGTGGACGGACACCCCACAAGATTTCTAGTGGACACAGGGGCGGCCACCTCGGTTATCTCCTCACCTAACCTCCCAAGTACTGTGGAACTGTCTGATGACTTCTTGTCCTGTATTGGCATTACTGGCACCACTGCTGAGTCCCCCCTCACTGTTCCTTTCCCCGTTGGACCTTCCCCTGATGTAATGGTTCGCTTCCTGGTGTCAGATACCTGCCCCGTCAACCTTCTAGGAGCAGACCTTCTTCAACGTCTTAGAGCTTCTATCAATTATACCCTCCAAGGTCTTCAGCTTGAATTACATGACCCCAGGTCAGAAGAGGGAACTATGGACAAATGTGTACTTACAGCTCTCCCTCTGATGCTTCAGCAAATTCATCTACCTGATCCCCTCTATGGAGTCCCGGACCGGGTCTCAGCCCAACTCCCCTCCTCACTCTGGTCTACTGGACCTGACGACGTAGGACTTCTACCAGTCCCTCCAGTGATGGTATATCTAAAAGAGGGGGCTCAGCCCCCGAGGATACCTAAGTATCCTCTGAAAATGGCTCAAGAACTAGGCCTCTCCACCCAAATTCAGGCCCTTGTCAAGCAAGGTGTTTTGATCTACTGTACCTCTTCCTGCAACACCCCATTATTTCCTGTCCAGAAGAAGACCCCCAAGGGGTCTCCACCCAAGTACAGGTTAGTCCAGGATCTCAGAGCTGTCAATGCAGCTACTGTATTGGAAACTCCAGTGGTACCCAACACCAACACTTTGCTGGCCAGCATTCCACCCTCTGGAAAGGTTTTCACGGTCATCAATCTTGCTAATGCCTTCTTCAGTGTACCCTTACACCCGGAGTGCCGTTATCTGTTTGCCTTTACCTCCTGTGGAAGCCAACTCACTTGGACAAGGTGCCCACAGGGTGCCCCGAACAGCCCTAACCAATTTACTCAGGCTATGAAGACTGTCTTGTCTCCCTGGATTGCTGAGCATTCTCAAGTTACTCTTCTACAGTATGTGGATGATCTTCTCCTCTGTGCTGACTCCAAACAACTGCTGGAACAAGAGTCATTGGGGCAGATTTACTTACCCGGCCCATTCGCGATCCAGTGACGCGTTCTCTGCGCTGGATTCGGGTCTGGCCGGGATTTATGAAGGTAGTTCCTCCGCCGTCCACCAGGTGGCGCTGCTGTGCTGAAAAGCATCTGAACGCGCCGGAATACACCGAGCTGGACCAAGTGAAGGTAAGTGCGTCCCAAGCAACACATTTTCGGTTTTTAAATGCGGCGGTTTTTCCGAATACATCTCTCAAGGGGCCAGACACCTCACAGAAGGCAGGAAAACGGCCATTGCCAAGTTACCATTTCCTTCCACCATTAACCAACTCCAGTCTTTCTTGGGACTCATCACCTACTGCAGACGATGGATTCCGGATGCATCCAGGCTTATGCAACCCTTGTATGACTGTTTAAAGTCAGGAGGACCACAAGGTACTTCACCTCTGGTCCTCCCACATCTACAAGACTGTCACCACCAGCTGAAGATGGCCATTTCCAGAGCGCCTGCTCTGGGACTTGCAACTGGTGTCCTGGCGCAACACCATGCTGGGAGAAAACGTCCTATTGGATACTACTCTTGCTGTGTGGACCCTGTGGCCAGAACATCTCCTACTTGTTTGAAAGTAGTTCATGCCGCCCATGCACTCCTAGACAAGACTGCTGACATTATCCTGGGACATGACCTCATCATTCAAGCCTCTCATGATCTGGCAGCAGTCCTTTCTCAGACCCAACCCAGACATCTGGCCCACCAGAGACACCTCAGACTTCAGTGTTCTTTACTTCTGCCTTCCCATATCACCTTCAAACGTTGTTCAGTCGTCAATCCAGCCACTCTCCTTCCACATTCCAGGGGGGAAAAAGGTGACCCAGAAGTTGCTCCAGAAGTTGAAGATCCTCATGACTGCTTACAAGTTCTTCTTGATGACACCTCAACGCCTCCAGGGGTAACTACCCAGGAATTACCCCATCCTGACCTTGAACTTTGGACAGACGGCTCCAGGTTTGCAGACCAGTCTGGAAGGTACCATACAGGTTATGCGGTAACCACCTAAACACAGGTGGTGAAAGCGGAAGCCATACCAGCCTCCATGTCAGCTCAAGAAGCCGAACTGATAGCCCTCAAGGAAGCCTGTACTTTGGCTGAAGGAAAGACTGTGAATATCCGGACTGACTCAAGGTATGCCCATGGTATTGCCCATGATTTTGGAATGATCTGGAAAAAACAGAGGCTTCATCTCAGCCGCAGGTACCCCAGTGAAGCATGCAGACCTCATCAAGAGCCTGATGGAAGCTCTACAACTGCCTACCAAGGTGGCAGCGATCAAGATAAAAGCTCACGGAAAAGTGAACTCCAAAGCAGCTAGAGGAAACTAACAAGCTGATTGTGCGGCCAAAGAAGCTGCCATGGGGAATGTGTCATCCGAGTGGCTGGAAAGGATCCTGAAGAAAAAAAAACAAGAGATGACCTACCCCTGTATGGTGGCCACTAGAGCCCAGAAGAAGAAGGAAAAGAAGGAAGAAGGAAGGACCACCTCTCCTACCCTTGCTCAGTTACAAGAGGAACAAAAGATGGCCCCAGAAGAAGAACATAAAGTATGGGGTGCTGCTTATGAGAATGGACTCTGGGCAATGCAAGGACTTGTCTGTTGCCCTAGAAAGTTGTACCCCGCCATTGCTGCCTGGGCTCATGGGGTAACACACAGAGGAAAGAACCAAGCACTAGGCTATGCCAAGAAGATGTATTTTGCTCCAGGATTATCTACAGCTGTGAATGCCTACATTAAGGCCTGCTCCATTTGTGCTACTTGCAACCCAGCTCCCACGACCAAAGTGTCCTACCAGCACCTGGCCAAGTCAGACTACCCTTTCCAAAGGATCCAAGTTGACCATATTCAGCTTCCCAAGTCAGGAAGATATGAATATGCCTTAGTAGCTGTGGACATGTTCTCAGGATGGCCAGAAGCTTACCCAGTTGTCAACATGACTGCCAAGCTCACAGCCAAGAAACTGATTACTGAAATTGCCTGTAGATTTGGAGTACCTCAGGTGATAGAGAGCGACAAAGGACCAGTGTTCACAGGGCAAATCTATACTGAACTATGGCAAATGCTAGGAGCTAACATCGGACTCCACACGCCGTATCATCCTCAAAGCTCAGGAAAAGTTGAAAGGATGAATGGGACCTTGAAGAACACATTGCTCAAGATGGCACAAGAAAACCCTAAGGAATGGCCAGAACTGTTGCCCATTGCCCTGTACCATGTCAGACATACCCCTCAAGCCAAACATGGTCTTACTCCCTATGAGATTCTGTTTGGGTCACCCCCTAAGTTGTCAGAAGTTAGGGGGCAGCAGTTAGCTGAAGGGATGGATAAAGATGTTAAGATTGTTGCCCGTTTGTCTAAAGAATTGTCTAACACACATTCTGCAGTTTCTGCTTCTATTCCTGAATCCAGGTGATACGGTTCATGACTTCCAACCGGGTGACAAAGTATACGTAAAGAAGTACATCTGCAAGAACTGCCTGGACCCAAGGTTTGACGGTCCATACACTGTGATTCTTGTCACCCCCACTGCAGTTAAACTTGAAGGGAAAACCACCTGGACACACGCCTCCCACTGCAGAAGAGACCCGGCTTCACCATGAGGAAACATATCCTTTCTATATACATGATGTTCTTTAGCTCGTGCCACATTGGTTCAGGATTAACCACATTATGGGTTAATATGCCCCAAAATAAACCACGATCGCCCAATCCCCCATCCATGGAGCTAATTTAGGGAAAGATGGGAGGACTCCATGAGTGTAAATTAGCGTAGTGCAAGCGGGAGGTAAGGTCTTGCTGAAAGGGCAGGCCTTGCCCGAAGTTTGTGAAGTAACCCCACCCCGACCTATCCCCACTCATGGACAACCTCGAAGGTACATTAGAGGAAAAATTTAGTATTTAGGGGGGATTGTGAAGGGGAATATTTGTCCATGAGCTTTATAGTTTTATATATGAAGGGGAATATTTGTATATGAGCTTATAGTTTTATATTTTTATACTTTTATATAGATGGCAAATACTAAAGTTTTTCCTCCTCAGCAATATGCTCAGATATGTTACTCAAGATGGCGCCGGCATCCACTGATACTACACAGTCAACACCCTATTTCCGGAAATAGATCAACATGTCCGATTCCAAGAAGGCTGCATCACTCATATCGAAACTTAAAGGGCACCTACCACCACAAATCTACCTATAAAGGTAGATCGGGTGGTAGGTGAATCAATGGGACATGAGGATAGCCCTTTTAAGGGCTAATCCTCACGTCCCCGCACTGTTTTATAAACTTTTATTACCCTAATATGTTAATTTACTTATGCGGCTACTGGGGCGTGGAGTAGCCGCATCTGAGGTTACACGAGGCGGCTACTCCACGCCCCGGTAGCCACATTACCCCTCCTACTCACCATGTTCGGCGCGCAGCTGCTCGTAGCTGCGCGCCCTCGTCCGCCGATCCTGCCGTCTGCGCATGCGCAGAACAGCAGGCCCGCGCCTGCGCAGCCCCGGCTTCAGAGCAGTGACCGCGCAGGCGCGGGCCTGCTGTTCTGCGCATGCGCAGACGGCAGGATCGGCGGACGAGGGCGCGCAGCTACGAGCAGCTGCGCGCCGAACATGGTGAGTAGGAGGGGTAATGTGGCTACCGGGGCGTGGAGTAGCCGCCTCGTGTAACCTCAGATGCGGCTACTCCACGCCCCAGTAGCCGCATAAGTAAATTAACATATTAGGGTAATAAAAGTTTATAAAACAGTGCGGGGACGTGAGGATTAGCCCTTAAAAGGGCTATCCTCACGTCCCATTGATTCACCTACCACCCGATCTACCTTTATAGGTAGATTTGTGGTGGTAGGTTTCCTTTAAGGCTTTGTCAACGCTCAGGACATTATCTGCCCAGATACTGGAACTGACCAATTGGGGCACATTGGATGCTAGACACATATGCTTAATCCTTGCCCACTATGATGCTGCATGACACATAACCACACCCTTTTTACCCTTCTGTATAAAGTTTGCTAACACGGAAATAAAGTTAGTCTTGTTGTGTTGAGCAGTATGAGCTTGTTTTGAGACTGAACGGCCTTATATCAGATTCTTTCTTAAAAAAAATGTGCACACTTGCTCTGTCTAATTTGAGGTGACTGACCGGACCGGTGAATTGTCGATTACGACCCCGACAGAGCTATTTCCTATAGAGATCACTGCTCATCCCTCCTCCTCGTCAGTGCACTTGTGTGTGCTCACCCTAGATATTCCAAGGCAAGAACACATTCGTTGACCCCCTTCCTGCACTGCAGAGGAATGGAGGGTTTGCCCCCATAACCTTAGTAGGATATATGATATACAACTTTTTGATACTACCTCTTTATCAAAGGACACCTTTGGTTTTCATGATGTCCACTGTGCAAAGGCAAATCTAGAGGCATGGTATATAAAGATATATTTGCAGGGATTGATATCCTTAATTATATCTGATTATATAAAACTATTAATAACCTACCCAAAAGCTAAGCACTCAGCATAAGATTGATGGGGTCCGCGGCAATGAAATCACAGATCCACTGATTATTGGAGAATTAAACAAGAACCTAACAGATCCATTCTTAGGCTACATTCACACGAGCGTATGGGGGACGTATATATGGCTGACATATATACGGTGTATGTACGTCCCCCTACACTTCTATGGGCTCGCAGCCCTGTACCGGAGCGGTATGGTGCCGCACACGTGCGGCACTGTACCGCTCCGTAACACATAGAAAGATAGTCCTATCTTTCTACGGAATACAACGCCGTGCGCTGTATATTCCTTTGGAGAGGGGGTGAGCTGTGCTCATCCGCTACTCCTCTCCGCAGCGCCGATGTATGCATACATCTTGTGAATGTAGCCTTAGTGTAGTAGTCACACCAGATTAATGTAGATCAGCTAAGGTATTGAATGGGTGCTAAGCTGTAATGACACTGTGCAGCCACTATATGGAAAATGGAGCTGATCTATTATCTGCTGAGAACATCTGGTATGAAGTGCTTGGTGTAAGACTCCAACGAATCTCATGCTTAGGAACTATTTTATGCAGATTTATAAATATTTCTAGCCAAGAAAACTCTTTAAAGGGGTTTCTAGGATTGGAAATATTTTTTAAGGTACCCAAGTGTAAAAATAGCAAAAAAAATTATACTTGCCTTGGACCTTACATGTAGTACAGTACAGCACCTCCTATCAGTGTCCATCCATTACAGCCTGCAGCTGTGGCATGTATAAGGCAGTAGTTGGGGTTCATTGTCAATGTGATTTCACTGATAAGAATCTGCATAGCAACAGAGGCCAAATATAATAGATCGTGCTGGACTGGACTGGAGGTAGGGATTGATGTAGATATAACTTCATCCCATTTGTTCTGATCCCAGGCAAACATTTAAGCCTCTGGTCACAGAACATTGATCACAAATGATTATCTGAAGAAGCAAATCCTCTCTGGAAGATTTGTCCCTAGAGGGCACCTGTATTTGTAGGAGCACAGAAAGTAGATGTGTTTCAGACACTGAATTTAATAGACATTAAAGGAAATCTACCATTAAAATCAATCATTAAACCAGGAACACTTACTGATAGATCCACGTGACTGTATTAACGCCTTGGCACATTAGGATGTACATGTACACTGGGAAATGCAGTCTGTTGCTGCATCCTGACGTACATGTACGTCTCAGCAATTTTACAGGCTCTGAAGCAAAGCTTGTGCAATCACTACGGGAGCTTGGCTGTGTGTGATTGATTGGCTTGGCTTGACACTGTTGGAGCTTGGCTGTGTGTGATTGGCTTGGCTTCAAACTGATGGAGCTTGGTAGTGTGTGATTGGCTTGGCTTGGCTTGACACTGCTGGAGCTTGGCTGTGTGTGATTGGCTTGGCTTGACACTGCTGGAGCTTTGCTGTGTGTGATTGGCTTGGCTTCACACTGCTGTAGCTTGGTAGTGTGTGATTGGCTTGGCTTCACACTGCTGGAGCTTGGTAGTGTGTGATTGGCTTGCCTTCACACTGCTGGAGCTGGGTAGTGTGTGATTGGCTTGGCTTCACACTGCTGGAGCTTAGTAGTGTGTGATTGGCTTGGCTTCACACTGCTGGAGCTTAGTAGTGTGTGATTGGCTTGGCTTCATACTGCTGGAGCTTGGTAGTGTGTGATTGGCTTGCCTTCACACTGCTGGAGCTGGGTAGTGTGTGATTGGCTTGGCTTCACACTGCTGGAGCTGGGTAGTGTGTGATTGGCTTGGCTTCACACTGCTGGAGCTGGGTAGTGTGTGATTGGCTTGGCTTCACACTGCTGGAGCTTGGCTTTGTGTGATTCTAACAGCTGGAATCATGATACTTGCAATCCTGACTGTTTAACCTGGCGTTTAACCCGGCAACTATGGGACAGTACCAGGTACTCATCCGGCCAGTAGGCATCCCCTGTGCCTGGAACTCTAGGATCGCCGGCAGTCAATGCTTGTTAGATCATGCTTTCATTGCTCCTGTCACTGTGTGACTCTGTAATATAATGCTATACATTAGTATTTTATTATCTTACATTGAAGAAGTAATTAAAAATTACAATTTTTTCACATCCAACCCCAAAATAAAAAGGATATAAAGTGATCAAAATGTAACATGATACCAAGAAAAAGTACATCTTGTCCCACAAAAACGAGCTCGAAGGCTGCATTCACACGAATTTATGGGGGACGTATAAGCAGCCAACATATATACGCTGTATATACATCCCCCATACACTGCAATTGGCGCATGGCACACTACGAGAGTGGTAAGGTGCTGCACAATTGCGGAACTGTACCTTTCCGTAGGATAGGATATGTCCTATCTTTTGCCGGAATATGGCGCCGTGCACCATATATTACTATGGAGAGGGTCGGGGTGAGCAGCACTCAGCCCCCTCCTCTCCACGGCGCCGACGTGTTCCTGCCATGCTATGCTACAGCGGGCACACATTAATGTGAATATAGCCTAAAATAGTTCGGTATACAAAAAAATAAAAATGTTATAGGGATTTGTTTTAACCCCTATAAAACACCTCAAGGTTTAACAAACTTCTAAAAGTAGTTTTTTCATACATTGAGGGGTGTAGGGCCTCTCACAATCACTTGAAAACTGAGCAGGTGCCGGTAAATATCGGTTTTCCGTGATTTTCATAAAAATATGAAGTAGAAGCCCAATAACATCCTAGAAAAAATGAGAGAGTGTGTAAAAATCCATGGCCCTGGTGCCCCTGATTTATCATGATGGATTTTGATAGCAGATTTCCTTTATGAGTGAAAGTGAATATGGGGGGCTGTAACTGATTCTATGGGGAGATTTATCAGACGTCTCCTAGAGCATAACTGTTGTAGTTGCCCATGGTAACCAGTCAGAGCTTAGCTTTCATTTTCCCACAGCTGTTTAGGAAATGAAAGCTGAGCTCTGATTGGTTTCCATTGGCAACCTTAACAGTTTTACCTCAGATACATCTGATAAATCTCCCCCATTATCTGACCATATGTTCTAAGGAGACCAGTACTATGAATATAATACCATACAGTATTTGAGGACCTGGTACAGATTTTATGTTGGGTTCCAACAACTTTAGATAACAATCTACTAGAAAGTTAACTGATCAGAATGTTCCTTTTTGGCAATCACTATCATAAATGATGGCTAAACAACAATACATTCATTCGGAGGTAAAAACAACAAAAATATTCAAGAAGGAAACTGTATCGGGCACCTGAGGTTCTCTGGTGTGGTACCTTATTTTACAAAAATTAAAAGTCCCAAAGACTGGAAGAGGTTATCTGAGATAAAACTATCTTCCAAATATCCTCAGGAGAGAGATTATTATAATATATATATATATATATATAATATGTTTGATGGCCGAGAGTCCCACAGCACCTCCCGATCCTCCAATTAGCTCATTCATTTTTTTAATGATAGTAAAAGCCAGATAGATAACCTAAATGATCACATAATGATTCATCTGAGATGAACTCTCCAGGGGTTGAAAATATCATAAATGTGAACCTTTGTGACCGTGTCCTCATTTCATTATCAGAAGGTAAAATATGACGGCAGGTAAGTTATAATGTAATGTATTGTTCTGTATTATACTGGATACTTATGGTGATTCTTTAGAGTAGTGTATTTTATGTCCTAGTTTTACTGCGCCCAGCATAACTAATAGAATCAAACATTGTTACATCCAAAATTGACAAAGGGAAGAAAAGGAATTTACAGGGATTACCAAATTCTATGTAAACCGCCTCCCCTCACTTTGTGGTGGACTTTGTATTTTCTGTGCTACATCTATAATCTATTGAACGTGCTCATTATTCTGTTTAGTTTTCTAGTTTATGCTCATATGACTGTTTCAATGGTATATTATATTCTTCTGTATATTTTATTGTGTTGTGATTATTCAATACACCTCTGTATTGTGCATGTTATTTTCTTGTAATTTACATTATTTCTATATTATAGTTAGGTGCATTTATTCTGTGGTGTAACATCTGTGCCCGCATTGTCTTCTGTCTGCAGAATGTGGCTTAGAAGGCGTTAACTTTTCTTCTGAATTTTTTTGTATGTGAACCGGGGCACAGGTTCTGCTGTATAGGAACTTATTGCACCACACCCAAATCCTCTGCAGCTGAGCTCTGGTTCAGCAACAATTAACTAGCTGTGATGGACAGACCTCTGCTCCAGCCATCTGTGGTGGAGTCTGTTTTACCACCTATATAAATGCCATTCACACATAGGGGCTCATTTACTAAGCGTCCGCGGACCATGATTCTGTCAGGTTTCCTGAATATTTCCTTTTTGTGCCGAATTGCCCCGGGTTATTGGCGCACGTGATCGGATTGTGGCGCATCGGCACCGACTTGCATGCAACAGAAATTGGGTGGCGTGGCCATCGGACAACCTGACGGATTCGGACAAACTGCGGAATTTAAAAACGAAATTGTGTCGCAAGATCAAGCACTCACATGCACCAAGAAGAAGAAGGTGAACTCCAGCAGAACTTAGCGGGGAAGCAACACATAAAGGAAATTGGATGAGTCACGGCAGACCCAAATCCTCGTTGGACAACGCACAGCGGGGACTGCGACAGGACCGGGTAAGTAAATCTGCCCCACAGTCTCCCACAGGTTATTTTTCTAACTAAGCTTCCTTTTGGATGTTCACTTGCTATTCTTTTGATATTTCTGGTTTTCCGATCTTGGCTTTTGTATTTTTGACTATCCCTTTTCTCTCTGATTTTGTGTCACTCTTATTATCTTCATTGTGACCTGGACCTCTGACCTAATTTTTGAGTTGTTCGTGAAGCTTGTTTTATGCCTGCACAGTGACCTAGGGAGGGATTGTCTTTGTGGGTGTCCCGTATATACTAGGATACACTGAGGCAAGCAGTCAGGTGACAGTTTGAGGGAATCAGTTCAGGTCTTACTGTACTGTCAGTCCAGAGTTCCCATTACTTGTGCATTGCATTGTTTGGGTGAAAACTAGAGAAATATTTGACATCTGGAGATTTTTTTTTAATGGATTTAAATTTAAAATATTATTCAAATAATTCCAGCACTGTGATCTCAAGGAAGAAGTCTACATAGTGGGAATATTATTAAAGGTGCTGTCAATGCAAATTTACAACTTTCATAAATGTTATAGAGGTCTACGTATGTTAGATCCACAAGACATTTTCAGTTGTCACCAGAAAGATTTTATCATTTGAATCGATCATTGAATCTCCACTGAGCAGAAAAGACTACAGACAAACTCCGTAGACCAGCGTTCAGTCATCTGTGATTAGTGTTTGGGTTATACAAGATTAACAATGGGCATAATTTAGAAATATTTTAGAGCATATAGAAATTCTTTGTAAGAAATGAGTGTGGTAGCCATGTTTCTCCATATTGACATAGAGAAAGGCTCTCCTATCCAAACATCTCATGACTATTGCCTGGTGGTTAAGGGTTAACATTTTTGAAAACAAACATCTAATTCATCTAACAAACCTGTAGACATACCCCAGAGGTTAACATTTGTAGCTTAGGCCTCATTCACATGACCGTCTGGATGTACGTCCGCATATACGGCTTTGGCAGGCCAGTGGCAGCATGGCACCGGTCCACACCGCAAACGGGTAAAAGATAGAGCAAACTCTATCTCTCCCTGTGTATATGGCCGCGCCGCACTGTTTTCCATGGGGAAGTAAACAGCGCTCATCCTCTTCTCCAGTGCTCTTCCATATGCCCGCCCAGCTACTGCATACGTTTGTGTGAATGTACCCTTACATACCCTTGAACTTCAGCACCATATATGCATGTTGTGGCAGCTTTAAATCATTGAGGATCAGCCAGGGGAAGAATCACAAAGATAACCTGTAATATGTTGTGTGGGTACCCTGCCTTCCAAATCAGAGCCAAGTGAATTGAATCCAGGAGAAATGAATGACTTCCTTTAAAAGGAGGTCACAGTTGTTGGACCATCTTTTAGACAGTGGCTAAAAGTGTTAAGTGTAAATGTGCTCATGGCTTCCGGGGAGGTGTGTGGTCACTCCATATTTACATGCCAGCTTAGTTCACCTCTGCCAGTAACTGTGCACTTATCCGAGCTAAAGAATGCCACCCAGATGTCACCTGTGATTTAGCACAAGGTTGGCAAGTAGGCAGGGGCAGAACTTGTGGGAAGCTCAGAGTTGTATGATCTGGGCAATTTTTATTTGTTACTAATTTCTTTTTTCTAATTAAAATGTATGGTAAAATTAATCTTGTAATATCATGCCATGTCTTTCTTCTTTTAGGTCAACAAGTAAGGTCGATTGATCATAGACAATCTCCAACCATATTATTGGACATGTTATTTGTGCATTCCAATAACTTCTATACTGATTCCAGTGTTTGCACCTAGAAAGGTAAAATAATCCATTACATAAAGTACTGTAGCTACTAATGTAGTAGCCATTATTTTTATTTCACGAAGACAACCTCTTCCCACAAGCCGTATTGCATCATACAATCCCTTGCTCAATAAACCTCCTTGATGAAAACTTTAGTAAGAAGACCACCGAGTGATGCTACATCTCCACTGAATTGGACACCTTTAGATTCCCCTAATAAAACCCGATCTTTGGAGGCTAAGATATTATTGACTTTAATTTTAAAAGGTTTTTGGTGGAGATTTTGGTGAAATTAGGTTATTCGTCTTCAACTTTGAGGGTAATACAATGGATGGAGTGATAACTAATATCACATCAGGACCCACATTCTACATTTTTGCTTTCTTCATATCTGAAAATCAAAGGTTATTAATTGTAGTAATAGTTTTGCTGATTTATCTTATTATTCTTAGTGGTAACCTTCTCATTATATCATTGATATGTCTCGTGCCTCGGTTACACACACCCATGTATTTCTTCCTGTGTAATCTATCCACATTGGACATCATGTATGTCTCCACTACGCTCCCTAAGCTGATGTATGTGTGTCACACCGGTGACCATGTCATGTCTTTTACGTCTTGTATGGTTCAGATGTATTTCTATATGATGTTTGCTGATACAGAGTGCTTCCTCTTGACCTCCATGGCCATTGATCGCTATGTCGCAGTCTGCTTCCCTCTACATTACTCTCTCATTATGAATAGGCAAAATTGTTTCTTACTAATACTCCCTGCCTGGTTTGTGTCTTCGATCAATGCCTCCATTATAACTTGTTTCATCACTAAACTCACTTATATTGGCTTGGTAGACATTACAAACTTCTTCTGTGATCTTAAAGCTCTGATGAACACTTCCTTTAGTGACACTTCTTCTTTAAAGCTTTTCATTATAGTAAATGTAGTGTTTATTGGGGTTATTCCTTCATGTTTGATCTTGGCATCATACATCCGAATCATTCACACCGTCTTAAAGATTAAGACTTCGGTTGGAAGATGGAAAACCTTCTCAAGCTGCTCTTCCCATGTAACAATTGTCATTGTGTACTATGGATCTGCCATTATTTTGTACTTGTCGGACTCTTTAAAAGAAGATGTTGTTCTCTCATTGATGTTTGTAACTCTAGTCCCAATGTTAAACCCTCTTGTATACAGCCTGAGAAATAGAGACATCATTGGGGCACTCAGTATAATAATTCAAAGAAAAATAAACTGCTTTTTAAAATAATATTATTTAAGTTATGAAAGTTTTCTGGCTGCAGAAAGTGCAGAGGGGTGGGACAGGAATGGCCAGCGCTGACCACCTCCATGCTGGCCACTACCCTCTTTAAGCCCCTCCACTGAGATAGTACTTGTGGCTATTCTTGGACTTCTGCAGAAGCCCTGATAAATACCCACTTTGACTTTTTAGAAACCTTATTATTTGGATCGGGACCAGACATAATCACAATGTTAACATAAACTTATTCTCCAATATTTATTGTATATTAAAATGGATGCTTGGTACAATGGAATACTAAATTTGGTCCACTTTCCAGTCTTCATAAAAACTAAATATTGGCTAACTGCCTCTCTCCAGGACACATCACAGGGTTCAACTACACTACGGGGCCAGAGAATAAACCCTGCCTATTTATCCAAAATGGAGTATTTAAGCAAAATGTTCTACCCTAGTGTCCCAGCACCCATATGATTATATGTGATTATACAAAATTTGCTGTCATCACCTATACTTCAAAATAATTGAGGCAATATTTGCGCCTTCCCAATACTAATTTAAAACAGTAGTTACTGTATATACTCGGGTATATGAAGGGGGCAGCTCCCCTTCTATCTTCATGTGTGCGGAAGGTCTGCAGCGCTTTGGGCAGCACCTCTTCTTTCTTCATGTCAGCTGAAGGTCTGCGACATCTGTGCGCCACGGCCCGGCTAGCGCACAACTGTGATGTCAGCAGCGGCTGACATCACAGTTGTGTGCCGGGTGTGCCGTGCGCACGGAACTGTCACGGGCCTGGTGCTTGCGCGCTTGAAGAAAGAATAAACGCTGCCCCGGGAGGTGGCGCTGACCTGCAGCACACATGAAGATAGAAGCGGAGCTGTCCGGGCCATTGGAATGGTGTTTACTGGCAAATTATGTCCTACAGGGGGCTGGCAGGCGATATAAACTAAACGGGGGGCTAGCTATATACTTTAAGGGGCTGGCAGGCTACATACTTCAAGGTGCTTGCAGCTTATATACTAAAGGAGGCTGGCAGGCTATATACTACAGGGGGCAGGCTGGCTATATACTACAGGGGCTGACTATATACTACAGGGGCTGGCTGGCTATATACTGGGAGGCTGTGACCAATGCATTTCCCACCCTTATACTCACTAATGTGGCCTGCTATGCCTCTCAACTCTGTTCCTATCACTTTATACCAGACTTAAAGAGGACCTGTCAACTATAACAAAATCACTAGGTGATCTTAGCGCTATCTCCGATGTAGCAGTGTATCTATTGTACTGCTGCGAGGTACAATAGATTTGCCAGACCACTCTCTAAGCGACTACATAGGCCTGAGTTGACTGCCGAGCGTCATGTGGCAGTCACTGCCCCTAGCCCCACCCCCTCATGAATACGCCGGACCACTTTGAGCGAGGTCCAGTGTTTCTATTGTACTTCACAGCAGTGTTTGCTAGTGCTTTTGTTTTGGGTGACAGGTCCTCTCTAAGGTTTTTATACCAAGGTTATAAAATTTGCAAGGGATATAGGGCTAATCCCCTTACCTTGTCTTGTTATTGTGTGCTCCTAATTATACAGTAGTTTATATGCATGTAATTTGGATAGATATGATTTTTCTTTATTTGATATTCTCTAAAATTAATAAAAAAAACCCTTGTTGCATACTAAAGAAACTTTACGTTTGTCTAGTGTGAAGGCCAAGCTATCTTTTTGCATCCTCCTTTGCAATGTTTGCAGGATTTCTGCAGTGTTACCTGCGGAGTTATCACCTAAATCTAGATGTGAAAGTTGTGGCTTTTTAAATAAATAAATAAATCACACATTTTTGTGCAAATTTACAGTTGTCCATGACCAGACATAGATTTTAGCTTAGAGGTGATTGCTACTTTTGAAGACTTTTTGTGGTTTTTCTTTTAAAAAGTTGCAAAATTTGACAAAGACCTAGGGGCACATTTACTTACCCGTCCATGGAGTTCACAGAAAGTGCATTGTCCGTGTATAATGTACTCTGTAGCGATTCACTAAGATTGTGCGCCTTCTTCTTCCCGGTGCATGTAAGTGCATTTTTTTGCAACACAATTTGAAAGTTAAATCCAGCGCTCAGTCCGAATCAGTCAGATCATCGCCCCCCGATTTCTGCTGCATGAGAGCCAGCACAGCTGCGCCAGAATCCAATCGCGTGTGACACAATCCCCAGTTGAATACCTGTCACAGTGGCGCAAATCCCAAAAATTTTGGAAAAAACTATTAAAGTGCGTCCGCAGACCCTTAGTAAATAAGCCCCCTTATGTCAATAAGGAAAAACCACTAAGATGCATTTGACCAGCAGAAAAGACAAAATCATTTTTGACAGGATAATCAGGGCACACCTCCTCATTGACTTTGTCAGACTGCCTGCGAAAAGACACTCATTGAATACCTCCTTCAAGAGGGGCACCAAGGTGTCCTTAAAGGTCTTATAAAACTTGCATGTTAAGCCATGCAGACCTGGCGATTTCTTGAGGGCCAGTGTTTTAATCGCCAGGCTGACTTCCTCTTTTTTGATTATTTCAGTCAAAATATCAAGAGCGGGGTCTACTACTGGCTCAGGGACAGTTTCAGCCAGCAAAGTCGACATCTCATCCCGATCTAGATCCTTTCTGCCCAAGACGTGTGACTAGAAAGATCTGACGACCTCCAGAATCTCCAATCTGGACCTTTTCATGGATCCTGTACTGTCAACCAGTCCTGTGACATCTTTACCACTCGCTGAGATCTTGCAGTTTCTGTAAGGGTCAGGCGAGCGGTATTTACCGTAATCCCTCTGAAAAACCAAAGATGCGTGTCTAAAAAACTGACACCTCTTAAGCAAAGATTTCACTCCAGAGATGTCTTCATGACTAGCTCCAGTCAAGACAAGATGCTTGAGTTTCCTCCTCAGGCCCTGATATAGGCGGTACCTGTCCAGGCTCCTGCGGCTCAAGAGCTGGCAGAAGAATCTCGCCACCCTTTTCTTGAACATCTCCCACTACTCTGACTTACTCTTACAAAGGTCCAATAATGGTATGTGGCTCTGGAGAAAGTCCTCAAAGGATTGTCTGATCTCTGCTTTTTTTAGGAGAGATAAATTGAGCTTCAAGTAGCTTCTTCCCAACCGGGAGGTCTCTGTAGCATTCAGAGAAAAGTAGTCAGTGATCGGAGAACTCCACCTCAACAACAGAGACTGGTGAAGAAATGGCTTCCTTCTTTAATAGGTGGACCCTGCATGGCCTGGGGTGTGCTGGTATATCATAAGTCAGCTTGTCTATGGAACCTCCCCTATCTTGGGGCCTCATTGAAGTCCCCTCCAAAGACTACCTGCCAACTTATAATAAGGTAGGGCTTGATCCTTTATAAAGAGACACTTTCTGTCCCACTTGGACTGGGGACCATAGATATTAATTAGACGGAGTTCTTTTATGAGGATATCCAGATACCCAGGATCAGGCACCTCCCCATTTCTAACTCAATAACCCTTCGGTATTCTACCGGTGTGGTGAAAAGGACCTCCACTCCGCTATACGGCTTGGCCGCAAGAGACTAATAGAAAGGCCCATGTATCCATTCCCTCTTAGCTTTAAACAGGGCCGCCACATCTGGTAGCCTGGTCTCCTGCAAAAATAAAATGTCGGCTTCAATGTGGTCGAGAAAATCAAAGGCTGCAAATCTAGCCGCATCAGACTTAATGCTGGCAACTTTTTCCTGGACCTTCAGTTTATCAATACCACTTTTCTTGTGCAATTTGTTTTTCACACTTAGATTAAAAATGCCGGTCTACCAAGTTCTATTAAATTTTTTTTTTTTCAGTTTCCCATTACAATGCACAAAATATAAGATGGTGCCACTCGGAGGTTCAATTTGTTCAGAAGATAAAAAGCCCCCAAAATAATTTTGTCAATTTGAAAATATAAAATACATGTCCTAAATGATGCCAAAGTTAAAAAATGGAAATGTAAAATCTGAAAAGGGCCCGGTTCTGAAGGAGTTAATCAGTAGAAGAAGCCGAAGCTATGACTAAAATTATCCTGAAATATTTCACCTGAGAAAACCTCCCTGGGGGGTGCAAAATCTCATAAATAGAAAGCACTCTGCGCTCTGATCCGCAGTGAGGGGAGGATGTGACGGCAGGGAAGATTCAGTTACTTTCAAGGTTTCTTCTGGACCCAAGAATCTCCAGCACTTTCCAGCTCTGCACAGTATTAGTAAGGACACAGTAAGTGTATACATATGGGGGGCCACATGGCAGCTGGTAGTGCCCGGCTGAGGCTTGTCAGGGGCTGTAGACACAAAAAGAAAACAAAAGTAAATGTTTGGGGTTTTTTTATATTATGGGCAGCGCAGACGGAGGAGATGTCTGGTCTTGTGCTGGTAGTAGTAGAAGTAGCAGGTCAGTATGAGGTAGAGTGTGTAGAGTAGTTGTAGGGGCACCTATGACAGCAGCGTCACCAGTATAGTAGTACATGAAGTGTCTGGATGGGTAGTAGTACTAATATCAGCAGCTAAGGAGATGTTGGCTGCAGTCAGGCTTTGGCTGTGTTGTGGTAGTAGTAAAGGTATAGTATAGTAATATCAGTACATTATAGAGCATGATGGACAATGCAGGACAATGTCCTACTGTGTTGTTGTAGTAGTAATAGTAACGCAACCACAGCAATCTCCCTGAGTCTCCCTCATTGTATGAACAATTTCATCTAAAGCAACATAATGTACTGTATGACAAGACAGAGAGGTCTCTAATGGTCACATCACATGCAGGGATGGTTACTAGCAGTAGTGAATTATAAAACAAGTGAGTTGAGCAGTAGCCCGGGGGTCATGGCCACACAAACCACCCACCAAATTTTATACTGAGAAGGACCTTGACCCATGAAATTCTCATACATCTGTTCATACACTCAATTCAAATTCACATTTCCATTTCAGGACCTTTGAATGTCCTCCAAAGGTCCTGAAACTGCAGATTGAAAGCAGGCAGAAGGGACACATCCTGTATTCCCCAAGAAGATTGATCCTAGTACCAGATGTAGGAAGTGATTCCAGACTTGTAGGGGCTATAATATTTATACAGCCGTCTTAATGTTCCCTTGGTTACTAGAGATGAGATCTGAGGACCTTCCTTTCTATTCCTCTATAACCTATAAGTCTCATTGTCCCTCCCTGAAGAGCAGTATAGTCCTGTATATCAGATCAGCAGTTCTGCTCCATTCCAGCACATTATATATTTACTATATATTTATACTGATGTGCAGAGTTTATCATATTCTTGTACTCATTATACTGTACAGCAGATATTATATAGCAGTGATGGCGAACCTTTTAGAGATCGAGTGCCCAAACTACAACCAAAATCCACTTATTTACCATGAAGTGCCAACATGGCATTTTAAGCAGTAACTTACTGCTACCTGTTCTTCCACATCTTTCAATTGTATCAGCCCCTGTGGCCACCAATACAGTTGAAGGAAGGAGGGCAAATTCAGACTCTCATTGTAGCTTCTCACCAGGGTCTCTGTAAAGGAAGAACAGTGGGTCAAGGATGACCTCAAAAGATAATGCACTTTTTCCCCACAGTTCCAAACAGCCAGTGAAGTGTTGCTTTAGCGCCAAGAGCAGCATCTCTTGAGTTGCCTGAGACTGCAGGAAGATTTGGTGGATTTGGTCCTATTTGGTGAACTCTGTCCTGGGGTGATAACCTGAGTGCCCACAGAAATGGCTCTGAGTGCCACCTCTGGCACCTGTGCCATAGGTTCGCCACCACTGTTATATAGTGATCAATGGATCTGCTTCTATCTATTCCTGAGAATTTCCAATTAACTACATTATATATTTTTGTGTCATATATTAATGTGTAAATTTATACTATTGTGCAGGGTGTGATCTACATACAATACTAGGGGCTAAATGGAAGGAGCTTTCTACCTGCCGGGACTGACGCTGCACAAATCTTCCTCTGTAACTTTCTAACCTTCTCCCCTGGTTTTCCCCCAACGTAATTTGCACTATTGACTCTCCTAGGTTGTAGTGTATTGTATTATTTTGTATGGTTTTTGGTCACCTACCATGGAGCCTGTTTTCTACACCACAACACGTCTTCTACATTACAAGATTCTTCTGTATTTGTATTTTTATGATTCTATTCTATTATACTTCTGTATGTTGCTGATTATATACAGATACTTATAATAGTGTAAACTGCATATTATAAACTATAATTAACTATACTGAGGAGTAAATATTTATACTACAGGCAGTCCCCGGGTTACGTACAAGATAGGGTCCGGAGGTTTGTTCTTAAGTTGAATTTGTATGTAACTCGAAACTGTATATTTTAGAATTGTAGATCCAGACAAAAAAAATTTGGGCCCCAGTGACAATTTAAACATTTTTTGCTGTAATGGGACCAAGGATTATCAATAAAGCTTCATTACAGACACCTTACAGCTGATAATAGCAATCTGGGACTATAGTAAAGCATCCAGAAAGCTTCACCAGAGGTCAGAGGGGTCTGTCTGTAACAATGGGTTGTCTGTAAGTCGGGTGTCCTTAAGTAGGGGACCGCCTGTACTTTTCAATTAATATTCTACTTAAACTGATGTTTAGAATACAATGAAGTGTTGGTTATATTTTTAGATTTTTAATCTGTATGTAGATCGTAATATTGCATATTATTTACTGATATTTACAATTCTTGATAATACATAACTTTCTACGAATGTTGATTGTGACGTTAAGTGCATATGATATACTAATATTTACATGTCATGTATCTACTGTATGCTGCATATAATTTACATATGTTTAGACTTCCATATAGTAAATATTCTTTACTGATATTAATAATTCTGCATTGCGTATATTTCATGGGGATATTCATAATGTTGTATAATGCATAGGTTTGACAGGACCTGAACAACAAAGGGGGCACATTTACTAAGAACAGTACTGTGTGTAGTGTGCAGGGGGCACCAGATTCCTGATTTCTAGCACATGTTCTTGTGCCCCCTGCACTGCCCCGACAGAGGGAACCACTTTTGTTTTTGGTGCACCTTTAACATGTGGCGTGCAACACATTTCTGTTGAACTTTGTATGTTAAATCTGGTGCACGCTCCGACTGAGCACCGGAGCACCCCCTAATTTGTGTTGCATGATGATCAGTGCAGCCGCGCCACAAAAGGGTCACGTTTGACACAAATGTGGTGTGGACACTTTTGTGCT
This sequence comes from Engystomops pustulosus, assembly GCF_040894005.1. Taxonomy (NCBI): domain Eukaryota; kingdom Metazoa; phylum Chordata; class Amphibia; order Anura; family Leptodactylidae; genus Engystomops; species Engystomops pustulosus. Next base: position 198,601,820 of record NC_092414.1, read on the forward strand.
GTCCCCGATGGTGGATGTTACCTTGGAGGTTCATGTTTTGGTTTGGGAACTCAAAACAATCTTTGGTTCACAGTTTGGCCAAACACAAACCTGAGCAGGTAGTGAATAGTGTTTATCATACAGCTATATGTATTACGCTATTTTCTGTATGGTGATGTGGTATCCTTATGTTTATAGCATTAGTAAAGGAATATTTTCTATAATATAGTTTCAATACTACCGCAGGAATGAGAGAAATAGATATACAAATATCATGTTACTAGATTCTGGGGATGGGGCATTGGTTCAGGGAGTTGTTCTGGCTGTCATAGCTGAGTCAGAAAAGACTTCCCCACTATGGGTTAATTGACATCAGCCTTACTGAAGTTGGTTTGAATCCACATTGTGGGTTTAAAGGTGAAACTTGACAGACCTGCATCTTAAAGGAAATCTACCATCACAATCAATCCTGATAAACCAGGGACATTACTCCTAGATCCAGACCCCGTGACTGTGGTATCTTCTTATATTTGTTATCCATTGCCTCCTTTCTTCTAAAATCAACTTTTATAATTATGCTAATGAGCAAGAAGTGTTGACAGAGCAGAGAAGTAAGGTGAGACAGTGTAATAACCTGTGAGGCTGCACTACGGAGTTCTGGTAATGCCCCTTCTGAATCATAAGCCTAATTTTCGAATTTTGGGTGTAATTTTTTATATTTTTATCAAAATTATCAAACCCTTAATTTTTAGGGACCTGCTCAGCTTTAAGTAACTTTGAGGAGCCTAAATAATATTAAGACTCTGTAAATTACACTATTATAGAAACTACCGCCCACCCCCCAACGTATTAAAAACTAACTTTAAGAAGATTGTTAACCCTTTAGGTGTTTCACAGGGGTTAAAATAAAATAGAGGTCACCATGATTATGGCGTTAACCCATTTATGTAGCTTTTTAACTTGTTTTGCAGAATACAGAACTCATTTGGCTAGAAATTTGCTTGTTTTTGAATACAATTTTTAATTTGTTTGTTTACGGAGCTGTTTTAAGACATTTTTTGTGGGACAAGCTGTACTTATATGTATCAAGTGGAGGAAAATGTTACTTTTAATGACTTTTTATCCTTATTTAATGAATGTGCAAAAAAATAATCATAATTTTTGCACGTTTTTTTTCCTTACTTTTCACGGCATTCAGCCTGTGGGCACATCAACAATTTTATTTTATTGTATGGTTGTGGTGATACCCAATATGTAAATAATTTTTTATTTGAACTTTTTTAAAAAAAATAAAACTTTCTTCTCCCTAGGGAAAACTTATCTCACCTCCACGAGGAGAATGAACTTCAGGTTGCTAAAACTACATACATTGGATATTGAATAAAAATTAAATAATACTTTATGATGAGCACCAGAAAGAAAACATATGAAGATAAAGTAGCCATTAGGATGTTTTGTAAAAAATAAAGTGTTAAACAAAGAGAAAAGGAGAATTCTGAGAAGAAAGCACAGTAAAAAAATATTGATTTTAGAAACAGAAAGAAAATTTACTGCTAATAACTCCTCTCTGGATGCACTCATCAATACACATAGACAATTGCAACAATTACAGGAATACGGAAGAAATCTCGGGACGTTAAATATCGAACGGTATGCGGCAGGACAAAAAGCCATGAAAATAGGTGTAGAAAAGCTACAACAAATAACAGAATTGCTAACATTTTTAATAGAGATGAAGAAATTATTTTTGATCCAGAAAAAAATAGTGAACACATTAGGTGAATTTTATGTAGAGAAAAACAACCAGGGTTCTTAAAACCAAATAAAAGAGAAATATTACATTTTTTTGCCAGTTTGAATAGTATGATATAAATAAATATTACCATTTGGTTATGGAGACCCTATGTAGATGACTTACTTCACATTTTAATAGTTAAATTTCTGGAACTCCCATTTCAAAGCAAATTCTTAAAGCTAAAATTGTTGTCAAACAAAAGATGGATACAGATCCAAAGGAGGTAGCAAATTTTTGTCCAATATTAATATTGAATGGAGATTAAAAAACTATTTGCATTAAGACTTGCATCTAGGATAACTAAAGTCATAGGCATAGTAGTCAATCAAGGCCAGACCGGTTTTATGCCACATAAACAGGCGAGAGCCGCCACAAGCAGTTCATCTCATTCATTTAAAGGATGTGCACTCTTCTCTATAGACGCAGAGAAAGTGCATTGGAATTTTACGCAAGAAGCCAATGACCTCTTACATAATGATGACACTATTTTGGTTTTCCAATGAAATTTATAGACACAATAATATCATAAACTGTCTGCTTATGTTATAAGCCTGGGTGTTAGAAGTGAAAAATGTAATATTACAAATGGCACAAGAAAAGGGTGCCCACTACAACCCATGCTCTTTAACCTACTCATAGAGCCACCTGTGCAATCGGTAAGACTCAACCCAAACATCAAGGGCCTAAAATGCGGGAAGCAAGAACATAATATATGCCTCTATGCTGATGACATAGTTGTAACCTATGTGGATCCAATAGTACAGACGGTACCCTACTTACGGACACCCAATTTACAGATGACCGCTAGTTACAGACGGACCCCTCTGCCCTCTGTGACCTCTGGCAAGCTGTAAGGTGTCTGTAATGAAGCTTTATTGATAATAATTGGTCCCATTACAGCAAAAAATGTTGAAACTCCAATTGTAACAGGGGCCAAAAAAAATTGGGGTTGGAGCTACAATTCTAAAATATACACTTTTGACTTACATACTTATTCAACTTAAGAACAGACCTATGGAACCTATTGTTTATGTAATGCGGGGACTGCCTGTATTGGTTTCTGCCCAAAAAAAGACCATTGAAGAAGTTTTGATATCATATCATAAATTAAACATAAACAAAAGTCAATGCTCATCAACGGTAAAAACACGTTAAAACAAGACCTAAACTTTTGTTGTAATTTTGTTTGAGTAGAAAAAAGTTATTATATTTAGGAAGTCACTTATGGCACACAATACATTCTACTATAAAAATGAATAGCCTAAATCACATAAGCAAGTTTAAGAATTTATTTAAAAAATTAAGAAAGGTTTCCCGGCTAGATAGAATTTTTTAATACAAAACAAGATTTTCTCCCCATAGTCCTATATTGTTTCAAATTTTCTCAAATAAATTCTTATAAATTCTGCAATCATATTGTTTAAAATATTTATACAAAGGATGCAAAAAGACCAAAAAACTCGAAAAATCTACCTTGTATTGTTCAAAACAATGTGGAGGGATGTGAGCACCAAAATATTACCTTACTGGAACCAAAACAAATGGTGGACCAATATAGATCCAAATATATGGATGAAGATGGAATCAGAAGCAGTGAAGGGACTTCATTAAAACTATTTTGACTAAAAGAAGGCCTTGAAAAAAATAGTAAATGTAAAATGAAGGAACCAATGAGGATAGTTGCCGGTAATATGCTGCTAACAACGAAGACCCCCCTGACTGTCTCAGAAAGGATTGTAAGCTTCATAATAAGAGCTCTATCTTCTGTTTGGAAGAGATAGAAATTGCTAATCTCACAGCTCTGATTCAGGATGTAAATCTTATAAACTGGTCCGCGGCAGGGATCAAAATTGCAAAAAAGCTAATAGAAAATAACAGCATAATACTTTGTGGGAAACTAGTTATAAAGTAGAACTTACCATTAAATGATTGCTTTGAATATTTAACTGTGAAATCCTTCCAAAACAAATTTTTGACGCTAAAAGGAGGAACCAAAAATAAAAAAATAGTTTTGCAATATTCAGTAAGTTCCTGGGAATCGGATAAAAGGAAAGGGGGTATCTCGGCAGCATATGCAGAGGCATAGGCGATCCACGACTAAAGAACACCCGACTTATAGACGTCCTCTAGTTACAAACGGCCCTCTGGATGTTGATAATTTACTGTACTTTAGCCCTAGGCTTCTATGATCCACTGTGACAGTAATCAAAGGTGTCTGCAATTAAGCTTTATTGATAATCCTGGTTCTCATAACAACCCAAAATTTCCCCCCCAAAAAAATCCCAATTGTCACAAAAACAAAAAGAAATTTGTCTAGAGTTACAATTATAAAGTTTTGACTTGCATACAAATTTAACTTAAAAATAAACCTACAGAACCTATCTTGTACATAACCTGAGGACTATCTGCACTGTATACATAGCAAATTTAATCAAAGGAAACGTCAGTGTATGCTTAGCTGGGAAGCAGACCTTAACACTTCATTCCAATTAAAAACATGGAAGTATCCACTAACTCTTCCAAAAACTTACTATGCAAAAATCATAAAGATACATTGTACAAAATACAATTTAGGTGGTACTTAACTTCATATAAATTGACCAAAATATATCCAAATCAGTCGCAAAAATGCTGGAATGGATGTTATATCCCTGCTACCCAATTACATATGTGGAAGAAATGTCCTAAGGTGGCCTCATTATGGGAACAATGGTTTAAATGGATTACTAAAATCTGTTCTAGGAAAATCGAACCATGCCCAGTCTTATCCCTTCTACATATCCTTCCAGACTATGTTCAAACAGAGAATGGGGCACATTTACTTACCCTGCCGCTCGAGTTCACAGGGTACGGAGTGTCCAACAATCAGGCAGTCTGAAGTGATTCGCTAATATCGTGCGCCCTGTTTCCTGCATGTGTCGCTTTCCTGCTCAGGTCCGCCGGAGTTCACCTTTTTCTTCCCGGTGCATGTCTGGCAACACAATTCTTTAAGGTTAAATCCCACTCTCAGTCCAAATCCGTTGGATCGTCTGACGGCCCGCCCCCTGATTTCTGTCGCATGAAAGTTGGCGTGATTGTGGCAAAATCCGATCACGTGCGACACTATCCCCAGTTGAATACCTGTCACACCGGCGCGAATCCCAAAAATTTTGAAAATCCGACGAAAGTGTGATCCGCGGACCCTTATCAAATAAGCCCCAGTATCTGCGTTGTAAGCCGAATCTGGGAGATTATTAGAACATGCGTAGTGTCAGGATCCCTGCCTCCTAGTGCTGAAGCAAGGAGACCGTTACTGGAGCATGGCTGGGTTAGTGAGGCTGCCGGCGAGAGGAGGCAGACGGGTGTGCCTGTGACCCAAAGCATGGGTCGCAGGAGCACCCGTGACGCGTAGCCAAGAAACAGAAGATAGAAATCTTCCAGCACTTAGATCTGGTAGTTAGTGTGAAGAATGTTATTGCAAAAAAAAGTGTATAATGATTTGGAATGGTTAAGCGACCCCATATAAAAGGAAAATTGGCCAGTCGGCATAAGTTACGGCATTCTGAATATTTACTCTAAGACTTGTCTTTTAAGGCCACAGACCACTTGAAGCTGATCCGCTAACAGATCATTTTGACATGTTCTACCTTTTTTTTTCATTTTTGTATTTCTTTTATACTTTTTCCTTGAAATTAGTAGGAACAGATAAATAATCCAATAGCAATAGATGGTATCTATGTCAACAGATTGCTGATGTATTGTGTTATTTAATAGACACCTTTTAAATCATGTTAATTATGAGTGTTTTTCTTCTCGTTATTTTTCTAAATAAAAAAACTAAATGTTAAAAAAAATGTAATAACAAAAAAGACTATTAAATATATCAAAATACAAAAAAGGGCAAAATAATAGTACACCCATAGAGGGCAAAGAAAGAGTTAAAAACTGTTGAAATGGCGGTTGCCCACTATGGCTGCAATGTGACTGTCACAGGTGTCCCTGCAATCCATGTCATGGATCACGGGCACACCCGTGCCCTTTTTTGTGATGCGGTCCCTGCTGCCCCGTTCCTGGGCTTGGACTAACCTCTCCACGCTCCTGCTCCAGATCTGACTAGACCTCGTGCGCTTCCCCGCTCTCTAGGGCGCATGCATGCCGGCACTTCAAGATCTTCAGCATCCTGGTGATTGGCGCTGGCTAATCCGGCTCTGCCTTATAATCCGGTACCTCTCTTCCTGCCTCGCCGGATCCTCAGACATATTCCTGTGAAGTGAAATCCCTCTTGTGTCTCCTGAGTTCCTGGTATCCTGATCCCGTGTTCCCATGTCTGCTGAGTTCCTATTTTCCTGTGTTGCTGTACCGTATGCCAGCTCCTGTGTCCTGCCGTGAGTTTCAGCGCATCCTCCAAAGCTGTTCTCCTGCTGTCATCCTAGGCTCGGACTGTATCCTGGGTGGATACCTATTGGTCTTCCACAAATGGAAGAGAGAATCCAACACAATAGCACAGAGACCAAAGGTCAAGATAAAAGAATTTTGTACTTTATTTTAAATCAAATAGTGATGGTAAAATAACAAAATGACAAACACTGGTGATGAATGATACAACCCCAAGGGGGACACAAAAGAAGCTGTGGCCCAGGCAGCAAAAACATCACAATAAGTACCTATGAAGTAGCAGCAACTGTGGCTATGCCATTATGTACATGGGAGCTGTAGATATACAGTGCAATAAAGTTTGTAGACCAGTAAAGTGCATGTGCATATAAGGTAGGTAGATATGGTGTATCTTACCCATGTATAGGGATGATCGTTGCCTGGGTTGACAGCGCCCCGACGCGCGTTTCGGCTGGCGTGCAGCCTTCGTCTGGGGGTGGAGTCGTCAGGACAACGAGCCACAATATATTTAGAGATTAGCCAATGAATAAACTGAGATGTGAACAGGTGGTCCGATCACGTGAGTGATCATGTGTAGCGGTCACGTGGGTAATCGCGTATGCCGGTCATGTGGGAAGTGACGTCATGGTCTCGCGGGAAGGCACTCGGAAGCGACGGTAGCACAGCGGCGCACGGGAAAAATGCAGTATTAAAAGTCGGCGCATGCGCAACAGTAAATAGGTGCTGTCAGTGATATGTATCCTGCTTGTGCCCAAGACTAAGAGCCGGAGTTACAGGTAACTCCAATACTGGTAAAAAAACACAAACCTACATAATGATGTGTACCAGAATGAATGTGATATACATGAAGCGTGCCATTATGTAAAGAAGGATATTACATTATATATAAGAAAGAGGAATCTATACACATGAAAATCATTATGCTATTTTTGTCATAAATGAAATTAATCATACACCATTAGCTGAGTAATATCTGAGTGACAATAAAAATGTTTGAATCAAAAAATGCCTATATAACATTAGTGATAAATACCTAAAAATATAAAAATACTGAGTGCTCATATTATCAAACCACATAGTTAAACCATGTATTAGTTACATCGTGAGGGAAGGGAAGGGAGGGAAAGTGGATGGTGACGTGCACAACAGTGAGGGAACATGTGAAGGAAAGTGCTGTGCAGGTACACGGTTTGTGTCTAATACACTGCGATTAATAAACAAAAGCATAATTTATAAATTGACGAAAAGCAATGAAACGTAATAAGAAAAATCTAATATAAAGTGCAATAGTGCCAATCATTGTTGAGCAAATAGTAGTGATTGAACGAATAATTATAGTCATATATTGGAGAAAACAGGTAACATGATGGATCTGGCAGGGAAAGCAACATAATATTATCATTATAATGCCTATATAGTAGTCCGTGAGATGACGCTGATGCGCAGCAAAGGGAGTCGGTCACTTCTCCAACAACTACATATGAAGGCTATAAATCATGTGGCTCGAAGTAAGTATCATACTACAACTGTAACAAAGAGTAAAAAGTGTTAGTAACATAAACATAAATAACACAAGAACCAATAAAAAGGAAACCCATAAATGGTGACCTCGTTAAAAACCTGAAAGGCGACTCAGGTCAGTATGGATGACGTGCAGACTACAGAGCAGAACTGAGAAAATCTTATAAAAAGGGAGCAAAGCTGAGTGTCTCGTTCAGCCCGTTGGGTTGGAGTGCATTTAATGTCCAAATCCAACGAGCTTCACACTGTGCAAGTCGTTTTTGAATCGGGCCACCTCTGGAGTTTGTCACAATCTTGTCAATCCCACAGACCATGAACCCACGAGGGTCCGCATTGTGATATGCTTTAAAATGCTGTGCAATCGGTCTGCCCTCTATATTGTAATCGTCTTTTTTGGCGGAAGTAATGTCTCTCATGTGCTCACGTACCCTTACTTTTAATTCACGTGTTGTGAGCCCAATATAGATTTTATTACATGGGCATGTGGCCTGGTACACGACAGCCCTCGTGTTGCAAGTGATTGTGTGGGTAATTTTGAATTCCTTAGATCTTGTAGAGTCAAAAAAGGTTTTAGCCCGTGCTACGTTTGGGCAAGCAACGCATCTACTGCAGGGTTTGCACCCCCATTCAGGCAATTTTGAGTCAAAGATGGTTCTGGGTTTAACTGTATCATAGTGACTGCGGACCAACAAATCGCGAAGGTTCTTGGAGCGTCGTGCCGTCACACTGGGCTGAGAGTTAATATACTGCGATAAGGTGGAGTCTGATTTTAAAATCGGCCAATATTTTGCTAAGATCTCTCGCATGGTTTGCCATTGTGAGTGGTAATTTGTAATGTATCTTACCTTATTTGGACTTGTTGTTTTGGGTGAGGGATGTAATAATGTTTGACGAGGGGTGGACCTGGCTCTGGAGTATGCCCTTTTGATGGCTCTGCCACTGTAGCCACGTTGTTTGAAACGTTTCTTTAAATCATTCGCTTGGGCTTCAAATTCAACATCTGTGGAGCAGATCCTACGTACACGAAGGAACTGCCCGACTGGTATCGCGCGGATCGTCTGGGGAGGGTGTGATGAAGAAGCGTGCAAGAGTGCGTTGACTGCCGTTTCCTTGCGGAATACGTTCGTCTGCAAAAAACCATTAGTGTCTCTCGTTAATTGAACGTCCAAGAAGGTTACCGAGGATTTGTTTGCCTCATAGGTAAGTTTAATGTTATAAAGGTTCTGGTTGAGCCGGGTGAAGAACTCACTCAGCTCGTCCAAATTACCTCTCCAGACAATTAGAATATCGTCGATGTACCGGGTCCAAAATATGACCCGGTCCATCAGCGGCGCATGATCGCCCGAAAATAGCTCCCTCTCCCACAGCCCCAGGAACAGATTAGCATATGAGGGAGCGCAAGCTGCCCCCATAGCTGTGCCCTGGAGCTGCAGGAAGAAGGACCCATTGAACATGAAAAAATTGTGAGAGAGAATAAACGTAAGGAGCTGTATCAAAAAATTGGAGAAATCTGGAGAAAAATTCTCCATGGAGAGAAAGAACTGTACTGCCCGTACACCGTCATCATGTTTGATGCAGGTGTAAAGCGACTCCACGTCGCATGTTACAAGGTACATGTTGTCTTCTATATATAACCCATCTATCTTACACAATAAATCGGTAGTATCTTTAGTGTAAGAGGGAAGACATTCGACCAGTTTTTTTAAATGATGGTCGATGAACTTACTTGTATTCTCCGTGAGAGATCCTCGTCCGGAGATGATGGGCCTTCCTGGGGGTTGTGTAGCGTGTTTATGAATTTTCGGTAAGAGATATAATGTCGGAGTTATCGGATCCGGTACCTGAAGACAAGCAGATAGTTCTTTACTGATAATATTATTCTTAACCGCCTGGGTCAGTATTTGATTTAATTCTCTCATAAATTTGATGGAAGGGTTAAATGTCAGACGTTGGTAACATTGTCTGTCATTGAGCTGCCGGTAAGCTTCTTTTTCGTACATATCCTGGGGCCAGATGACTACATTACCCCCCTTATCTGCCTGTTTGATCACTATGGTTTTATCCCGTTTGAGGTTATTAATGCAGTGTCTTTCTGAATTCGAGAGGTTGTCATACCTGACCTGTTGTTGTACTTGCAGGAATTCATCAGTGACCACCTTCACAAATAACTCAACAGCTGGACAGGAGTTGAGTGGGGGGAATTTTTGTGATTTTTTCTTTATACACTGTGGAATGTCATCTTGTGGTAAATTTTCGTTTTGTAGTTCTTCCAAAATACGCACTGCTTCAATTTCTGCAGGGCTGTCAAAAATTTCCCTGGGATCCATCGTATGAAACCACTTTTTAAACAATAGTGATCTTCCAAAAATATGGAGGTCCTTTATGGCTGTAAAGGGATCAAAGGAAGCACAAGGTGAAAAAGTCAGCCCTCTCTCTAAAACACTAATCTCATCTGATGTCAAATAACGTTTGGATAAATTAATTACCTTTAGTTGGTTATCTGTTTTCCCGCTTCTTGTATCTGGGCGTCGCTTATTGGGCGCCTGGGAGGGAAAAAATTTCCTTTTCCTTCCTTGTGCACGCGGATCTGCTCTCGAGTTATCCTCCCGCTCACTTTGGGAGGCCATAGATGAGACCGATGATGCTTGACTCGTTGTGCGTCTTCTCCGTGTGTGAGTGGGAGAGCGCCTCCAACGATATACGTTTTTTTGCGTGAGGTCATTCAAATCCCTTTGGAATTTCTTAGACTTGAGATCACATATTTCTTTTTCCCATTTGGGAAACTCAGCATCCAGTGTAACTTCAAATGCTTTCAAAGCATCCGTTGATGTCATAGACGCCAGGGATCCACGTGTGGTTTCAATTTCTAGTTCTATCTGTTCCAGCGTTTGTTTATTAAGTTTTACGAGTAGCTCCATAAATTTTAATGAGCCATCTGTACAGATTTCCTCCCAGTTATTAATGAAGGATTCGTCCTCAATGGGAAAAGATGGAAATACCTGTATCCGCAGCCCTCTTGGTATCATTGCACGTTCAATATATTTTTCTAAAAATGCTTTGTTCCACCAAATTTTCATGCGTTTGTGGACAAGATTTCTCAGTCTGCTCTGCGCCACACTTACACCCATCTGACCATTTGCGTCCACACCCGGTGTTGATTCACTAAAAACCAGGTTAAGTTGTGTAAGCCAGGATTTCTCTCTGGCCTTGTAGTCCATGGTGGCGGCTGTTCCAGGATCTGTGAAATATCCACAGTAATATATTAACAAATGACTATGAAACAGTACCGATGGGTGAGGAGATAGGAAACACAAGTTATAAAGTACTATTGTTCTAGAGTGGGATTGTAGAGTTAAACCTTCTCCTCACACAGTTCGATACCATGTGGCTGATTGGAAAAACAATGAATGGATACCTATTGGTCTTCCACAAATGGAAGAGAGAATCCAACACAATAGCACAGAGACCAAAGGTCAAGATAAAAGAATTTTGTACTTTATTTTAAATCAAATAGTGATGGTAAAATAACAAAATGACAAACACTGGTGATGAATGATACAACCCCAAGGGGGACACAAAAGAAGCTGTGGCCCAGGCAGCAAAAACATCACAATAAGTACCTATGAAGTAGCAGCAACTGTGGCTATGCCATTATGTACATGGGAGCTGTAGATATACAGTGCAATAAAGTTTGTAGACCAGTAAAGTGCATGTGCATATAAGGTAGGTAGATATGGTGTATCTTACCCATGTATAGGGATGATCGTTGCCTGGGTTGACAGCGCCCCGACGCGCGTTTCGGCTGGCGTGCAGCCTTCGTCTGGGGGTGGAGTCGTCAGGACAACGAGCCACAATATATTTAGAGATTAGCCAATGAATAAACTGAGATGTGAACAGGTGGTCCGATCACGTGAGTGATCATGTGTAGCGGTCACGTGGGTAATCGCGTATGCCGGTCATGTGGGAAGTGACGTCATGGTCTCGCGGGAAGGCACTCGGAAGCGACGGTAGCACAGCGGCGCACGGGAAAAATGCAGTATTAAAAGTCGGCGCATGCGCAACAGTAAATAGGTGCTGTCAGTGATATGTATCCTGCTTGTGCCCAAGACTAAGAGCCGGAGTTACAGGTAACTCCAATACTGGTAAAAAAACACAAACCTACATAATGATGTGTACCAGAATGAATGTGATATACATGAAGCGTGCCATTATGTAAAGAAGGATATTACATTATATATAAGAAAGAGGAATCTATACACATGAAAATCATTATGCTATTTTTGTCATAAATGAAATTAATCATACACCATTAGCTGAGTAATATCTGAGTGACAATAAAAATGTTTGAATCAAAAAATGCCTATATAACATTAGTGATAAATACCTAAAAATATAAAAATACTGAGTGCTCATATTATCAAACCACATAGTTAAACCATGTATTAGTTACATCGTGAGGGAAGGGAAGGGAGGGAAAGTGGATGGTGACGTGCACAACAGTGAGGGAACATGTGAAGGAAAGTGCTGTGCAGGTACACGGTTTGTGTCTAATACACTGCGATTAATAAACAAAAGCATAATTTATAAATTGACGAAAAGCAATGAAACGTAATAAGAAAAATCTAATATAAAGTGCAATAGTGCCAATCATTGTTGAGCAAATAGTAGTGATTGAACGAATAATTATAGTCATATATTGGAGAAAACAGGTAACATGATGGATCTGGCAGGGAAAGCAACATAATATTATCATTATAATGCCTATATAGTAGTCCGTGAGATGACGCTGATGCGCAGCAAAGGGAGTCGGTCACTTCTCCAACAACTACATATGAAGGCTATAAATCATGTGGCTCGAAGTAAGTATCATACTACAACTGTAACAAAGAGTAAAAAGTGTTAGTAACATAAACATAAATAACACAAGAACCAATAAAAAGGAAACCCATAAATGGTGACCTCGTTAAAAACCTGAAAGGCGACTCAGGTCAGTATGGATGACGTGCAGACTACAGAGCAGAACTGAGAAAATCTTATAAAAAGGGAGCAAAGCTGAGTGTCTCGTTCAGCCCGTTGGGTTGGAGTGCATTTAATGTCCAAATCCAACGAGCTTCACACTGTGCAAGTCGTTTTTGAATCGGGCCACCTCTGGAGTTTGTCACAATCTTGTCAATCCCACAGACCATGAACCCACGAGGGTCCGCATTGTGATATGCTTTAAAATGCTGTGCAATCGGTCTGCCCTCTATATTGTAATCGTCTTTTTTGGCGGAAGTAATGTCTCTCATGTGCTCACGTACCCTTACTTTTAATTCACGTGTTGTGAGCCCAATATAGATTTTATTACATGGGCATGTGGCCTGGTACACGACAGCCCTCGTGTTGCAAGTGATTGTGTGGGTAATTTTGAATTCCTTAGATCTTGTAGAGTCAAAAAAGGTTTTAGCCCGTGCTACGTTTGGGCAAGCAACGCATCTACTGCAGGGTTTGCACCCCCATTCAGGCAATTTTGAGTCAAAGATGGTTCTGGGTTTAACTGTATCATAGTGACTGCGGACCAACAAATCGCGAAGGTTCTTGGAGCGTCGTGCCGTCACACTGGGCTGAGAGTTAATATACTGCGATAAGGTGGAGTCTGATTTTAAAATCGGCCAATATTTTGCTAAGATCTCTCGCATGGTTTGCCATTGTGAGTGGTAATTTGTAATGTATCTTACCTTATTTGGACTTGTTGTTTTGGGTGAGGGATGTAATAATGTTTGACGAGGGGTGGACCTGGCTCTGGAGTATGCCCTTTTGATGGCTCTGCCACTGTAGCCACGTTGTTTGAAACGTTTCTTTAAATCATTCGCTTGGGCTTCAAATTCAACATCTGTGGAGCAGATCCTACGTACACGAAGGAACTGCCCGACTGGTATCGCGCGGATCGTCTGGGGAGGGTGTGATGAAGAAGCGTGCAAGAGTGCGTTGACTGCCGTTTCCTTGCAGAATACGTTCGTCTGCAAAAAACCATTAGTGTCTCTCGTTAATTGAACGTCCAAGAAGGTTACCGAGGATTTGTTTGCCTCATAGGTAAGTTTAATGTTATAAAGGTTCTGGTTGAGCCGGGTGAAGAACTCACTCAGCTCGTCCAAATTACCTCTCCAGACAATTAGAATATCGTCGATGTACCGGGTCCAAAATATGACCCGGTCCATCAGCGGCGCATGATCGCCCGAAAATAGCTCCCTCTCCCACAGCCCCAGGAACAGATTAGCATATGAGGGAGCGCAAGCTGCCCCCATAGCTGTGCCCTGGAGCTGCAGGAAGAAGGACCCATTGAACATGAAAAAATTGTGAGAGAGAATAAACGTAAGGAGCTGTATCAAAAAATTGGAGAAATCTGGAGAAAAATTCTCCATGGAGAGAAAGAACTGTACTGCCCGTACACCGTCATCATGTTTGATGCAGGTGTAAAGCGACTCCACGTCGCATGTTACAAGGTACATGTTGTCTTCTATGTATAACCCATCTATCTTACACAATAAATCGGTAGTATCTTTAGTGTAAGAGGGAAGACATTCGACCAGTTTTTTTAAATGATGGTCGATGAACTTACTTGTATTCTCCGTGAGAGATCCTCGTCCGGAGATGATGGGCCTTCCTGGGGGTTGTGTAGCGTGTTTATGAATTTTCGGTAAGAGATATAATGTCGGAGTTATCGGATCCGGTACCTGAAGACAAGCAGATAGTTCTTTACTGATAATATTATTCTTAACCGCCTGGGTCAGTATTTGATTTAATTCTCTCATAAATTTGATGGAAGGGTTAAATGTCAGACGTTGGTAACATTGTCTGTCATTGAGCTGCCGGTAAGCTTCTTTTTCGTACATATCCTGGGGCCAGATGACTACATTACCCCCCTTATCTGCCTGTTTGATCACTATGGTTTTATCCCGTTTGAGGTTATTAATGCAGTGTCTTTCTGAATTCGAGAGGTTGTCATACCTGACCTGTTGTTGTACTTGCAGGAATTCATCAGTGACCACCTTCACAAATAACTCAACAGCTGGACAGGAGTTGAGTGGGGGGAATTTTTGTGATTTTTTCTTTATACACTGTGGAATGTCATCTTGTGGTAAATTTTCGTTTTGTAGTTCTTCCAAAATACGCACTGCTTCAATTTCTGCAGGGCTGTCAAAAATTTCCCTGGGATCCATCGTATGAAACCACTTTTTAAACAATAGTGATCTTCCAAAAATATGGAGGTCCTTTATGGCTGTAAAGGGATCAAAGGAAGCACAAGGTGAAAAAGTCAGCCCTCTCTCTAAAACACTAATCTCATCTGATGTCAAATAACGTTTGGATAAATTAATTACCTTTAGTTGGTTATCTGTTTTCCCGCTTCTTGTATCTGGGCGTCGCTTATTGGGCGCCTGGGAGGGAAAAAATTTCCTTTTCCTTCCTTGTGCACGCGGATCTGCTCTCGAGTTATCCTCCCGCTCACTTTGGGAGGCCATAGATGAGACCGATGATGCTTGACTCGTTGTGCGTCTTCTCCGTGTGTGAGTGGGAGAGCGCCTCCAACGATATACGTTTTTTTGCGTGAGGTCATTCAAATCCCTTTGGAATTTCTTAGACTTGAGATCACATATTTCTTTTTCCCATTTGGGAAACTCAGCATCCAGTGTAACTTCAAATGCTTTCAAAGCATCCGTTGATGTCATAGACGCCAGGGATCCACGTGTGGTTTCAATTTCTAGTTCTATCTGTTCCAGCGTTTGTTTATTAAGTTTTACGAGTAGCTCCATAAATTTTAATGAGCCATCTGTACAGATTTCCTCCCAGTTATTAATGAAGGATTCGTCCTCAATGGGAAAAGATGGAAATACCTGTATCCGCAGCCCTCTTGGTATCATTGCACGTTCAATATATTTTTCTAAAAATGCTTTGTTCCACCAAATTTTCATGCGTTTGTGGACAAGATTTCTCAGTCTGCTCTGCGCCACACTTACACCCATCTGACCATTTGCGTCCACACCCGGTGTTGATTCACTAAAAACCAGGTTAAGTTGTGTAAGCCAGGATTTCTCTCTGGCCTTGTAGTCCATGGTGGCGGCTGTTCCAGGATCTGTGAAATATCCACAGTAATATATTAACAAATGACTATGAAACAGTACCGATGGGTGAGGAGATAGGAAACACAAGTTATAAAGTACTATTGTTCTAGAGTGGGATTGTAGAGTTAAACCTTCTCCTCACACAGTTCGATACCATGTGGCTGATTGGAAAAACAATGAATGGATACCTATTGGTCTTCCACAAATGGAAGAGAGAATCCAACACAATAGCACAGAGACCAAAGGTCAAGATAAAAGAATTTTGTACTTTATTTTAAATCAAATAGTGATGGTAAAATAACAAAATGACAAACACTGGTGATGAATGATACAACCCCAAGGGGGACACAAAAGAAGCTGTGGCCCAGGCAGCAAAAACATCACAATAAGTACCTATGAAGTAGCAGCAACTGTGGCTATGCCATTATGTACATGGGAGCTGTAGATATACAGTGCAATAAAGTTTGTAGACCAGTAAAGTGCATGTGCATATAAGGTAGGTAGATATGGTGTATCTTACCCATGTATAGGGATGATCGTTGCCTGGGTTGACAGCGCCCCGACGCGCGTTTCGGCTGGCGTGCAGCCTTCGTCTGGGGGTGGAGTCGTCAGGACAACGAGCCACAATATATTTAGAGATTAGCCAATGAATAAACTGAGATGTGAACAGGTGGTCCGATCACGTGAGTGATCATGTGTAGCGGTCACGTGGGTAATCGCGTATGCCGGTCATGTGGGAAGTGACGTCATGGTCTCGCGGGAAGGCACTCGGAAGCGACGGTAGCACAGCGGCGCACGGGAAAAATGCAGTATTAAAAGTCGGCGCATGCGCAACAGTAAATAGGTGCTGTCAGTGATATGTATCCTGCTTGTGCCCAAGACTAAGAGCCGGAGTTACAGGTAACTCCAATACTGGTAAAAAAACACAAACCTACATAATGATGTGTACCAGAATGAATGTGATATACATGAAGCGTGCCATTATGTAAAGAAGGATATTACATTATATATAAGAAAGAGGAATCTATACACATGAAAATCATTATGCTATTTTTGTCATGAATGAAATTAATCATACACCATTAGCTGAGTAATATCTGAGTGACAATAAAAATGTTTGAATCAAAAAATGCCTATATAACATTAGTGATAAATACCTAAAAATATAAAAATACTGAGTGCTCATATTATCAAACCACATAGTTAAACCATGTATTAGTTACATCGTGAGGGAAGGGAAGGGAGGGAAAGTGGATGGTGACGTGCACAACAGTGAGGGAACATGTGAAGGAAAGTGCTGTGCAGGTACACGGTTTGTGTCTAATACACTGCGATTAATAAACAAAAGCATAATTTATAAATTGACGAAAAGCAATGAAACGTAATAAGAAAAATCTAATATAAAGTGCAATAGTGCCAATCATTGTTGAGCAAATAGTAGTGATTGAACGAATAATTATAGTCATATATTGGAGAAAACAGGTAACATGATGGATCTGGCAGGGAAAGCAACATAATATTATCATTATAATGCCTATATAGTAGTCCGTGAGATGACGCTGATGCGCAGCAAAGGGAGTCGGTTACTTCTCCAACAACTACATATGAAGGCTATAAATCATGTGGCTCGAAGTAAGTATCATACTACAACTGTAACAAAGAGTAAAAAGTGTTAGTAACATAAACATAAATAACACAAGAACCAATAAAAAGAACAAGAACTGTATCCTGCTATAATACCTTGGCTGCCACTGCGGGACAAGTCGCACCCATGGAATGACCTGGTGGCACCCTACCGCAGCAAGTCCATCCCGCTTTGCGGTGGGCACTGGTGAAGACCAGGTGCCACTTAGATTCCGGTCCCAGGTGTCCGGCCATGGACCCCGTCAAGGAGTCTCCTCCAGAAAAAGTTGCTGCCGCACTTCA
This sequence comes from Engystomops pustulosus, assembly GCF_040894005.1. Lineage (NCBI taxonomy): Eukaryota > Metazoa > Chordata > Amphibia > Anura > Leptodactylidae > Engystomops > Engystomops pustulosus. The sequence continues at coordinate 198,619,514 of NC_092414.1, forward strand.
ACAGCTACTTGATTCCCAGCAACAGGCTTCTGCATCTACTCCTCCTTCTCCTCCATCCACCCCGGCATTTCCTCCAGCAGCAGAGCAAAGATAAATTTGATGGTGACCCCAAACTCTGCAGGGGTTTTATCACCCAGTGCTCGTTGCACTTTGAACTTATGCCAACCCAGGTGGCATTTATCCTCAGCCTCCTCTCCGGAAAGGCCCTGGCCTGAGCTACTCCTCTGTGGGACAGAAACGATCCTATCAAGGCCTCCCATGCTACGTTTCTGGCTGCATTCCATTCCATGTTTGAGGAACCCGCACAAGCCTCCTCTGCTGAAATTGCGCTGCTGAACCTGTACCAAGGAGACTCTTCTGTGGGCAAGTATGCTGTCAAGGTTCGCACCCTGGCCTCCGAGCTCTCCTATAACGATGCAGCCTTGTTAGCTACCTTCAAGCAAGGACTGTCCCCCCAGCTGAAAGATGCACTGGCTGCCCGTGATCTGCCGGCTACTCTGAGCGGTCGCATTACTCTGGCCACCTGGATAGGCATGCGGTTCATGGAATGTGATGGAGAATTGCACCACGAGCACCCTCAAGTCCTGCTTATACATCTGCCTTGCTTGGCTTGGTAGGAACATTACAGAGGTCTCTAGGAGAAACTTTTCCTGTACTTTGCTAGTCCCAAACACTCCATTGGGGCTTTTCCTGTCTCTTCTCCCACGTTCAGCAGATCCAAACACCTTGGGCTTCTGGGAGGTACTTCCCTAGGTGTTAATGCTGTGTCTCCATGTCTGTTGGTTCCTGTGCTCCCCGATGTTGGTGCTCGCTCTTCCATGCAAGTCTCACTCTGGACTCTGGTTCTGCAGGGAATTTTGTGGATGCCGCTCTGGTCTCCTGCCATCACATTCTGGTGGTTCCTTCTCAAGAATCCGCTATCCCTGTCTTTGGTTGATGGTCATATCCTGTCTGAACCAGCCCAGGACCGCACTGAGCCAATTTTTTCCAAGGTTGAAACTAGAGATGAGCGAACATACTCGTCCGAGCTAGATGCTCGTTCGAGCATTAGCGTACTCGAAACTGCTCGTTGCTCGGACGAGTATTTCGCCAGCTCGAGAAAATGGCATCTCCCGCCTTTTTGCTTTTTGGCGGCCAGAAACAGAGCCAATCACAAGCCAGGAGACTCTGCACTCCACCCAGCATGAGGTGGTACCCTTACACGTCGATAGCAGTGGTTGGCTGGCCAGATCAGGTGACCCTGGAAAAGACTAGCCCCTTCTCTGTCTGGATGCCGCTAGGGAGAGAGCTGCTGCTGGTCAGGGAAAGCGTTAGGGTGTTCTATTAGAATAGTGTTAGGCAGGAGTAATTCTACAAGAACCCAACAGTCCTTCTTAGGGCTACAGTAACGTTTTATTTTCCTTTTTTTTGGTTTGCTTGTGGCTGGGCTTGCTGCTATTAGTAGTGCAGCTAGTACCATGTTGTGAGTAATTTGCAGGGAGACTTGTGTTTAGCTCTTAGTGACACACATATCCACCTCAAACACCGAAGTGGGACAATTTATTAGGGGTTTGATTTGAATTAGGCAGAGTCTGCTGATTTTTTTTTTTTTACGTTTATTTCTTTTTAGAACTCACAGTAATCTGCCAAAGCAGTGTGCTTTGAGTGTGGGCTAGAAAATAGCCATAGGAGAACCCCAACGGCTTATTTAGGCCTACAATAGCGTTATATTTTCCTTTTTTTTTTGGTTTGTTTGTGGCTGGGCTTGCTGGCATTAGTAGTGCAGCTAGTACCATATTGTGAGTAATTTGCAGGGAGACTTGCGACCGTTGTGTTTAGCTCTTAGTGACACACATATCCACCCCAAACACCGAAGTGGGACAATTTATTAGGGCAGAGTCTGCTGATTTATTTTTTTTTACGTTTATTTCTTTTTAGTCATCAGGCACAGCACAAAATCCAGTTGTGTGCTGTCAGTGTAGGTTACAAACTAGCCATAGCAATAGTATAGCATCTTTTTGTTAAAAAAAAAGAAAAAAAATGAAAGTTTACACTTTAATTTGGAAAATGTTTAACCCCAGGGCTAGGGGTAGAAGACGAGGGCGTGGACGTGGGCGTCCAACTACTGCAGGGGTCAGAGGCCGTGGTCCTGGGCGGGGTGAGACACCACCTGCTGATGAGGGAGCAGGGGAACGCCGCATAGCTACACTCCCTAGGTTCATCATGTCTCAAGTTACTGGGACTCGTGGTAGAGCACTGCTGAGGCCAGAACAGTGCGAAGAGGTGATGTCGTGGATTGCGGACAATGCTTCTAGCCATTTGTCCACCAGTCAGTCTTCCACGCAGTCCACCCATGTCACCGAAATCGGCACTCCTCCAGCTCCTGCACCTCAGCCTCCTTCCCCCCAGTCTGCCCCCTCCCAGCAAAATTTGGCATTTTAACCGGCATACTCTGAGGAACTGTTTTCTGGACCCTTCCCACAGTCCCAAACCACTTGTCCGGTTGCTGCTGAGCTATTTTCCGATGCCCAGGTTTTCCACCGGTCGCAGTCTGTGGGTGATGATGACATTATTGACGTAGTGGAGAAGTGTGTAAAGAGGTGTCGGACGATGAGGAGACACGGTTGTCAGACAGTGGTGAAGTTGTTGTCAAGGCAGGAAGTCCGAGGGGGGAGCAGACTGAGGGATCGGAGGATGATGAGGTGACAGACCCAGGCTGGGTTGATAGGCCGAGTGAACACAGTGCTTCTGAGACGGAGGCGAGTCCTATAGCAGAACAGGTTGGAAGAGGCAGTGGTGGGGCCAGACGGAGAGGCAGGGCCAGAGCTGGTGCATCAGCGCCAAATTTTTCCCGTAGTCAAGCTCCCGTGGCGAGGGCTAGATTTTCAGAAGTCTGGAGGTTCTTTAAAGAAACACCGGATGACTGACGGACTGTGGTGTGCAACCTTTGCCAAACCAGGATCAGCAGGGGTTCCACCACTACTAGCTTAACTACCACCAGTATGCGTAGGCATATGAATGCTAAACACCCCACTCAATGGCACCAAGCCCATTCACCTCCGGCCGGGCACACCACTGCTCCTTCCCCTGTGTCATCTGCTAGTCAGCCCCCTGCCCAGGACCCCGGCCCAAACACCTCCCGTGCGAAAACCCCATCTTCGCCTCCACGATCCTCCACAGCATCCACTAGCGTTCAGCTCTCCATACCCCAGACGCTGGAGCGTAAAAGGAGGTATGGTGCAACCCACCCACAAGCCCAAGCCCTCAACGTCCACATCTCCAAACTGCTTAGCCTGGAGATGCTGCCCTATAGGCTGGTAGAGACCGAGGCCTTTCGAAACCTCATGGCGGCGGCTGCCCCTCGGTATTCGGTTCCCAGCCGCCACTACTTTTCCCGATGTGCCGTCCCAGCCCTGCACCAGCACGTGTCAGACAACATCATCCGTGCCCTGACCAACGCCGTTTCTGACAAGGTCCACCTGACCACGGACACGTGGACGAGTGCTGCCGGGCAGGGCCACTATATATCGCTGACAGCACATTGGGTTAACTTGGTGGAGGCTGGGACCGAGTCTGACCCTGGGGCTGGTCATATACTGCCGACGCCGAGGATTGCGGGGCCTACCTCGGTCCAGGTCTCAAAGGCCTACTATGCCTCCTCCCACCCCTCCTCCACCTCCTCCTCCGAATTACCATCCGTGGGCATGGCGCCATCAGTCGGTAGCTCTAGGCACAGCAGCAGTGCCATCGCTAAGCGACAGCAGGCGGTGCTCAAACTGCTGAGCCTAGGCGATAAAAGGCACACCGCCCAAGAGTTATTACAGGGCATCACGGCGCAGACTGATCTGTGGCTGGCACCGCTGAACCTGAAGCCAGGCATGGTTGTGTGTGACAACGGCCGTAACCTGGTGGCGGCTATGCAACTCGGCAGACTGACACATGTGCCATGCCTGGCCCATGTGTTAAATCTCATAGTTCAGCATTTCCTCAAGACATACCCCAATCTGTCTGATTTGCTCACTAAGGTGCGCCACATCTGTGCACATTTCAGGAAGTCCAGCACAGATGCTGCCACTCTCAGGGCAGCGCAGCGCCGCCTCCAACTGCCCGCTCACCGACTGTTGTGCGACGTGCCCATGAGGTGGAATTCAACATTAACCATGTTATCCAGAGTTTACCAGCAGCGCAGAGCAATTGTAGACTGCCAGATGTCAACTTCCACCAGAACTGGTAGTCAGGTCAGTCAGCTTCCTCAAGTCTACAATGAGGAGTGGACGTGGATGTCTGATATCTGTCAGGTGCTGAGTAACTTTGAGGAGTCAACACAGATGGTCAGTGGCGATGCCGCCATCATCAGCCTCACCATCCCGCTGCTTGGCCTGTTGAAAAACTCTCTGGTCAGCATGAAGTCGGAAGCTTTGCGCTCGTCACAAGAGACGGGGCAAGAAGATTCCCTTGTTGATAGCCAAAGCACCCTCAGGTCTGTTTCTCAGCGCATATCGGAGGAGGAGGAGGAGGATGCGGAGGAAGAGGAGAATGTTGGCGAGACAGAAGAGGGGACCATTGTTCAGTCCTTCACTGTTCAGCGTGTATGGGCAGAAGAAGAGGAGTTGGAGGAGTTGGAGGAGGAGGAAATGGAGAGTCAGGCCAGTGAGGGGAGTGAATTCTTGCGCGTTGGTACTCTGGCGCATATGGCAGATTTCATGCTAGGCTGCCTATCCCGTGACCCTCGCATTCAAAGAATTTATTCAAGCACCGATTACTGGGTATTCACTCTCCTGGACCCACGGTACAAGCAAAATCTTTCCACTCTCATCCCTGGAGAGGAAAGGAGTGTGAGAATGCATGAATACCAGCAGGCCCTGGTGCACAAGCTGAAACAGTATTTCCCTTCTGACAGCGCTAGCGGCAGAGGGCGTACTTCTGCGGGACAAGTAGCGAGGGAGAGTAGGCGAGCAGGCAGCTTGTCCAGCACTGGCAGGGGTACGCTTTACAAGGCCTTTGCCAGTTTTATGTTACCCCAGCAAGACACTGTCACCTGTCCCCAGTCTCGGCAGAGTAGGGCTGATCTTTACAGAAAGATGGTGAGGGGTACGTAGCTGACCATACCATCGTCCTAAATGATCACACAGCTCCCTACAACTACTGGGTTTCAAAGCTGTACATATGGCACGAACTGGCGCTGTACGCCTTGGAGGTTCTTGCCAGCCCTGCCGCGGGTTTTCAGTGCAGCTGGTGGCATCATCACCGATAAGCGTACACGCCTGTCGACTGACAGCGCTGACAGGCTGAATAAAGCCTGGATTTCTCATGATTTCCATTCTCCACCAGGTGAAGGAAGCTCAACCTGAATAATTTATGCACTCCTCCTCCTCATTTTCCTCCTTCTCCTCCTCTTTGTACACTAAAGCAGAGGAAACTGGCTATTTTTTGCCATGGCCAACTGGCTCTAGCTATAGTACTCTATGTATTTAATTTTTCTGGAGGGCCACCTACCCGGTCCTCTGTTTTAAACAATTTTTGGGAGTGCCACATACAGGCTTTCAATCTATTTAATTTTTATGGAGGACCACCTACCTGTTCCTCTGGTTTGAAAACTTTTTTGGACTGCCACATACAGGCACTCAATTTATTTCATTTTTCTGGAGGACCACCTACCTGCTCCTCTGGTTTGAAAACTTTTTTGGACTGCCACATACAGGCACTATCCAAATTAAATTGTCTCCATAGCAGCCTCCACACGTCGTCTTTTTAGCTGCCTCCACACGTTGTCTCCATTGCTACCTCCACACGTCATCGCCATAGCTGCCTCCAAAAGTCATCCATATAGCTGCCTCAATACATGGTCCCCTTATCAAACGAGCTGTGTTAGGCAGAATTTTGGGTTGTTTTCATGGCTTCCACATCAAACTTGTTAACTTTGTCGCCACCCTGCTGTGTAATCCACAAAATATACTGGCAAACTTTTATCATTTACCAATATTATTTCAGCGCTTCTTGCGCATCTGTTTACATTCCCCTCACCCGCGATAACCCAAACTTATAAGAACACTACTACACTTGATCTTATACAAAAGGTTCTTAGATGTGCTGTTTGGGGAGAAGCCGAGAGACAGGGGCTTGGATTGGAGAAAGCTCGCCTGGCAGCGGAGCGTCAGCTCCATCCCAAGAACCAACTAACATAGTTTTAACTGCAGCACCTTTAATCTACTACTAGTTCACTGCCTCCATACATGGTCCCCTTATCAAACGAGCTGTGTCAGGCAGAATTTTCAGGTGTTTCACCAGATACATAGTGAAACTCGGCCCGTCTGTCGCCGCCATGCTGGAGACCTGAAGTTGCAGCGCAATATGGATGCCCCATACTGTCGCTCTTAATCATGGAACCATTTCCGAAAAAACAATTAAAAATAGAACCACTATGCTATTCCATTACTCCTAGGTGAAATATTCAAACGACCTGGCCTGCTTTGAAAATTATAATTTTTTCAAAGTAAACGCTTCTGGCCCCCAGGCCCATTTTGGGGTGGGGAGGAGCCGAGAGACAGGGGCTTGGACAGGCGAAAGCTCGCCTGGCAGCAGACCGCCAGCTCCATCCCAAGATTAGGCAGCCTTAGAGGCATCCATGCGTGCTGCCCCTGCTGTTTCCTGTCCATTTCGCCTCCACGATCCTCCACAGCGTCCACCAATGTCTCCATGCGCAACTTTCAACTCTCTATACCCCAGACGCTGGAGCACGAGAGGATATGCAGCACATCATCCCCTTATCAAACGTGCTGTGTCAGGCAGAATTTTCAGGTGTTTCACCAGATACATAGTGGAACTCGGCCCATCTGTCACCATGCTGGAGACCTGAAGTTTCAATCATAGAAGCAATATGGATGCCCCAGTAGTCACTCTTAATCATGGAAGTCGTCTCCATGGCTGCCTCCACATGTCGTCCCTTTATCAAACGAGCTGTGTCAGGCTCATTTTTCGGGTGTTTCACCAGATGCGTTATGGAACTTGGTCACTATGTCGCCACCATGCTGTGTTATCGACTAAATATACCGTCAACCTTTTGTTCACATAGGAAATCATTTCAGCGCTTCTTGCTCACCTCCTTTGGTGAAACCTGAGTCCATTTAAGGTATGTCGCCATGACACTCTCTAGCCTGCCACTGCTGCCGCTGCCTCTGCATGCCGTCCCCTATAGTGTCAGGGTCAATTATTGCATGTTTTAGATACTATCTAGCCTCATTCGGTCACTCTGTCATGGCCATGCTGTTGCCCATAATTTTGGCATAATCGTGCGATTAAGCAGCCTCAGAGGCATCCATGCATGCTGCCCCTGCTGTTTCCTGTCCATTTCCGTGGTGTTTCCATCCATTTCTGAGGTTCCCAGGTGTTTGGCCAAGCTTCCCTGTGCAGAGCCTTGGTCCCCTTGAAAAATGCTTGAGTCTCCCATTGACTTCAATGGGGCTCGTTATTCGAGACGAGCACTCGAGCATCGGGAAAAGTTCATCTCGAATAACGAGTACCCGAGAATTTTAGTGCTCGCTCATCTCTAGTTAAAAGAAAGTCTGGTCTTTTAAGTCCTGCCATGATCAGCATCATCACTTCTCCTGGGTCTTCCTTGGCTGCAACTCCATGCTCCGGTCCTCAACTGGAAGACTGGTAAGATCCTGAGTTGGGGATCAGAATGCTACTCACGCTGCTTGGCCTTAGCTTCTAGTGTCCTGACGCATATCTAGGATTATAGTCCCCTCCAGAGGTGCCTTGGGCCTGAAAAGAAGAAAAGGAGATCGCATAAGAAGGGGAGCCCTAATGGGGGGGGGGAGGGGTACTGTCACGGGTGTCCCCGCAATTCATGGCACACCCGTGCCCCTCTCTATGCCGCAGTCCCTGCTGCCCCATTCCTAGACCTGGGCTTACCTCTCTACACTCCTGCTTCAGATCCGACTAGGCCATGCGTGCATCCCCGACCTCAAGATTTAAAGGGCCAGCGTCCTGGTGATTGGCGCTGGCTAATCCGGCTCTTCCTCAGAGTCCGGCACCTCCCTTTCTGCCTCGCTGGATCTTCAGACATATTCCTGTGAAGCAATAGCCCTACTGTGTCTCCTGAGTTCCTGGTATTCTGGTCCCGTGTTTCCCTGTCTGCTGTGTTCCTGCGTTTCTGTACCGTGTGCCTGCTCCTGTGTCCTGCCATGAGTTTCAGCGCATCCTCCAAAGTTGTTCTCTTGCGCTCATCCCAGTCTCGGACTGTATCCTGCTGTAATACCTTGGCTGCCACCGCGGGACTAGTCGCACCCGTGGAACGACCTGGTGGTACCCCGCCACTGCAAGACCATCCCGCTTTACGGCAGGCTCTGGTGAAGACCAGGTGCCACTTAGATTCCAGTCCCGGGTATCAGCTAGTACCATCTCCTGCAGTGGTCCACAGGGTCCACGACTCCAGAACCCTTCTGCACCGTGACAGTGACGCGCAAAGAGACATTCCATCAGTTCTGCCCTTTTCTGGGTGCCAGCGCCAAGCAACACCCATGCCATGAACAGGTCCCTCTGCCCCACCATCAGGCTCCATTGTGCAGGCAATTGCATCCAAAGCCATACAGGAAGGTGGCACCAAGGATCCAAGTGGTAAATGGTGGATGATGGTGAAAATTCACTAATATTGTAAATTGATATATGAAAATTACCTGTATACTGAATATTTGTTGTGTAACTTATGTCCTAGTTTTATGACGAAGGTGCCGAGATAGAACCGATATTTTAAAAATGTTTTTTTTTGATGGTTGTAAACAACATATGTGTGAAACAGCACAGTGGCTTGCAGTGATGGGTTTCCTCTGGGTCCTCCTGTTTCCTCCCACACTCCAAAACATGCTGGTAGGTTGATTAGATTGTGAGCCCCATTGAGGACAGGGATCGATTTGGCAAGTTCTGGGCAGAGCTGCATAATCTAAATCAAGGAATTATTATTATTAAATATTCCTCAATAAGAGAAAATTGCACAAGAAATCTGCAAGCAGGTAGAAGGGATGCATCCTCCATTCACCAAGAAGTTTGATTCTAGAGGGAACTGACTTGTTGGGGCTATAATATTCATACAACGCATGGCCCATGGCAGACTTAATCCGTCCCTGGATGTAATTCCAACTACACCAGCAATAATAGTTTCAATTTCTCTGAGGCCAGACACCTCAGCGACACATATGTGCCATCTACAACAATTCTCCTACACTCTCCACAAAGAGAGTTTCAGGTTAGAAGAGCTCCCGTGGGGGTGTCTTCATAATGACACTAGTGTCAGAGCAAACTTGTCATCTAAGACAGAACTAGAATGAGGCCAAGTAATCGGAAAAAGACAAAAACAGTGGATGTGAAAGAGGTTGGGATCATTCCAGGACAGAAACCGTGACTGAGATCATAGAGAATGCTAACATGATAGTTGGGTCACAACGTAGAAACACATAAAGCATAATAGGTAGCATACACATATACAAAAACTGTCATGACCTGGAATAGGTGGTGTATATAACCTTTTTTTTTTTACCTGACTGCCAGACTCAATTAAAATGTATAAAATGTTCAATAGTTAATTGCAAAATCTGTGCCACTACATTGTACAATGTGTTATCCCCTGCGTAAAAGATCTCTCGTAATATCTAAATGGTTCCTTAGTGATATAGAGATTTAGTCTCTTACCATAAACTCCCAGATGACCCAGAACATGATAAAAGCCTATACTCATTGGTTATACAATGCGTTTCACAATCTATACACAAAGCACCAGGCTCCTGTGATCTTTCTTTTAAAAATTATATTGAAGAACAAAATATTTCATTTTAAAATAATGTAGATATCACAATGAGAGGTTTTTAGGATTGTTGAACGTTCCATCATATGACAAGGAGAGATCATCACATTCTAAATTACAGGTAAATTGTAAATAAAAAAAAGTACAAGGATTTTAAAAGTACTGACAAAAATACTCAAATTGAAAAGCCATAGGGGCACATTTACTTACCTAGTCCAGGGAGTTCACAGAAAGTGCATGGTCCAACGATCATGCACTGTGCCGCGATTCACTAAGATTGTGCACCCGATATCCTGTATGTGTCGCTTCCCCGCTCAGGTCCAACGGAGTTCACCTTCTTCTTCCTGGTGCATGTAAGTGCAGATGTCTTGCGAAACGAATTGAAAGTTAAATCCCGCGCTCGGTCCGATACAGTCGGATCGTCCGAAGGCCGCCCCCCCCCCCATTTCTGTTGCATGAAAGCCATTGCAGCTGTGCCATAATCCAATCGCGTGCGACACAATTCCCAGTTAAATACCTGTCACAGTGGCGCAAATCCCGAAGACTTCGAAAACCCGACAGAAGTGCAATCTGCGGACCCTTAGTAAATAAGCCCCATAATTTTCTTAGCTTTTTTGTAGGAGAAGCTGTATTGCCTTTTTTTTAATATGTCATTCAGTAAATCGGGAGAAACATGACCACATTCTCTCAGGCATAGCCATTGCTTGAGTCCGTTATGCATCTCAGAAAATGAGTGGCCGCTATCACAACACCTTATGGAAGGATGTTTTGTATGCCAATGCAAACTGTCAAAAAAACTTATGAAATATCCTTCATCTCACAGTTATGGTTTGGACTTCATTTGACCATGTTCTTAATAAACCCTCACTGCTCAGCTTATTATCTCCTATCCCATGGATAGGGGATAACTTATATATTTGTTACAATTCCGTTAATGTTTCACAACTTTCCAAAGGTCTTAAACTGCTTGTGTCTTGAATACTTTTGGCATAGTGTTTTAACCATTCTACATTGGACTTTTCCCTCCATCAGCTGATAACATGTTTCAAGAATTAAGAAATGAAACGGTAGGAGCTCAGTTCTACATATCTTCATTCTGTGTTTCAGAATCTGGAAGAATAGTCCTTCTTAGTTCAGTGCTGCTGGGTTATTTCCTCATTCTGGCCGGTAATTTTTCCATTATTTCATTGATATGTCTTGATTCTCAGCTTCATACATCTATGTACTTCTTCCTTACCAATCTGTCAGTGCTGGACATCTTATATGTCTCCACAACTCTCCCCAAACTAGTGCACATATCCTACACTGGTGACCATTCTGTGTCTTACAAAGCTTGTATTACCCAATTATACATGTTTTTGTTTTTCGCTGATACAGAGAGTTTTCTGTTGGCGTCTATGGCCATTGATCGCTATGTAGCAATTTGTTTCCCGTTACATTACTCCCTCATTATGAATAAACGGACTTCTATATTGTTGTCGCTCACTGCATGGTTCATGGCTGCCCTCAACGCCATGATCCTTACTTGTTTTGTATGGAATTTGAGTTTCTTTGGCTTTGTTCAAGTTCAAAACTTCTTCTGTGATCTGAAAGCTCTGCTTATCGCATCCTCAAGTGATACCAGATTCTTGAAAAAATTTATTGTAGTAGATGGAATTTTTATTGGATCTGTCCCATTTCTACTGATTTTGACCTCGTATACCTGCATCATAAGGACCATTCTGAAAATTCAATCACCCACTGGAAGATGGAAAACTTTCTCAAGTTGCTCATCCCATATAACAATTGTTATTCTGTACTATGGTTCTGCCATGTCCTTATACATGCAATATTCCCAATCACAGGACGCCATCTTTTCAGTAATATTTGTTACTTTGGTTCCACTCCTTAACCCTCTAGTATATAGTTTAAGGAATAAAGACATACTCAGAGCAATTAAAAAAATGTCTCATAGTAGGAAGACCCAACTAGCCACCAGAATGGTTCAATTTGTCACTGTACAACCAACAAAGTAACAATGGGTGTTGGAGGATTCTGGTAATATCCAGAGAACCTTCAGAAGGTAGTTACAAACATGCTTTCCGTATCTACGGAAAAGTTGTGCACATCAAGCATACTCATAGAAACACTTTACATGCAAAACTTTTTTCTTGGCCATTTCAGCTACCAGTCATGTGGCCTGACCTGTGACTATCACCCGGACTATAAGACGGACTTATTCAGACTATAAGACCCACTGGACCATAAGACCCACCTAGGTTTTAGAGGAGGAAAAATAAGAAAAAATGTTTTTTCCACAAATGGTGTGCTAAAATATTTAATAAAGTAACAGAGTATACTGCTCGGTTGAGTATTAGCATACTTGGACCGGCTCGTTACTCGGACGAGTATTTCCCCTGCTCGCGATCGAGCATTAAATTAAGTGAAGAACAGTGTTTTATTGTTTAATAAAATATTACAGATGTTTCCTGATGTTTTACTTGTAAGAACACATTGAAATAACACTATTCTTCACTTTGCAGGTGTGCGCGTGCGTCTCCCGCTAAGTTCGGAGATGTTCGGAACATCTGGAATGTGAAGAATATTGTTCTTTCAATGTGTTCTGCACTTAAATGGTCCTGTATTCACTGTTTTTAATGTTTTTTTTCTATTCTTCACATTGCAGGTGTTCGCGCGTGTCTCCCGATAGGTTAGGAGATACGCGCGCTCATCTGCAAAGTGAAGAATAGAATTAAAACATTAAAAACAGTTAATACAGGACCATTTAAGTGCAGAACACATTGAAAGAACAATATTCTTCACATTCCATATGTTCCGAACATCTCCTAACTAGAGATGAGCGAACATACTCGTCCGAGCTTGATGCTCGTTCGAGCATTAGCGTACTCGAAACTGCTCGTTGCTCGGACGAATACTTCGCCCGCTCGAGAAAATGGCAGCTCCCGCCGTTTTGCTTTTTGGCGGCCAGAAACAGAGCCAATCACAAGCCAGGAGACTCTGCACTCCACCTAGCATGACGTGGTACCCTTACACGTCGATAGCAGTGGTTGGCTGGCCAGATCAGGTGACCCTGGGATAGACTAGCCGCTGCCCGCGCTGCTCGGATCATTCTGTGTCTGGATGCCGCTAGGGAGAGAGCTGCTGCTGGTCAGGGAAAGCGTTAGGGTGTTCTATTAGAATAGTGTTAGGCAGGATTGATTCAACAAGAACCCAACAGCCCTTCTTAGGGCTACAATAACGTTATACTTTTTTTTTTTTGTTTGCTTGTGGCTGGGCTTGCTGGCACTAGTAGTGCAGCTAGTACCATATTGTGAGGAATTTGCAGGGGGACTTGCTACCGTTGTGTTTAGCTCTTAGTGACACACATATCCACCTCAAACACCAAAGTGGGAAAATTTATTAGGGGTTTGATTTCAATTAGGCACAGTCTGCCAGTTTCTTTTATTTTACGTTTATTTTTTCATAACTCAGCGTCATCTCATCAGTGTGCTTTCATACTTGGCTAGAAAATAGCCAAAGGAGAATCCAAACGGCTTACTTACGCCTACAATAGCGTTATATATATTTTATTTCTGGTTGATCTGCTGGTGGCTGTCCTTGCTGCAGTGCATATACTAGCCAATTGTGAGGAATTTGGAGTGAGACTTGCGACCGCTGTGTTTAGCGCTTAGTGACGCACATATCCATCGCAAAGACCGAAGTGGGATAATTTATTAGGGGTTGGATTTCAATTAGGCACAGTCTGGCAGTTTCTTTTTATTTTACGTTTATTTTTTCATAACTCAGCGTCATCTCATCAGTGTGCTTTCATACTTGGTTAGAAAATAGCCAAAGGAGAATCCAAACGGCTTACTTACGCCTACAATAGCGTTATATATATATTATTTCTGGTTGATCTGCTGGTGGCTGTCCTTGCTGCAGTGCATATACTAGCCAATTGTGAGGAATTTGGAGTGAGACTTGCGACCGCTGTGTTTAGCGCTTAGTGACACACATATCCATCGCAAAGACCGAAGTGGGATAATTTATTAGGGGTTGGATTTCAATTAGGCACAGTCTGGCAGTTTCTTTTTATTTTACGTTTATTTTTTCATAACTCAGCGTCATCTCATCAGTGTGCTTTCATACTTGGTTAGAAAATAGCCAAAGGAGAATCCAAACGGCTTACTTACGCCTACAATAGCGTTATATATATATTATTTCTGGTTGATCTGCTGGTGGCTGTCCTTGCTGCAGTGCATATACTAGCCAATTGTGAGGAATTTGGAGTGAGACTTGCGACCGCTGTGTTTAGCGCTTAGTGACGCACATATCCATCGCAAAGACCGAAGTGGGATAATTTATTAGGGGTTGGATTTCAATTAGGCACAGTCTGCCATTTCCTTTTTATTTTACGTTTATTTTTTCATAACTCAGCGTCATCTCATCTGGCATAGCAGTGTGCTTTCATACTTGGCTAGAAAATAGCCATAGCAATAGGATAGCATTGTTTGGTTTTAAAAACTAAAAAACACAAAAAAAAACTAAAAAACACAAAAAAACACAAAAAAAAGTTTAAAAAAAAATTAAAGTTATATAACTTTCATTTTCAAAATGTTTAACCCGAGGGCTAGGGGTAGAGGATGAGGACGAGGGCGGGGACGTGGGCGTCCATCTACTGCAGGGGTCAGAGGCAGTGGTCCTGGGTGGGGTGAGACACCACCTGCTGATGAGGGAGCAGGGGAACGCCGCAGAGCTACACTCCCTAGGTTCATCATGTCTCAAGTTACTGGGACTCGTGGTAGAGCACTGTTGTGGCCAGAACAGTGCGAACAGGTGATGTCGTGGATTGCCGACAATGCTTCGAGCAATTTGTCCACCAGTCAGTCTTCCACGCAGTCCACCCATGTCACCGAAATCGGCACTCCTCCAGCTCCTGCACCTCAGCCTCCTCCCCCCCAGTCTGCCCTTTCCCAGGAAAATTTGGCATTTGAACCGGCATACTCTGAGGAACTGTTTTCTGGACCCTTCCCACAGTCACAAACCACTTGTCCGGTTGCTGCTGAGCTCTTTTCCGATGCCCAGGTTTTCCACCAGTCGCAGTCTGTGGGTGATGATGACCTTCTTGACGTAGTGGAAGAAGTGTGTAAAGAGGTGTCCGACGATGAGGAGACACGGTTGTCAGACAGTGGTGAAGTTGTTGTCAGGGCAGGAAGTCCGAGGGGGGAGCAGACTGAGGGATCGGAGGATGATGAGGTGACAGACCCAAGCTGGGTTGAGAGGCCGGGTGAACACAGTGCTTCTGAGACGGAGGAGAGTCCTATAGCAGAACAGGTTGGAAGAGGCAGTGGTGGGGCCAGACGGAGAGGCAGGGCCAGAGCAGGTGCATCAGCGCCAAATGTGTCACGTAGTGAAGCTCCCGTGGCGAGGGCTCCCGCGGCGAGGGCTAGATTTTCAGAAGTCTGGAGGTTCTTTAAGGAAACACCGGATGACCGACGGACTGTGGTGTGCAACCTTTGCCAAACCAGGATCAGCAGGGGTTCCACCACTACTAGCTTAACTACCACCAGTATGCGCAGGCATATGAATGCTAAACACCCGAATCAGTGGCACCAAGCCCGTTCACCTCCAGCCGTGCACATCACTGCTCCTTCCCCTGTGTCAGCTGATAGTCAGCCCCCTGCCCAGGACCCTGGCACAAAAACCCCATCGTCGCCTCCACGATCCTCCACAGCATCCACCAGCGTTCAGCTCTCCATACCCCAGACGCTGGAGCGGAAAAGAAAATATAGTGCAACCCACCCGCACGCCCAAGCCCTTAATGTCCACATCTCCAGATTGCTTAGCCTGGAGATGCTGCCCTATAGGCTAGTAGAGACCGAGGCCTTTCGCAACCTCATGGCGGCGGCCGCCCCTCGGTATTCGGTCCCCAGCCGCCACTACTTTTCCCAACCGTCCCAGCCCTGCACCAGCACGTGTCAGACAACATCATCCGTGCCCTGACCAACGCCATTTCTGACAAGGTCCACCTGACCACGGACACGTGGACGAGTGCTGCCGGGCAGGGCCACTATATATCGCTGACAGCACATTGGGTTAACTTGGTGGAGGCTGGGACCGAGTCTGACCCTGGGGCTGCTCATATACTGCCGACGCCGAGGATTGCGGGGCCTACCACGGTCCAGGTCTCAAAGGTCTACTATGCCTCCTCCTCCTCCCACCCCTCCTCCACCTCCTCCTCCGAACTAACATCCGTGGGCATGGCGCCATCAGTCTCTAGCTCTAGGCACAGCAGCAGTGCCGTCGCTAAGCGACAGCAGGCGGTGCTCAAACTGCTGAGCCTAGGCGATAAAAGGCACACCGCCCAAGAACTATTACAGGGCATCACGGCGCAGACTGATCTGTGGCTGGCACCGCTGAACCTGAAGCCAGGCATGGTTGTGTGTGACAACAGCCGTAACCTGGTGGCGGCTCTGCAACTCGGCAGACTGACACATGTGCCATGCCTGGCCCATGTGTTAAATCTGATAGTTCAGCGTTTCCTCAAGACATACCCCAATCTGTCAGATTTGCTCACGAAGGTGCGCCGCATCTGTGCGCATTTCAGGAAGTCCAGCACAGATGCTGCCACTCTCAGGGCAGCGCAGCGCCGCCTCCAACTGCCCGCTCACCGACTGTTGTGCGACGTGCCCACGAGGTGGAATTCAACATTAACCATGTTATCCAGAGTTTACCAGCAGCGCCGAGCGATTGTAGACTGCCAGATGTCAACTTCCACCAGAACTGGTAGTCAGGTCAGTCAGCTTCCTCAAGTCTACAATGAGGAGTGGACGTGGATGTCTGATATCTGTCAGGTGCTGAGTAACTTTGAGGAGTCAACACAGATGGTCAGTGGCGATGCCGCCATCATCAGCCTCACCATCCCGCTGCTTGGCCTGTTGAAAAACTCTCTGATCAGCATGAAGTCGGAAGCTTTGCGCTCGTCACAAGAGACGGGGGAAGAAGATTCCCTTGTTGATAGCCAAAGCACCCTCAGGTCTGTTTCTCAGCGCATATCGGAGGAGGTGGAGGAGGATGAGGAGGAAGAGGAGGAGAATGTTGGCGAGACACAAGAGGGGAGCATTGCTCAGACCTTCACTGTTCAGCGTGTAGGTACCATCGTCCTAAATGATCACACAGCTCCCTACAACTAGTGGGTTTAAAAACTGGACATGTGGCACGAACTGGCGCTGTACGCCTTGGAGGTTCTTGCCTGCCCTGCCGCTAGCGTCTTTTCCAAGCAGGTTTTCAGTGCAGCTGGTGGCATCATCACCGATAAGCGTACACGCCTGTCGACTGACAGAGCTGACAGGCTAACGCTTATTAAGATGAATAAAGCCTGGATTTCTCATAATTTCCAATCTCCACCAGGTGAAGGAAGCTCAACCTGAATAATTTATGCAATCCTCCTCCTCCTCATTTTCCTCCTTCTCCTCCTCTTTGTACACTAAAGCAGAGGAAACTGGCTATTTTTTGACAGGGCCCACTGGCTCTAGCTATAGTACTTTATGCATTTAATTTTTCTGGAGGGCCACCTACCCGGTCCTCTGTTTTAAACAATTTTTGGGAGTGCCACATACAGGCACTCAATCTATTCAATTTTTCTGGAGGGCCACCTACCTGCTCCTCTGGTTTGAAAACTTTTTTGGACTGCCACATACAGGCACTCAATCCATTTCATTTTTCTGGAGGACCACCTACCTGCTCCTCTGGTTTGAAAACTTTTTTGGACTGCCACATACAGGCACTCAATCTATTCCATTTTTCTGGAGGGCCACCTACCTGCTCATCTGGTTTGAAAACTTTTTTGGACTGCCACATACAGGCACTATCCAAATTAAATTTTCTCCATAGCAGCCTCCACACGTTGTCTCCATTGCTACCTCCAAAAGTCGTCCATATAGCTGCCTCCATACATCGTCCCCTTATCAAACGAGGTGTGTCAGGCACAAATTTGGGTTGTTTTCATGGATTCCACATCAAAGTTGTTAACTTTGTCGCCACCCTGCTGTGTTATCCACAAAATATACTGGCAAACTTTTACCATTTAGGGATATTATTTCAGCGCTTCTTGCGCATCTGTTTACATTCCCCTCACCCGCCATATCCCAAACTTATAAGAACGCTACTACACTTGATCTTATACAAAAGGTTCTTAGAAGTGCTGATTGGGGAGTAGCCTAGAGACAGGGGCTTGGATTGGCGAAAGCTCGCCTGGCAGCGGAGCGCCAGCTCCATGCCAAGATCCAACTAACATAGTTTTAACTGCAGCACCTTTAATCTACTACTAGTTCACTGCCTCCATACATGGTCCCCTTATCAAACGAGCTGTGTCAGGCAGAATTTTAGGTTGTTTTCATGGCTTCCATGTTAACTTTGTCGCCACCCTGCTTTGTAATCCACAAAATATACTGGCAAACTTTTATCATGTACCGATATTATTTGAGCGCTTCTTGCTCACCTCCTTTGGTTCCTCTCTGCCACCCATTGGTTTGAAGCCTGAGTCCATTTAGGGTATGTCGTCATGACACTCTCTAGCCTGCTGCCGCTGCCTCTGCATGCCGTCCCCTATAGTGTCAGGGTCAATTATTGGATGTTTTAGATGCTATCTAGCTTCATTCTGTCACTCTGTCATGGCCATGCTGTTGCCCATAATTTTGGCATAATGGTGCGATTAAGCAGCCTCAGAGGCATCCATGCATGCTGCCCCTGCTGTTTCCTGTCCATTTCCGTGGTGTTTCCATCCTTTTCTGAGGTTCCCAAGTGTTTGGCCAAGCTTCCCTGTGCAGAGCCTTGGTCCCCTTGAAAAATGCTCGAGTCTCCCATTGACTTCAATGGGGCTCGTTATTCGAGACGAGCACTCGAGCATTGGGAAAAGTTTGTCTCGAATAACGAGTACCCGAGCATTTTAGTGCTCGCTCATCTCTACTCCTAACTTAGCGGGAGACACGCGCGCACACCGGCAAAGTGAAGAATAGTGTTATTTCAATGTGTTCTAACAAGCAAAACATCAGTAAACATCTGGAATATTTAATTAAGCACTGTTCTTTTACTGTTCTGTTTTAGCAAAAAAATGCTCGGGTCTCCCATTGACTTCAATGGGGCTCGTTATTCGAGACGCGCACTCGAGCATCTGGAAAAGTTTGTCTTGAATAACGAGCACCCGAGCATTTTAGTGCTCGCTCATCTCTAATAATAATCTTTATTTATATAGCGCAGTCAAATTCAGTAGCACTTTACAAATCATATGGGATATATACAAATATATTACATTACAAAGTACAAACAGTCACATGGAACAATAGGAGTGAGGGCCCTGCTCACAAGAGCTTACAGACTATGAGGATGAGGGGGTGACACAAGAGGTTGTATAATGGTCCAGCCATTCTTTATAATGGAACAATATAAAATTATTTAATAAATAATTTAATAAATAAAAATTCTACTGCTTGAACCAGCAATCAGCTGCCATCTTATTTACAGGGTCCAAGGTGAAAAAGACGGGAGATAGGGCATAGGATGGAATAGTGAAGGAAGAGTTGACGTTTCATGCAGTTACCGAGTGTAATAGACGGCCTAAGGAGATGAGTTTTAAGAGCACATTTTAAACTTTGGAGGGTTGGTATTAGTCTGAGAGTCCGGGGAAGGGCATTCCAGAGAATTGGAGCAACTCAGGATAAGTCCTGGATACCTGCATGAGAGGTTCGAATCAAGGAAGAGATTAATCTAATATCACTGGCAGATCGGAGAGCACGGCTTGGGCATTGGACTGAGATAAGAGAAGAGAGATAGGGAGGTGCAGCATTATGCAGAGCTTTTTGGATGAGGGTTATTATTTTAAAGTGAAAACGGAAGGAGACGAGCCTGGCCGCTGTATTAAGAATAGATTGTTTCGAGAGTGAGAGACAGTTTAGTGAGTGGGAGACCGATTAGTAGGGAGTAACAGTAGTCTAGTCGAGAGTGAATAAGTGCAACGTTTAGCATTTTAGAAGTTTCAATAGTCAGAAATGGTCAGATTCTGAAAACATTCTGAAAATGTTTCTGAGATGCTTGCAGTAAGACCATTTCTTGAATATATGGTGAAAAAGAGAGGTCAGAGTCCAGCACAACCCCAAGACAGCCGTGGGCCATGGTCGGGCGTCCACACCGCCTATATTTCAATCTACTACTGCCTGTGTCTAGGAATGGACCAATGCAAACCAGACTGTGTTGAACTGAATTGAGATTGTATTAGACAAATCTATGAACAGAGAAAAACAAAAAGAAATAAGCACAAATTAGAATAACGCTATAGTCAGGTTCTATTAATTCCACCTGGATTTAATTGTAAAAGATCTTGTGGGATTTCGATAGTAATAAAATCTCAGGCTCTCAGGTTTCAGAGACAATCTCCTTTGACACAATGCACGCGGCTCTAATCCTATGCAGAAAATCTGGGAATAATCCAAAAGCTAAAGTAAGATGATATGACTGCAGATGTTTAGTAGAAAGGAAGAGTCGTGTGTTTCAGGCAGTGACTAAAATGTTACAGCTGTAAAGTGGGATATGGGCCAATGTATTCTATCAACTGGCAAATGCCAATCAGATGAACAAAGGGGAAGCCTAAATCAAATCAATATTTGGTGTGACCATCCTTCATCCTTTAGATAAACAGTTATTGAAGGAACTCTACAGTAGGGTTGTTCTCAACATCTTAGAGAGTCCATCACAGATCTTCTGTGGATGTGGGTTTGCTGAATGTGTTTGGTCTTCGTGTAATCTCCGATAGGCCTGATGATGCTGAGATGTGGGCCCATGACATCCCTTCAAAGACTTTTTGAAGATAATTCTCTTTGTCTCTGGATGGATGTTTGGGATAATTTTCCTGCTGAAGAATATATTTTTAACAATAATATTAACACTTGAAACCATTTTTTACACATTTCTAGACATACTACCATAGTTTTGTACAGTACTGTATAGCAAAGTTTATAGGTTTTTCTGTGAAATTTGGAATATTTTATGTTATGATGTAGGTATGAACTTTTTTATTATAATTTAAGCATTTTAATGATTTTATAGTACATATCAGGTGGATCATTCCTGAGAATCACTCCCAAATGCCTAACTTGAGAAGTATTTTTGTGATGCCCTATTGGGTGGTTAAAGTACCCTTTTACTGATTGCAAAGCGAATTTGGAACGGAAAGACTCTTCATTTCTATTGGTCCAAAATATTGTTTTTTATATTACACTTCGCCTACCGTGATCTACTTTATGCAGATTTGCATAGAGAGTCGGAGATGTCACCAGCTCTCTGACTGTTCTGACCAGCTCCAGGTGTGAGTAGGCCCCTGGGTGACAGAGCCTCAGTAGGCCCCTTTGCAGAAAACTCACATGGCAGCATTAAATATTCAGAAACAAAAACATTCTCCTGTTCCCCAAAATATTCCCTAGTTTATCATACCAGCCCCCTGGGTTTTTTTTATATACAGACCCCTATAGGTATTTTATATAAAAGCAGAGAATACAGGATTACAGGATTGCTAAAAAGAATCACTCGCAGGGGACATTGATACATGTGTAATATGGCAAAAGTAAAATTAGGCACAATTTGCCTTAAGATCACCCATGATGCAGTAGTTTCCAATGCAGGGGACTGACTAAAGCACAAAATTACCTGCCCAATCATATAATCAAGGACAGAACTCAGGAGAAGGGGGGGGGGGGTAGATATAATACAACCACAGAAAAGACTAGACAAAACTACAATGGGGAAGGAAAGGGAGAGGAAGAAAAGAAGCAGAGGGACCAGAAACAATCCAAATCATCACATAAGTGTAAAGTGATCATAGCTGCAAATAGATGAGGGGTTAATTTCCATTTCAGTTTAAGACTAGCTAAGCTAAGTTGCTGGACATAGGCTATCGAGGGCTGCCAAGTTTTATAGTACGCTTCCATATTGTCGTCCCATTTCCGAAAGCTTTTAGTACAGCAACAGGCATCTAGACCCTTCTTAAAGTTTTCTGCTGTCCCTGCTGTGACCAGCGCCTGAGGCAGTCTATTCCACAAATTTATAGTTCTCACAGTAAAAAAATTCTGTCACCTCTGGTGATTAAACCTTGTTTTCTCCAGACTGAGATAATGCCCACTTGTTTTTTGATTTGAATTAATCTAGAACAACTTCCCAACATATTTTTTGTATGGACCAATCATATATTTATATAAATTAATCATGTACACTCTTAGTCGTCTTTTTCAAGACTAAATAAATCTAATTGTTTTAATCCTTCCTCATAACTGAGACCCTCTATACACCTTATTATTTTTGTGGCTCTTCTTTGTAAACTCTCCATCTTTTTTATGGACCGGAGCCCAGAACTGGACAGCATATTCCAGGTGAGGCCGAACCAATGTCTTGTATAGTGGTAATATTACATCCCTATCCCGAGTCCATACCACTTTTCATATATGACAAGATCTTGCTGGCTTTAGAGGCAGCTGATTGAAATTGCCTGCTGTTATTTAATTGATGATCTACTAATACCCCCAGGTCCTTCTCAACAAGGGACTCTCCCAGATTTACTCCCCCAAGGACATATGTTACCTGTGGATTATTAGCCCCCAGGTGCATAACCTTACCTTTATCCACATTGAACCTCATCTCCCAAGTGGACAACCAAACACTCAGTTTGTCCAAGTCACCTGCAGCCTATGAACATCCTCCATGGACTGTATTACACTACACAGCTTTGTGTCATCTGCAAAATAGACACAGTGCTATTAATTCCTACCTCTATATCATTAATAAATATATTAAATAGTAGTGGGCCAAGCACAGAACCCCGGGGTGACCACAACTCTCTGGATACGATCCTTCAGCCAGTTTTATTTCCAATTGTAAATGATTTCTGCCAAACCGATAGACCTTATTTTAACCGTCAGGTGTCTAAGAGGGACCAGGTCTAAGAGGTAAAAGACAGGAGGCTTCACTTTACATATCAAGAAGCCGGAGCAGGATTATTAATAGATGTCTATTGGGAATATACCTAATATCCTGCCCTTCTCACACTTACACAGACATTACAAAAAACATAAGGTAAAGTGGCCAAGCCCTTTAACTTATTTTTCTTTGATATTTTTACTTTCGAGCAGAGATATGGAATCTAAGAATCTGACCTTATTCAAAGCTTTCATTATTAAAGGATTTTCCGATTTTCCAGTTATGGAGACACCCATTGTCTTATTCTTCATCCTCTCATATTTCATCACTTTGCTGGCAAATTTGTTCCTTATTTGCCTGATTTTTCTCAGCCCCTCAATGAAAACCCCAATGTATATTTTCTTGTGTAGTTTGTCCGGACTGGATATTTTAGGTGCAACTTCTGTTTCTCCAAATCTCGTACATATGTTCCTTGAACACAATAATGTGATATCGCTGTCATGGTGCACCGTGCAGTTTTTCTTCTCGGGAGGGTCAGCAACCACTGAATACTATCTCCTCACTGTCATGTCCTATGACCGATACGTCGCTGTGTGTAAACCATTGCACTACTCCCAGTTCCTCAATAAGGATTTTTGTACAATATCCTCTCTTGGTGTTTGGGTCATTGGATTTGCTTGCACCTTTGCCATTGCTATTATTTTTGCCTTCAATGACTTTTGTCTTTCCAATGTCATTGATCATTTCTTCTGTGACATAAGTGAATTATTAGAACTTTCCTGTAATTATATATCAGTACTTTGGACTTTGATATTTGCAGATTTTGCTTTACTCTTTACATGCTTTATTCTTACTATAACGTCTTACATACTCATTATTTCCTCCATTTTGAAAATTCAATCTGTACAAAAGAAGCATAAAGCCTTCTCCACCTGCGCCTCCCATCTCATAGCAGTGAGCGTATTCTACTCTTCCCTTTCGATTCTGTATCTAATACCAAATGGACTGAGAACGCAAAGTCAGCGTAAAATAATTACCATTCTCTATACGAATGTCATCCCAATGGTCAACCCTTTTATTTATAGTTTAAGAAACAAAGATGTCAGCAAAACCTTAAGACATCTTCTAAGACGGGCATCTTCATTATTATGTCATCCTTAAAGGGGTATTCCAGGAATAAAAATAATACATATTCAAATGGGTCATTAAAATATAAGCGATTATGTAATTAGTTGTTATTTACAATTTTTGCTCCTCTTAGCAGATAAATGCTGTTGACATAAAGTGTAAAGAAGAATTAAAATGCTACTGGCCCTTTAATCAGTCCTGTGACTTTGTCCCTTGTGGAGGAGATACATGACAGAAGATGGCTGCTGGTTACATGTTCACATCACATGTCCTGATGTGGTCAGGTGATCAGTACTATGCTGTAATCGACTGTTTTCAGTACATCCAGTATGGGCAGTGTTGTCGTGAGACATCATCTCAGTGAGTTAATGTGGAGTGATAGCAGTTATACATCATTACTATGGTAACAGAGCAGGACAGTCTGTTATATCATCACTGGGAGCAGAGCATGAGAGAGAGGATCCGCTACTAGGAACCGAAGGATCATGGGAGTTGTAGTTGTAAATGGCGATCATCTAGGAGACAACTCCGCCTACATAAGAAAGACCATACATTTTTGTGAATCATAAAAGCAAACTATTTAAGCTCCGTTTTGTGATTAATGACATTGAGTTTTGTTGTATTCATTTATTTTTACAATTATGGGATTTTGTATCAGAAGTTCTCATTCCCGAAATTCCCCTTTAAGGAAAAAAAACTAATCCTGATGGGATAACCTATGTCATAAATAGAGATGAGCGAACATGCTCGTCCGAGCTTGATGCTCGGTCGAGCATTAGGGTACTCGAAACTGCTCGTTGCTCGGACGAATACTTCGCCCGCTCGAGAAAATGGCAGCTCCCGCCGTTTTGCTTTTTGGCGGCCAGAAACAGAGCCAATCAGAAGCCAGGAGACTCTGCACTCCACCCAGCATGACGTGGTACCCTTACACGTCGATAGCAGTGGTTGGCTGGCCAGATCAGGTGACCCTGGGATAGACTAGCCGCTGCCCGCGCTGCTCGGATCATTCTGTATCTGGATGCCGCTAGGGAGAGAGCTGCTGCTGGTCAGGGAAAGCGTTAGGGTGTTCTATTAGCTTACTGTCAGGCAGGAGTGATTCTCAAAGAACCCAACAGCCCTTCTTAGGGCTACAATAACGTTCTACTTTTTTTATTTTAATTTGCATCTAGTACCATTTTGTGAGGAATTAGCAGGGGGACTTGCTACCGTTGTGTTTAGCTCTTAGTGGCACACATATCCATAGCAAAGACCGAAGTGGGAAAATTTAGTAGGGGTTGGATTTCAATTAGGCACTAACTCAGTGTCATCTCATCTGGCATAGTAGTGTGCTTTGATACTTGGCTAGAAAATAGCCATAGGAGAATATAAAGAGCTTACTTACGCCTACAGTAGCGTTCTATATATTTGATTTCTGGTTGATCTGCTGGTGGCTGTACTTTCTGCAGTGCATGTACTAGCCAATTCTGAGCAATTTGTAGTGAGACTTGTGACCGCTGTGTTCTGCGCTTAGTGACGCACATATCCATAGCAAAGACCGAAGTGGGAAAATTTAGTAGGGGTTGGATTTCAATTAGGCACTAACTCAGTGTCATCTCATCTGGCATAGTAGTGTGCTTTGATACTTGGCTAGAAAATAGCCATAGGAGAATACAAAGAGCTTACTTACGCCTACAGTAGCGTTCTATATATTTGATTTCTGGTTGATCTGCTGGTGGCTGTACTTTCTGCAGTGCATGTACTAGCCAATTCTGAGGAATTTGTAGTGAGACTTGCGACCGCTGTGTTCTGCGCTTAGTGACGCACATATCCATAGCAAAGACCGAAGTGGGAAAATTTAGTAGGGGTTGGATTTCAATTAGGCACTAACTCAGTGTCATCTCATCTGGCATAGTAGTGTGCTTTGATACTTGGCTAGAAAATAGCCATAGGAGAATACAAAGAGCTTACTTACGCCTACAGTAGCGTTCTATATATTTGATTTCTGGTTGATCTGCTGGTGGCTGTACTTTCTGCAGTGCATGTACTAGCCAATTCTGAGCAATTTGTAGTGAGACTTGCGACCGCTGTGTTCTGCGCTTAGTGACGCACATATCCATAGCAAAGACCGAAGTGGGAAAATTTAGTAGGGGTTGGATTTCAATTAGGCACTAACTCAGTGTCATCTCATCTGGCATAGTAGTGTGCTTTGATACTTGGCTAGAAAATAGCCATAGGAGAATACAAAGAGCTTACTTACGCCTACAGTAGCGTTCTATATATTTGATTTCTGGTTGATCTGCTGGTGGCTGTACTTTCTGCAGTGCATGTACTAGCCAATTCTGAGCAATTTGTAGTGAGACTTGCGACCGCTGTGTTCTGCGCTTAGTGACGCACATATCCATAGCAAAGACCGAAGTGGGAAAATTTAGTAGGGGTTGGATTTCAATTAGGCACTAACTCAGTGTCATCTCATCTGGCATAGTAGTGTGCTTTGATACTTGGCTAGAAAATAGCCATAGGAGAATACAAAGAGCTTACTTACGCCTACAGTAGCGTTCTATATATTTGATTTCTGGTTGATCTGCTGGTGGCTGTACTTTCTGCAGTGCATGTACTAGCCAATTCTGAGCAATTTGTAGTGAGACTTGCGACCGCTGTGTTCTGCGCTTAGTGACGCACATATCCATAGCAAAGACCGAAGTGGGAAAATTTAGTAGGGGTTGGATTTCAATTAGGCACTAACTCAGTGTCATCTCATCTGGCATAGTAGTGTGCTTTGATACTTGGCTAGAAAATAGCCATAGGAGAATACAAAGAGCTTGCTTACGCCTACAGTAGCGTTCTATATATTTGATTTCTGGTTGATCTGCTGGTGGCTGTACTTTCTGCAGTGCATGTACTAGCCAATTCTGAGCAATTTGTAGTGAGACTTGCGACCGCTGTGTTCTGCGCTTAGTGACGCACATATCCATAGCAAAGACCGAAGTGGGAAAATTTAGTAGGGGTTGGATTTCAATTAGGCACTAACTCAGTGTCATCTCATCTGGCATAGTAGTGTGCTTTGATACTTGGCTAGAAAATAGCCATAGGAGAATACAAAGAGCTTACTTACGCCTACAGTAGCGTTCTATATATTTGATTTCTGGTTGATCTGCTGGTGGCTGTACTTTCTGCAGTGCATGTACTAGCCAATTCTGAGCAATTTGTAGTGAGACTTGCGACCGCTGTGTTCTGCGCTTAGTGACGCACATATCCATAGCAAAGACCGAAGTGGGAAAATTTAGTAGGGGTTGGATTTCAATTAGGCACTAACTCAGTGTCATCTCATCTGGCATAGTAGTGTGCTTTGATACTTGGCTAGAAAATAGCCATAGGAGAATACAAAGAGCTTACTTACGCCTACAGTAGCGTTCTATATATTTGATTTCTGGTTGATCTGCTGGTGGCTGTACTTTCTGCAGTGCATGTACTAGCCAATTCTGAGCAATTTGTAGTGAGACTTGCGACCGCTGTGTTCTGCGCTTAGTGACGCACATATCCATAGCAAAGACCGAAGTGGGAAAATTTAGTAGGGGTTGGATTTCAATTAGGCACTAACTCAGTGTCATCTCATCTGGCATAGTAGTGTGCTTTGATACTTGGCTAGAAAATAGCCATAGGAGAATACAAAGAGCTTACTTACGCCTACAGTAGCGTTCTATATATTTGATTTCTGGTTGATCTGCTGGTGGCTGTACTTTCTGCAGTGCATGTACTAGCCAATTCTGAGCAATTTGTAGTGAGACTTGCGACCGCTGTGTTCTGCGCTTAGTGACGCACATATCCATAGCAAAGACCGAAGTGGGAAAATTTAGTAGGGGTTGGATTTCAATTAGGCACTAACTCAGTGTCATCTCATCTGGCATAGTAGTGTGCTTTGATACTTGGCTAGAAAATAGCCATAGGAGAATACAAAGAGCTTACTTACGCCTACAGTAGCGTTCTATATATTTGATTTCTGGTTGATCTGCTGGTGGCTGTACTTTCTGCAGTGCATGTACTAGCCAATTCTGAGCAATTTGTAGTGAGACTTGCGACCGCTGTGTTCTGCGCTTAGTGACGCACATATCCATAGCAAAGACCGAAGTGGGAAAATTTAGTAGGGGTTGGATTTCAATTAGGCACTAACTCAGTGTCATCTCATCTGGCATAGTAGTGTGCTTTGATACTTGGCTAGAAAATAGCCATAGGAGAATACAAAGAGCTTACTTACGCCTACAGTAGCGTTCTATATATTTGATTTCTGGTTGATCTGCTGGTGGCTGTACTTTCTGCAGTGCATGTACTAGCCAATTCTGAGCAATTTGTAGTGAGACTTGCGACCGCTGTGTTCTGCGCTTAGTGACGCACATATCCATAGCAAAGACCGAAGTGGGAAAATTTAGTAGGGGTTGGATTTCAATTAGGCACTAACTCAGTGTCATCTCATCTGGCATAGTAGTGTGCTTTGATACTTGGCTAGAAAATAGCCATAGGAGAATACAAAGAGCTTACTTACGCCTACAGTAGCGTTCTATATATTTGATTTCTGGTTGATCTGCTGGTGGCTGTACTTTCTGCAGTGCATGTACTAGCCAATTCTGAGCAATTTGTAGTGAGACTTGCGACCGCTGTGTTCTGCGCTTAGTGACGCACATATCCATAGCAAAGACCGAAGTGGGAAAATTTAGTAGGGGTTGGATTTCAATTAGGCACTAACTCAGTGTCATCTCATCTGGCATAGTAGTGTGCTTTGATACTTGGCTAGAAAATAGCCATAGGAGAATACAAAGAGCTTACTTACGCCTACAGTAGCGTTCTATATATTTGATTTCTGGTTGATCTGCTGGTGGCTGTACTTTCTGCAGTGCATGTACTAGCCAATTCTGAGCAATTTGTAGTGAGACTTGCGACCGCTGTGTTCTGCGCTTAGTGACGCACATATCCATAGCAAAGACCGAAGTGGGAAAATTTAGTAGGGGTTGGATTTCAATTAGGCACTAACTCAGTGTCATCTCATCTGGCATAGTAGTGTGCTTTGATACTTGGCTAGAAAATAGCCATAGGAGAATACAAAGAGCTTACTTACGCCTACAGTAGCGTTCTATATATTTGATTTCTGGTTGATCTGCTGGTGGCTGTACTTTCTGCAGTGCATGTACTAGCCAATTCTGAGCAATTTGTAGTGAGACTTGCGACCGCTGTGTTCTGCGCTTAGTGACGCACATATCCATAGCAAAGACCGAAGTGGGAAAATTTAGTAGGGGTTGGATTTCAATTAGGCACTAACTCAGTGTCATCTCATCTGGCATAGTAGTGTGCTTTGATACTTGGCTAGAAAATAGCCATAGGAGAATACAAAGAGCTTACTTACGCCTACAGTAGCGTTCTATATATTTGATTTCTGGTTGATCTGCTGGTGGCTGTACTTTCTGCAGTGCATGTACTAGCCAATTCTGAGCAATTTGTAGTGAGACTTGCGACCGCTGTGTTCTGCGCTTAGTGACGCACATATCCATAGCAAAGACCGAAGTGGGAAAATTTAGTAGGGGTTGGATTTCAATTAGGCACTAACTCAGTGTCATCTCATCTGGCATAGTAGTGTGCTTTGATACTTGGCTAGAAAATAGCCATAGGAGAATACAAAGAGCTTACTTACGCCTACAGTAGCGTTCTATATATTTGATTTCTGGTTGATCTGCTGGTGGCTGTACTTTCTGCAGTGCATGTACTAGCCAATTCTGAGCAATTTGTAGTGAGACTTGCGACCGCTGTGTTCTGCGCTTAGTGACGCACATATCCATAGCAAAGACCGAAGTGGGAAAATTTAGTAGGGGTTGGATTTCAATTAGGCACTAACTCAGTGTCATCTCATCTGGCATAGTAGTGTGCTTTGATACTTGGCTAGAAAATAGCCATAGGAGAATACAAAGAGCTTACTTACGCCTACAGTAGCGTTCTATATATTTGATTTCTGGTTGATCTGCTGGTGGCTGTACTTTCTGCAGTGCATGTACTAGCCAATTCTGAGCAATTTGTAGTGAGACTTGCGACCGCTGTGTTCTGCGCTTAGTGACGCACATATCCATAGCAAAGACCGAAGTGGGAAAATTTAGTAGGGGTTGGATTTCAATTAGGCAATAACTCAGTGTCATCTCATCTGGCATAGTAGTGTGCTTTGATACTTGGCTAGAAAATAGCCATAGCAATAGGATAGCATTGTTTGGTTTTAAAAACTCAAAAAAAAACAAAAAACACAAAAAAAAAACAAAAAACACAAAAAAAAACAAAAAACACAAAAAAAAACAAAAAAAAGTAAAAAAAAAAATAAAGTTATAACTCTCATTTTAAAAATGTTTAACCCGAGGGCTAGGGGTAGAGGACGAGGGCGGGGACGTGGGCGTCCAACTACTGCAGGGGTCAGAGGCCGTGGTCCTGGGCGGGGTGAGACACCACCTGCTGATGAGGGAGCAGGGGAACGCCGCAGAGCTACACTCCCTAGGTTCATGTCTGAAGTTACTGGGACTCGTGGTAGAGCACTGTTGAGGCCAGAACAGTGCGAACAGGTGATGTCGTGGATTGCTGACAATGCTTCGAGCAATTTGTCCACCACCAGTCAGTCTTCCACGCAGTCCACCCATGTCACCGAAATCGCCACTCCTCCAGCTCCTGCACCTCAGCCTCCTCCCCCCCCAGTCTGCCCCCTCCCAGGAAAATTTGGCATTTGAACCGGCATACTCTGAGGAACTGTTTTCTGGACCCTTCCCACAGTCACAAACCACTTGTCCGGTTGCTGATGAGCAATTTTCCGATGCCCAGGTTTTCCACCAGTCACAGTCTGTGGGTGATGATGACCTTCTTGACGTAGTGGAAGTGTGTAAAGAGGTGTCCGACGATGAGGAGACACGGTTGTCAGACAGTGGGGAAGTTGTTGTCAGGGCAGGAAGTCCGAGGGGGGAGCAGACTGAGGGATCGGAGGATGATGAGGTGACAGACCCAAGCTGGTGAACACAGTGCTTCTGAGACGGAGGAGAGTCCTCGACCAGAACAGGTTGGAAGAGGCAGTGGTGGGGCCAGACGGAGAGGCAGGGCCAGAGCTGGTGCATCAGCGCCAAATGTGTCAACTAGTGAAGCTCCCGTGGCGAGGGCTCTTGCGGCGAGGGCTAGATCTTCAGAAGTCTGGAGGTTCTTTAAGGAAACACCGGATGACCGACGGACTGTGGTGTGCAGCATTTGCCAAACCAGGCTCAGCAGGGGTTCCACCACTACTAGCTTAACTACCACCAGTATGCGCAGGCATATGAATGCTAAACACCCCACTCAGTGGCAACAAGCCCGTTCACCTCCGGCCGTGCACACCACTGCTCCTTCCCCTGTGTCAGCTGCTAGTCAGCCCCCTGCCCAGGACCCTGCCACAAAAACCCCATCGTCGCCTCCACGATCCTCCACAGCATCCACCAGCGTTCAGCTCTCCATACCCCAGACGCTGGAGCGGAAACGCAAATATAGTGCAACCCACCCGCACGCCCAAGCCCTTAATGTGCACATCTCCAGATTGCTTAGCCTGGAGATGCTGCCCTATAGGCTAGTAGAGACCGAGGCCTTTCGCAACCTCATGGCGGCGGCCGCCCCTCGGTATTCGGTCCCCAGCCGCCACTACTTTTCCCGATGTGCCGTCCCAGCCCTGCACCAGCACGTGTCAGACAACATCATCCGTGCCCTGACCAACGCCGTTTCTGACAAGGTCCACCTGACCACGGACACGTGGATGAGTGCTGCCGGGCAGGGCCACTATATATCGCTGACGGCACATTGGGTTAACTTGGTGGAGGCTGGGACCGAGTCTGACCCTGGGGCTGCTCATATACTGCCGACGCCGAGGATTGCGGGGCCTACCTCGGTCCAGGTGTTTCAGGCCTACTATGCCTCCTCCTCCTCCCACCCCTCCTCCACCTCCTCCTCCGAACTACCATCCGTGGGCACGGCGCCATCAGTCGGTAGCTCTAGGCACAGCAGCAGTGCCGTCGCTAAGCGACAGCAGGCGGTGCTCAAACTGCTGAGCCTAGGCGACAAAAGGCACATCGCCCAAGAGCTATTACAGGGCATCACGGCGCAGACTGATCTGTGGCTGGCACCGCTGAACCTCAAGCCGGGAATGGTTGTGTGTGACAACGGCCGTAACCTGGTGGCGGCTCTGCAACTCGGCAGACTGACACATGTGCCATGCCTGGCCCATGTGTTAAATCTGATAGTTCAGCGTTTCCTCAAGACATACCCCAATCTGTCTGATTTGCTCACGAAGGTGCGCCGCATCTGTGCGCATTTCAGGAAGTCCAGCCCAGATGCTGCCACTCTCAGGGCAGCGCAGCGCCGCCTCCAACTGCCCGCTCACCGACTGTTGTGCGACGTGCCCACGAGGTGGAATTCAACACTGACCATGTTATCCAGAGTTTACCAGCAGCGCAGAGCGATTGTAGACTGCCAGATGTCAACTTCCACCAGAACTGTTAGTCAGGTCAGTCAGCTTCCTCAAGTCTACAATGAGGAGTGGACGTGGATGTCTGATATCTGTCAGGTGCTGAGTAACTTTGAGGAGTCAACACAGATGGTCAGTGGCGATGCGGCCATCATCAGCCTCACCATCCCGCTGCTTGGCCTGTTGAAAAACTCTCTGGTCAGCATGAAGTCGGAAGCTTTGCGCTCGTCACAAGAGACAGGGGAAGAATATTCCCTTGTTGATAGCCAAAGCACCCTCAGGTCTGTTTCTCAGCGCATATCGGAGGAGGTGGAGGTGGAGGAGGATGAGGAGGAAGAGGAGGAGAATGTTGGCGA
This sequence comes from Engystomops pustulosus, assembly GCF_040894005.1. Classification (NCBI taxonomy): domain Eukaryota; kingdom Metazoa; phylum Chordata; class Amphibia; order Anura; family Leptodactylidae; genus Engystomops; species Engystomops pustulosus. The sequence goes on from NC_092414.1 coordinate 198,652,188, forward strand.
GACACAAGAGGGGACCATTGTTGAGTCCTTCACTGTTCAGCGTGTATGGGCAGAAGAAGAGGAGTTGGAGGAGTTGGAGGAGGAGGAAATGGACAGTCAGGCCAGTGAGGGGAGTGAATTCTTACGCGTTGGTACTCTGGCGCATATGACAGATTTCATGCTAGGCTGCCTATCCCGTGACCCTCGCGTTCAAAGAATTTATTCCAGCACCGATTACTGGGTGTTCACTCTCCTGGACCCACGGTACAAGCAAAATCTTTCCCCTCTCATCCCTGCAGAGGAAAGGAGTGTGAGAATGCATGAATACCAGCAGGCCCTGGTGCACAAGCTGAAACAGTATTTCCCTTCTGACAGCGCTAGCGGCAGAGTGCGTAGTTCTGCGGGACAAGTAGCGAGGGAGAGTAGGCGAGCAGGCAGCTTGTCCAGCACTGGCAAGGGTACGCTTTACAAGGCTTTTGCCAGCTTTATGTCACCCCAGCAAGACACTGTCACCTGTCCCCAGTCTCGGCAGAGTAGGGCTGATCTTTACAGAAAGATGGTGAGGGAGTACGTAGCTGACCATACCATCGTCCTAAATGATCACACAGCTCCCTACAACTACTGGGTTTCAAAGCTGGACATGTGGCACGAACTGGCGCTGTACGCCTTGGAGGTTCTTGCCTGCCCTGCCGCTAGCGTCTTGTCCGAGCGGGTTTTCAGTGCAGCTGGTGGCATCATCACCGATAAGCGTACACGCCTGTCGACTGACAGCGCTGACAGGCTGACGCTTATTAAAATGAATAAAGGCTGGATTTCTCAGAATTTCCAATCTCCACCAGGTGAAGGAAGCTCAACCTGAATAATTGATCCACTCCTCCTCCTCCTCATTTTCCTCCTTCTCCTCCTCTTTGTACAGTAAAGCAGAGGAAAATGGCTATTTTTTGACAGGGCCCACTGGCTCTTGCTATAGTACTTCATGCATTTAATTTTTCTGGAGGGCCACCTACCCGGTCCTCTGTTTGAAACAATTTTTGTGAGTGCCACATACAGGCCCTCAATCTATTCCATTTTTCTGGAGGGCCACCTACCCGGTCCTCTGTTTTAAAAAATTTTTGGGACTGCCACATACAGGCACTCAATCTATTCCATTTTACTGGAGGGCCACCTACCTGCTCCTCTGGTTTGAAAAATGTTTGGGACTGCCACATAGAGGCACTCAATCTATTCCATTTTACTGCAGGGCCACCTACCTGCTCCTCTGGTTTGAAACATTTTTGGGACTGCCACATACAGGCACTCAATCTATTCCATTTTACTGGAGGGCCACCTACCTGCTCCTCTGGTTTGAAAAATGTTTGGGACTGCCACATACAGGCACTCAATCTATTCCATTTTACTGGAGGGCCACCTACCTGCTCCTCTGGTTTGAAAAATTTTTGGGACTGCCACATACAGGCACTCAATCTATTCCATTTTACTGCAGGGCCACCTACCTGCTCCTCTGGTTTGAAACATTTTTGGGACTGCCACATACAGGCACTCAATCTATTCCATTTTACTGGAGGGCCACCTACCTGCTCCTCTGGTTTGAAAAATGTTTGGGACTGCCACATACAGGCACTATCCAAATTAAATTGTCTCCATAGCAGCCTCCACACGTTGTCTCCATTGCTACCTCCAAAAGTCGTCCATATAGCTGCCTCCATACATCGTCCCTTTATCAAACGAGGTGTGTCAGGCAGAAATTTGGGTTGTTTTCATGGATTCCACATCAAAGTTGTTAACTTTGTCGCCACCCTGCTGTGTTATCCACAAAATATACTGGCAAACTTTTACCATTTAGGGATATTATTTCAGCGCTTCTTGCGCATCTGTTTACATTCCCCTCACCCAGCATATCCTAAACTTATAAGAACGCTACTACACTTGATCTTATACAAAAGGTTCTTAGAAGTGCTGTTTGGGGAGTAGCCTAGAGACAGGGGCTTGGATTGGCGAAAGCTCGCCTGGCAGCGGAGCGCCAGCTCCATGCGCATCATGCGCTTCTTGCGCATCTGTTTACATTCCCCTCACCCGCCATATCCCAAACTTATAAGAACGCTACTACACTTAACTTGGTGCAGGCTGGGACCGAGTCTGACCCTGGGGCTGGTCATATACTGCCGACGCAGAGAATTGCGGGGCCTACCTCGGTCCAGGTCTCAAAGGCCTACTATACCTCCTCCCACCCCTCCTCCACCTCCTCCTCCTCCGAATTACCATCCGTGGGCATGGCGCCATCAGTCGGTAGCTCTAGGCACAGCAGCAGTGCCGTCGCTAAGCGACAGCAGGCGGTGCTGAAACTGCTGAGCCTAGGCGATAAAAGGCACACCGCCCAAGAGCTATTACAGGGCATTCCACATCAAAGTTGTTAACTTTGTCGCCACCCTGCTGTGTAATCCACAAAATATACTTGCAAACTTTTACCATTTAGGGATATTATTTCAGCGCTTCTTGCGCATCTGTTTACATTCCCCTCACCCGCCATATCCTAAACTTATAAGAACGCTACTACACTTGATCTTATACAAAAGGTTCTTAGAAGTGCTGTTTGGGGAGTAGCCTAGAGACAGGGGCTTGGATTGGCGAAAGCTCGCCAATCTGCAGAGCGCCAGCTCCATCCCAAGATCCAACTAACATAGTTGCAGCACCTTTAATCTACTACTAGTTCACTGCCTCCATAATAATAATAATAATAATCTTTATTTATATAGCGTCATCATATTCTGTAGCGCTTTACAAATCATAGGAAACAAATACAAATGTAATGTAACAGAGCACAACATTTGTATGGAACAACAGGAGTGAGGTCCCTGCTCGCCAGAGCTTACGGTTTATGAAGATGATGGGGTAACACGAGGTAAAAGATTATTTAATGGTCAAGCCATTCTTCTTAGGGAATAGAAAAAAATATAATAAATGGAATTGCTGTCGCTTGAACCACTCAGCCGTCATCTTATATACCAGGTCCAGGGTGAATGGGACTGCAGAGAAGTCTGGTGCCTGTTGGTTGCTGGATAACAGATGGGAGGACGACACAGGACGGGTTAGTAGAAGAGTTAAAACTTCATGCAGTTAATGAGTGTTATAGGCTTGCCTAAAGAAATGGGTTTTAAGAGCACGTTTGAAACTTTGGAGGTTAGGTATTAGTCTGATAGTCCGGGGCAGAGCATTCCATAGAATTGGTGCAGCTCTAGAGAAGTCTTGGAGACGCGAGTGGGAGGTCCGCACTAGGGTAGAGGTTAATCTAAGATCACTGGCGGATCTAAGAGCACGGGTTGGGCGATAGACTGAGATAAGAGAGGAGAGGTAGGGGGGTGCAGCATTATACAGAGCTTTATGGATGAGGGTTATTATTATTTTAAACTGTATTCGAAAGGAGACTGGCAGCCAGTGCAGCGACTGGCATGAACTGTAAGCATACATGGTCCCCTTATCAAACGAGCTGTGTCAGGCAGAATTTTGGGTTGTTTTCATGGCTTCCATGTTAACTTTGTCGCCACCCTGCTGTGTAATCCACAAAATATACTGGCAAACTTTTATCATGTACCGATATTATTTGAGCGCTTCTTGCTCACCTCCTTTGGTTCCTCTCTGCCACCCATTGGTTTGAAGCCTGAGTCCAATTAGGGTATGTCGCCATGCCACTCTCTAGCCTGCTGCCGCTGCCTCTGCATGCCGTCCCCTATAGTGTCAGGGTCAATTATTGGATGTTTTAGATGCTATCTAGCTTCATTCTGTCACTCTGTCATGGCCATGCTGTTGCCCATAATTTTGGCATAATGGTGCGATTAGGCAGCCTCAGAGGCATCCATGCATGCTGCCCCTGCTGTTTCCTGTCCATTTCCGTGGTGTTTCCATCCTTTTCTGAGGTTCCCAGGTGTTTGGCCAAGCTTCCCTGTGCAGAGCCTTGGTCCCCTTGAAAAATGCTCGAGTCTCCCATTGACTTCAATGGGGTTCGTTATTCGAGACGAGCACTCGAGCATCGGGAAAAGTTTGTCTCGAATAACGAGTACCCGAGCATTTTAGTGTTCGCTCATCTCTAGTCATAAACCTTATGAGAACATATGCACATATTGGAGGAGAGTTTCTCACTTTGAACGTCTTCTACAACCTACAAATCTTTCTCTCTCAGCTTACTATAAGGTGACTAGTAATTATCACAAAACTTATTGTACTAATCACTTTTTATTTTACCGAAAACAATAATACACGAGGAGAGCGCTACTATGTTTATATCTCGTCTCTCCTCTTGACTATCACTGGAGATTTAGGGCTTGAAATATCACGGATCGCCTAGCTTCAGTATTGTTCCCAGGTCACTTACCAAATTATCCTAATTGAGTCTCACCATATATACTAATTATCTTAGTGTAACATCCCTCAAATGTTGTGTTTTTCTCTCAGTGCTTCATTTGTATCAATGCCTGAAGAAGAGGCCTGTGTGCCCTGAAAGCTTGCACCAAATATATTTTTTCTGGTTAGCCAATAACGGTATCATTCCTTAAGCACTTTTGTAGTTTTTACACAAAAGTATTTACATCAGAATTTCGATTTTTCCTGGCTAACAGTGTACTTCTACAATTTTCTCAACATACCATGGGCTACCAAGAACATTCTTACCTTTAGACAGCTTGATAAATCTACCCCAATGTCCTTAGATACCATCAACCCTGCCCCCTTCCCATGCAGAAAATCTGAGGATGATCCAAAAGCTAAGGTAAGATGATACAAATGCAATGGAATTTACTGCAGATCTCTAGCAGAGAGGAAGACTCCTGTGTCTCAGACAGGGAACCAAATACTGCAAATCGAATATGCTTTCAGTTTATTTTTAATAACTGACAAAATGCCAATTAAATAAAGAAACGAGAAATCTAAATCAAATCAATATTTGGTGTGACTGTCCTTCCTCCTTTGGATAAGCAGTTTTTGAAGGAACTCTACAGTAGGGTTGTTGAGGTCAGCACAGATCTTCTGTGGATGTGGGCTTGCTAAAAGTGTTCTGTGCCTTCAGTTATTCTCTGATAGACCTGATGATGCTGAGATGTTGGTCCATAACTTCCCTTCCAAGAATGTTTGAAGACAATTCTATATAACACTGGCTGGATGTTTGGAATAATTTTCCTGCTGGAGAATATATTTTTAACACTTTTATTAAAACCTTTATATTTGATATTATTGTTTACACATTTTCCATACATTTTTGCACAGTACAATATGCTAAAGTAATTGGTTTTGTCTGAAATTTTGAATGTTTTTTTAAAATGGTGTAGAAATCATCTATTATTATCATTTAATAATATTTTTAATGATTTTATAGCATATATCAGTTGGTTCATTCCTGAGAATTGCTCCAGCTGATCAAAAAGCATGAGAAGTATTTTTGTGAAGAACCATTGCCACGATTCTTGGTTCACAAGGTGTAAAATGAAGTTAAAAACCTTGTATACACTGGAGATCAAAATTAGAGAACAGTGTCTGATCACTTGATTTTTGCAAAAATAATGTTATCTCCATTGATCAACATTTGAAGCATTTTCTAAAAGGGGTTACCATGTCCCTACAAAACTACCAAAGTATGAATATAAAGGTGCAGATTTATCAAGCTGTCTAAAAGTAAGAATGTTCTCAGTTGCCCATGGCAACCAATAACAGCTCCCCTTTGAAATATTCATGAGCACTGGTAAAATGAAAGCTGAGCTGTATTTGGTTTCCATGGGCTACTAAGAACATTCTTACTTTTAGACAGCTTGATAAATCTGCCCCAAAATCTTTATTTTGCAAGAAACATGATGATGATCATTAGAAAACAGCAATAACTTTAGCACAGAGAAAGATTATAATTACATTTTCTGAAGGTTCCACCAGTCCCCCATCAGTAGGAAGTGCACAGGCCTTTGCTGTGGATTACTTCAGCACCGGCCACAGGACATCACTAGTCCCTCACATGGATCTGCTGGGATATGGGGCTGCTCTTCTTCCAGTCTCTTCCACAGTTCCGTGACTGTTGTGGGTTTCTTATCCATAACTCTGTTACCAAGGATTTTTCAGATTTCTATGGGGCTTAGATCAAGACTCTAGTATATGCATTCACTCTGCCATATATCTGTATGAGATGCCCAACTCCTGCTGCACAAAATATTCCCCAAACCATGGCACTCCCTCCAGCACCTTTCACTGACTTCATTACACACTTTGGGTTCAGACTTTCTTCAGTTTGTCAATGAACATAATGTTTCCCGTAAGACCCAAATAAATAAAATTTTCTCTCATCACTGAACCATGTACCACTTCTCTTCAGCAAAGGTGAGTCCATCCTTCTGATTCTTACTGCCAATGAGAGGATTGGTCACTGCAGAGTAGGCTTTCAGTACAAATGCTCTGAAATATGAAATATACATAATATGTGAAACAGATCCTTGGCCTGTTCTGTGCTGAATTTGCAAGTAATTCCAGGTGCAGTGTTGAAACGATTGCCCATGGAGATTCTCTGCATTATCCTGTCCTCTCTTGCATATGTCTTTCAAGAGTAACCAACCTTCACAGGGGAATTAAAAGAGTTTGTGATGTTGTAAAGATTCAATATTCTAGAAATCACAAACTTGGAATCACCCGTTTGGCCTTCATCTGGACAACCAGTTGACAGAGGGTTTCAGTCACTTTGGAACAGCGCAACATTTTTGTAAAGTCAGTGAAAAATGGTAAGTTAACACCTTAACCTCTTAACGACCTAGCCCTTTTTAGTTTTTTCACTTCCATTTTTCACTCACCACCTTTAAAAATCTATATTTTTTTTATTTTTCCACATAAAGAGCTGTGTTATGGCTTATTTTCTGCGTAACAAATTGCACTTCATAGTGAGGGTATTTAATATTCCATGCCTTGTACTGGGAAGTGGTAAAAAAATTCCAAATGCAGTGAAAATGGTGAAAAAACACATACGCGACATTTTCTTGTGGACTTGGATTTTACAGCTTTCACTGTGTGCCCCAAATTACATGTCTTCTTTATTCTTTGGGTCAGTACGATTACGGGAATACAACATTTGTATAGGTTTTACAATGTTTTCATACATTCACAAAAATTAAAACCTCCTGTACAAATTTTTTTTTGTGGATTGTGCGATAGTCTGGCGCTAATAACTATTTCATACTTCGGTGCATGGAGCTGTGTGTGGTGTCACTTTTTGTGACTTTTGATGGCATTTTCATTGCTATAATTTTTAGGACTGTTCGACCTTTTGGTCACCTTTTATTGATTTTTTTTAGATCAATAAATAATAATCGGAAGACACGCACGAACACCTGCAATGTGAAGAATAGAATTAAAACATTAAAAACAGTGAATACAGGACCATTTAAGTGCAGAACACATTGAAAGAACAATATTCTTCACATTCCAGATGTTGCGAACATCTCCGAACCTAGCGGGAGACACACGCGCACACCTGGAAAGTGAAGAATAGTGTTATTTCAATGTGTTCTTACAAGCAAAACATCAGGAAACATCTGGAATATTTTATTCTGCAATAAAAATACTGTTCTTCACTTTCTTTTATTAATTTACTGCTCGATCTCGAGCCGGCGAGATACTCGTCCGAGCAACGAGCCGGTCCGAGTATGCTAATACTCGACCGAGCAGTATACTCGGGCGAGTATACTCGCTCATCTCTAATAAAAAGAAATTTTTTACTGCAGCTTTTACAGTCGATATCTCAGTTTTTCATCACCCAGAACCAAAACTGTGTGTCTAGGTGCCATAGTTGTGAGTTGTTCAACTGCCTTATATCTGTAAATGCACTTAGGACTTTTATATCCCTACGGCAGTCTTGGAGCTTATTTTCTGAATTCTTTAGCCATTAGTAAGTATTATGGAAAAAATATATTTAAAATTATAAAATAACCAATAACTCTTTGGGGATTTAATTACAAAAAATCTTCTGGGACTAAAATTGTCATAAAACCTCTGGCTTTCCTTCAGCAAATTGGCACAGATTTACATTTCTACGACGTGCACGGCTACCTGCACTTGGTCAGAAAATTTGAGAATGTTAAAAAAACAAAACTGAGCAAGATATAAATTGACTATTTCACTAATACAGTTCTTTCAATTATTCATTAGACTGGACTGGTGAGGTTTTATTTTGTTGAAGCATTAAATATTTTATTATTCTTAACCCAGTTTTATAAATTGTACAAAACAGAATTTCTTTGAGAATATGTTCACTCCGGACTGAAAAAATTTGACCAACCTGAGCAAATGGGCACATTTTTTTTTCTGTATATTGTGCATTTCTACTGCAACTGTTTAAAGGAAATCTACTTGCAGGATGAAGGATTGTAAATACAAGTTTTTAAGAATAAAAGCCTTTAAAAATAATGCTAATTATTTCTCCATCAATACCTCATTTGCATAATTTGAAAACCCTTTTTTTGTAAACACCATGAATAAGAAGCTAAAGAAAGAGAAGATCCTTGCAAAGGGGCCACTCACCAGTCTGTCAGTGTGCTTGGTTTACAATCCTTCATCCTGGTGGTAAATTTTATTTAAGATTTTCCTTCTGTTATCTTAATTTGTGATGCTTTGGACTACGTAATCTAAGCTCTTATGGGCAATTAAAGGTGCCCTAATGTGCTCCTTTAAGGTAAGGTTTAGTGTACACGGGACCCAAACATTAAAGTTGGGGCTCATACTGAATTTTTCAGATTCAGGGCTCCAAGACCTGACCACCCCAACTGATTGCAAGGGTTTCTGGTGCGGGTTTGAATCCGGGTTTGGTACCCGAACCTTGACCTGAACAGATTTTACTAATTCACAGGGAAGCTCATCGCTAGTTATGTTTACATGATAACAAAAATCTGCTTAAGGATTTTTCCATTCCATTGCATTCAAAGTAAGTTTCTACCCTTTACAGATCATGTTGCGATCTGCAAGCAAAAAAAAAAAACACCAACACACTCCTATTAAAATCAATAGGAGCAGTTTTCCAGTTGATTTCGAGGCAGCTTTTTAAATAAATATATATATGGACACATTGGGGGTCATTTACTAAGGGCCCGATTCACGTTTTCCCGACGTGTTACCCGAATATTTTCGATTTGCGCCGATTTTCCCTCAATTGCCCCGGGATTTTGGGGCACGCGATCGGATTGTGGCGCATCGGCGCTGGCATGCACGAGACGGAAATCGGGGGGAGTGGCCGAACGAAAACGCGATGGATTCGGAAAAACCACCGCATTAAAAAAAAAATTGGTCGCACGTGCCATACTTACAGGCACCAGGAAGAGATCAGTGAACTCCGACGCAAATCGGCGGACTTCGGCGCAGCAGCGACACCTGGTGGACATCGGGCGCAGGACCTACATGAATTGCCGGAAGACCCTAACGCTCGTCAGAGAAGCCGCCGCTGGAACGCGAATGGACGGGGTAAGTAAATGTGCCCCATTATGAATGAACATACCCTAAAGATGGACAAAGCTATCTTCTATCATTAGGAGCTAAGTCTACAAGCTGTATAAAAAACATAATTTAATCTTTCTCAAATCTTTTTTTTTTTTATTTTTCATGAAAAAGCTACCTTACAATTTTTAATACATAATTTCAGTTACAAGTCAAAAGTGGGTTGGGAAATTTAAAGAAATGACTTTTAATTATGGCTAAAATATCTGAATCAAAAACATCACAAGTGTATTACAAAAAATACAAGAAAGGTTCTTTAGGTTTGTTCTTAAGTTGAATTTGTATTTAAGTTGAATCTGTATATTTTATAATTGTATATCGCGACAATTTTTTTTTCGCCTCAATGACAATTGTAGTTTCAAAATCTGTTGCTGTAATTAGACTAAGGATGATCAAAAAAGCTTCATTACAGACACCTTACAGCTGATCATTGCAGTCTGGGACTATAGTAACATCCAGAGAGCTTCACCAGAGGTCACCAGGGCAGAGGGGTCCGTCTGTAACTAGGGGTCATCTGTAAGTCAGGTGTCCATCTGTATATATATTATTATAAACAGTTTCTATGGTTTTTGATTCCACATATCACTTTTTGCACACACAAAAATTATTGTTCCTTATACATTTCTGCACAGGGAACAGAGGAAAACTGCAGGCCACTACGTCTTTACCACATGTGTAATACACCTTTACAAATGCTGGGTCTGCAAATATACTGGGTGGTGCACTCCGGGTAAGGCGTGACAATCAAAGTACGAAGAACCAATCCAAATAACGAAGAAGAGACGGGTCACTCACCACAACGTGAAGATTTATTTCAGCCGGTTGGAGCAGGTAGAGAGGTACCGGACACGCCACAAACGACGGACCGTTTCGCGCTAGGAACGCTTTTTCAGGTCTGTGACATCATATGGTGGGCAGGACCTCTGTTTTTAAGCGAGTTCCGGCCCAGTAACCATGGATACTGTGAACATTACTACCACCATATGTTTAAAAACAACAAGTAACTGCGTGCACATAGATACAAATAGTCTTGTTAAACTAACTACTTAGACAAGTTTTAGTTAAAACACAATATTGATTAAAGGAATACATTTAACTCATTCCGGTCATTTAACCCTATCGGTCCCATGGCTTTTGTGCGGATAATCCATTTTGCTTCGCGTTTGAGGAGCTCTTTATTTCTATCTCCTTCTGCTGGGTTAATATCAACCTGTTCGATGCCTGCAAATCTCAATACTTCGGGATTACCTGAATGAGCATTTCTCACATGCTCAATAAGTCTTGGTGAGCCATGTCCCGTTCTTATCGAACTGAGGTGTTCACAGAAGTGAGTATGTAAGTGTCTGATTGTTTTTCCTATGTAAAATCTACGACACGGGCAGGTTATTACATATACATATATATTATTACATATTACATATACAACATATTGTGATTTACAATTAATAAATTGTTTTAATGTATGTCTTATATCTCCCATGGTAATCTTCTTTGTGCCAAGATTAGAGTTGCAATAATTGCATTGCCCACATTTGAAATTACCATGTGGGATATGTCGTTCAAGCCAAGTGTCCTCTCTGTCGTGGAATCTACTATGTACTAATTCACTCCTCAGCATTTTGCTGCGTCTGAAGGAGACCAAGGGTCTAGTCTCCATCGTATTTTGTAATTGTGGGTCTGCAGCTAATAGATGCCAATTTTTTGAAATTGCAGATCTAATGATATTTTCTTGTGCATTATAGGTGTAAGTAAACGCAAATCTCTGTCTTTGTGTATCCTTTTTGTTTTGCCAAATATAATTTTTACGTTTAAATAAAAGATCCGATCTTTTTATTTTCGTAACTTTTGAACGAGCCTTTTTTAACACATGTTGGGGATAACCTCGCATTCTCAGGCGATTTTTGAGTTCATCTGCCTGGGAATTGAAGGTATCTTCCTCACTGTTGATCCTTCGTAATCGCAACAATTGACTATAGGGGATGCCATCTTTTGTGTGGAGGGGGTGAAAGCTATTATAGTGTAAGATTGAGTTAGTAGCTGTCTGCTTTCTATACCCCTCTGTGGATAGCCCTTTTTCTCCGATAGTTACTTTGACATCTAGAAATTCTAGCGATTCTTTGCTGAATTTTGAGGTGAATTTCATGTTCATATTGTTCTTATTCAAGTATGTGACGAAGCTATTAAATTCAACTTCGGGACCCTCCCAAACTATTAAGACATCGTCTACATACCTGAAAAAGGATTTGATGGAACTGACATATGGATTATTAATTGTGAAAACATATCTCTCTAAAAACCGCCAGGAAAATATTCGCCAAGGTACAGGCGACTGGAGTCCCCATAGCGGTTCCGACCAGTTGTAGGAACCACTTGCCATTAAATTCGAAAGCATTATGTGACAATTAGAGTTGAGCGAGCACTAAAATGCTCGGGTGCTCGTTATTCGAGACAAACTTTTCCAGATGCTCGAGTGCTCGTCTCGAATAACGAGCCCCATTGAAGTCAATGGGAGACCCGAGCATTTTTCAAAGGTACCATGGTTCAGGATTAAATGTGTTATTTAATTGAAAAAGAATGTCTTCTGATAAGTTAGCAGATGTATGCAAACATCTGTAATCTATTCTTCACTGATCCGCGCGTATATTATCTCCCGACAAGTTAACAGATGTGAAGAACAGTGAAGAATAGAATAAAAACAGTGAACACAGGATCATTTAAGTGAAAAATGCAGTGAAAAACACAGTGAAGAATAGATTACAGATGTTCGGCACATCTGCTTACTTGTCGGGGTGATACGCTGTCCCGGGATCGCTCCTCTTCTTCCACTGAAGTCTCCCTGTGCTGCCCGATGTCTCCCCGTGCTGCCCGATGTCTCCCCCGTGCTGCCCGATGTCTCCCCCGTGCTGCCCGATTTCTCCCCGTGCTGCCCGATGTCTCCCCCGTGCTGGCCGATGTCTCCCCCGTGCTGGCCGATGTCTCCCCGTGCTGCTTGATGTCTCCCTGCTGCTTGATGTCTCCCTGCTGCCGTTCCGCGCGTATCTTCCGACAAGTAGGCAGATGTGCCGAACATCTGTAATCTATTCTTCACTGTGTTCTTCACTGTCTTTTTCACTGTTTTTATTCTATTCTTCATTGTTCTTCACTGTGTTTTTTTAATTAAATGCTCGATCTCGAGCAGGGGAAATACTCGTCCGAGCAACGAGCCGCTTCGAGTACCTTAATACTCGAACGAGCATCAAGCTCGGACGAGTATACTCGCTCATCTCTAGTGACAATATGAATGTTAGAGAATCACAGACAAAGTCTATAAATAACTCGCTTTTTTCAGTATTAATTAATACATCTCGAACTGCCATTACCGCAGTATTTTGAGGGATGCGAGTATATGGACTTTCAACATCTATAGATGCAATACTGTAACTCTCCGACCATTCAATTGTTTCAAGACTCTTTAAAAAAGAATTTGTATCTTTTAGGTATGACGTGATATCCTGCAGTAATGGTCTGAGGAGCCAATCAATATATTTAGAAAGAGGTTCTGTGAGGGACCCTATGCCGGCTACGATCGGGCGACCGGGGGGATTCGTTAAAGATTTGTGTATCTTGGGGATAAAGTACCAACTTGGTTTTCGTGGAAACTGTGGTAGAAGTTTACTAGCACGTTGTTCAGACAGATCTCCTCTCTCTACGTATCTTCTAAGATGTTGAAAGTCTATATACTCGCATCCCTCAAAATACTGCGGTAATGGCAGTTCGAGATGTATTAATTAATACTGAAAAAAGCGAGTTATTTATAGACTTTGTCTGTGATTCTCTGACATTCATATTGTCACATAATGCTTTCGAATTTAATGGCAAGTGGTTCCTACAACTGGTCGGAACCGCTATGGGGACTCCAGTCGCCTGTACCTTGGCGAATATTTTCCTGGCGGTTTTTGAAGAGAGATATGTTTTCACAATTAATAATCCATATGTCAGTTCCATCAAATCCTTTTTCAGGTATGTAGACGATGTCTTCCTAGTTTGGGAGGGTCCTGAATTTGAATTTAATAGCTTCGTCACATACTTGAATAAGAACAATATGAACATGAAATTCACCTCAAAATTCAGCAAAGAATCGCTAGAATTTCGGAGAAAAAGGGCTATCCACAGAGGGGTATAGAAAGCAGACAGCTACTAACTCAATCTTACACTATAATAGCTTTCACCCCCTCCGCACAAAAGATGGCATCCCCTATAGTCAATTGTTGCGATTACGAAGGATCAACAGTGAGGAAGATACCTTCAATTCCCAGGCAGATGAACTCGAAAATCGCCTGAGAATGCGAGGTTATCCCCAACATGTGTTAAAAAAGGCTCGTTCAAAAGTTACGAAAATAAAAAGATCGGATCTTTTATTTAAACATAAAAATTCTATTTGGCAAAACAAAAAGGATACACAAAGACAGAGATTTGCGTTTACTTTCACCTATAATGCACAAGAAAATATCATTAGATCTGCAATTTCAAAAAATTGGCATCTATTAGCTGCAGACCCACAATTACAAAATACGATGGAGACTAGACCCTTGGTCTTCTTCAGACGCAGGAAAACGCTGAGGAGTGAATTAGTACATAGTAGATTCCACGACAGAGAGGACACTTGGCTTGAACGACATATCCCACATGGTAATTTCAAATGTGGGCAATGCAATTATTGCAACTCTAATCTTGGCACAAAGAAGATTACCATGGGAGATATAAGACATACATTAAAACAATTTATTAATTGTAAATCACAATATGTTGTATATGTAATAACCTGCCCGTGTCGTAGATTTTACATAGGAAAAACAATCAGACACTTACATACTCGCTTCCGTGAACACCTCAGTTCGATAAGAACGGGACATGGCTCACCGAGACTTATTGAGCATGTGAGAAATGCTCATTCAGGTAATCCCGAAGTATTGAGATTTGCAGGCATCGAACAGGTTAATATTAACCCAGCATTTTGCTCCTCAAACGCGAAGCAAAATGGATTATCCGCACAAAAGCCATGGGACCGATAGGGTTAAATGACCGGAATGAGTTAAATGTATTCCTTTAATCAATATTGTGTTTTAACTAAAACTTGTCTAAGTAGTTAGTTTAACAAGACTATTTGTATCTATGTGCACTCAGTTACTTGTTGTTTTTAAACATATGGTGGTAGTAATGTTCACAGTATCCATGGTTACTGAGCCGGAACTCGCTTAAAAACAGAGGTCCTGCCCACCATATGATGTCACAGACCTGAAAAAGCGTTCCTAGCGCGAAACGGTCCGTCGTTTGTGGCGTGTCCGGTACCTCTCTACCTGCTCCAACCGGCTGAAATAAATCTTCACGTTGTGGTGAGTGACCCGTCTCTTCTTCGTTATTTGGATTGGTTCCTTATACATTTCTGTTTACTATTACAGCCCAGAATTATTTTTCTTATAATTGTTATTGCTCACTTCATATGCACATACCTCATTGCAGTAAGAAAAAAATGTGTCTAGGTATGGAGGAAATACAAATAATCAAATTATGATTTTTTGTTTTTTACTTTTTTTTATCTAAACTTTGCTCACTTTTTTTCATTGACTTCTGTTCAAATTTTTGATTAGATTTTTGAATTCATTTAGTTGTGTAAATATTTCTCATACGGATTTACTGTTTTCAATTTAAGTAATATAGTATTGTTAACAAAAACATGTCTCATCAAGTTCAAACAAGGAAGGAATGGGACAGGGTTGAAGAGAAGGGATGGGGGAGCAAAATGTTTTACATTTGTATAAATTTGAATGTTACTTTGTTGCAATTTATTAGCCTTTTTGAAGCTTTTTAACATTCCTACTGTGACCTGCTCCTGAGCTTGGTTATTCCAAGGATTAATTTGACGCGCTCCCGAACTCGGCTAATCCAAAGATTCATTTGACCTGCTCCTGATCTAGGCTACACCAATGATTCATTTGACCTGCTCCTGAGCTCAGTTATACCAAATATTTATTTTACCTGCTCCTGAGCCCGGCTATTCCAAAGATTTATTTCTTACCATAAAATAAAATATATGTATATAAGGCCTGAGGGGGCTAGAAAAACAATACAAATTTTATACTCCTTTCCTCCAGTAATCCCGTTCACAGAGGACAAACATCCCAATTACTGGCACATGCTTGCTATGGGAGCACCGACCAACAGAGGTTGTCAGTGACAGGCAGCACTGTGGTTGAAAGGGAGCCCTAAGGAGGTAAGTATAAGATTTTTATAGTTTTTCTAGCCCCCATGTTTTGTATATAATACATTTTCAAAGCCTGTACAACACCTTTAAACCCAAATGGAGAGTCTATCCCCTTGTGTTTTGAGGTGATTTAACATGAAACAACTTGTCTCCATATTTATATGTATGACTCTTGATTTATTTATTTGAATTAATTAAATCTTCTCTTTGACGTTTCTTTAAGACTAAGTAATTTAAATTTGTTCAATCTTTCCTCAATGGGATTGTCCTAAGGGTTGTTCTTTTTTAAGGTGGATCACCTCAAATAAAGGACAGTAAATGATTTTGGGTCAACTTTGCCCAGTAAAAGTATCCCCACTAGGCCCCGTTGGTCCAGAATGACTACTTTGATTTGACGACGATTGGATTATACTGCACAGTGTTATATAATACCAATTAATGTGTAAATAGTCTATATATCTAGGGTAGAGACTCAAAACTTTTATTATTTAAAATAATCTTTTCATTTCTTCAGTTTTCTTTGTCTATTGTGGATAAATGGACTCAAAGAATCAGAGCCAATTTAAGGCTTTTATAATTACAGGATTCTCTGATTTTCCAGATCTGGAGATGCCCATTGTCTTATTCTTTATTCTATCATATATGATCACCTTGCTAGCAAATATCTTACTTATTTGCCTGATATTTCTCAGCCCCTCACTGAAAACTCCAATGTATTTTTTTCTGTGCAGTTTGTCCGGAATGGACATTTTATGTGCAACTTCTGTTTCTCCAAATCTCATACATATGTTTCTAAAACACAATAATGTGATATCGCTATCTTGGTGCACAGTTCAGTTTCTTTTTTCAGCTGGATCGGCAGGATCGGAGTACTTTGTCCTCACTGTCATGTCCTATGATCGATATGTTGCTGTGTGTAAGCCCTTACATTATTCCCAATTACTCAGTAAGAAATTTTGTATGATTTCATCCATTGGCTCTTGGGTCACAGGGTTTTCTGCCACCTTTGCCATTGCTATTATTTTTCCATTCAATGATTTCTGTATCTCGAATGTCATTGATCACTTCTTCTGTGACCTGAATGAATTATTAGAACTTAGTTGCAGTAACATATCATTAATTTGGGCTCTGATGCTAGTAGATGGTGCCCTACTCTTTACATGCTTTATTCTCACTATAACTTCTTATACCTTCATAATTTCCTCCATTTTGAAAATTCAATCGGTACAAAAAAAGAATAAAACCTTCTCCACCTGCGCCTCCCATCTAATGGCAGTTAGTGTATTCTACTCTTCCATTTCAATTCTATATCTTATACCAAATGTATTGAGAACGCAAAGTCAGCGTAAATTGATAACTATTCTCTATACAAATGTCATCCCAATGGTCAACCCTTTCATTTATAGTTTAAGAAATAAAGATGTGAGCAAATCCATGAGGCATCTTCTCAGACAAGCTGGGAGTTTTTAGAAGTAAATGGCCCCTTTTTCACATCTCAAAATTACATTTTTCTGGAAGAAGAAAACTTACATCCTAAAAGGACCTTGCAACACATTTGTTATTTCTGCTTCCACAACAACCTGTATAGAAAAATATCCATGTATTCACAAGGGTACAGGGAACACTGTGAAAAATGGAATAAAAGCAAATCTAAAATCATATACTATTAAAAGCACAACATGCTTGTGGGGTTGTGGGGTGAGGTTTTTGCACTCTACAATAAACTATGGTCAGATAATATTACACCAATTCCAGAGATTGGGCTGATTCCTGGCTCCATTTCAGCGATAAAAAAAAGGCTTTTTGAGGCACTGCATTTCTGCCACCCGCCAGATCATTCCTAAACTCTGGAAGTCAAGTGAATGCCCAACCAGGGCTCAGTGGGCAGAAGCCCTAAATCACATCATGAGAATGGAGGAGATGAGAGCCACAGAGGGGTTTGCGGACTCACAGATCACTAGATTCACCAAGATCTGTTCCCTGTGGATCAATTTTCTGCAGTTCGACGGAATTTGCCTCTTGGGTAGCCAGATGTTGATCTCTACTATGTCAGTTTACCTTCCAGGTATGAATTAAGCAGTGGATAACTTTGAATCAATTCTGCTTGATTTCAGTCTCTATCCCTCTTTCCTCTTCCCCTATGTGCCCTCTCTATAGTCTTCCTGCGTCCTATATGTTTAGTGTGGTATGGGTTGTTTCTATTTGTTCTTAGAGACAATGGGGCACATTTACTTACCCGGTCCATTCGCGTTCCAGTGGCGGCTTCTCCGACGAGCGTTCGGGTCTTCCGGCGATTCATGAAGGTCCTGCGCCCGATGTCCACCAGGTTCGCTGCTGTGCCGAAGTACGCCGAGGTGCCCCGGAGTTCATCGTCTTCATCGTGGTGCATGTGAGCATGGCCCGTGCGACCAATTTTTTTTTTTAAATACGGCGGTTTTTGGTTTTTCCAAATCTGTCGGGTTTTCCGATGCCCCCCCCCCCCCATTTCCGCCGCGTGCATGCCAGCGCCGATGCGCCACAAACCGATAGCATGTGCCAAAATCCCGGGGCAATTCAGGGAAAATTGGCGCAAATCAGAAATATTCAGGTAACACGTAGTCAAAACGCGAATCGGGCCCTTAGTAAATGACCCCCATTGGGTCACATTTACTTACCTGTCCTGCACGATCCCCGAAAGTGCATTGTCCAACCAGAATGCACATCTGCCACGATTCACGAAGAACGTGCGCCTGATATCCTGCATCTGTCGCTTCAACTCACAGGTCCATCGGAGTTCACCTTCTTCTCCCTGGTGTATATAAGTGCAATGTTTTGCGGCACAAATTGAATGTTAAATCCCATGCTCAGTCCAAATCAGTCAGATCGTCCAAAGATCTGACACATGAAAGCCGGCACCGCTGTGCCAAAATCCAATCGCGAGTGACACAATCCCTGCTAAATCCCTGTCACAGTGGAAATCCCGAAAATGTCGGGAAGTCTGACGGAAATGCGATCCGTGAACCCTTAGTAAATAAGTGCCATAGACTTTTTATGATACCTTTTTATATACAGCCCACAAGGGGAGTTAGCCCCTTACATTGACATGAACCTTGCTTTCTACATTGTGAGGCTCTCCATATGCAACCATTTGTGCTCTTGGATGTGCTATGTCTTTGTTTTGTAATGCTTTCCGACATGTGTATTGATTCAGTTTGTATTTGGGACCTTAGTAAGTACTCTGAACTTTGTCACTGATTAAGCTCAATAAAGTTTATTGAACACAAAAAGTACAACATGTCCTACAAAACACAAGCCCTCAAATAGTTCAATGGCCAAAAATAACAAGAACCTAGAGTATGACAATGGAAAAATAAGGGATTTTTAAAAATTAATTTATAGTTTGCAAAATTAGCAAAACATAATAAACTATACAAAAAAAGGTTTTGCTGTAATTGTACTGACTGAAGAATAAAGCTAATAAAGTCCACTTTGATCTTTTTTTGGGATGAGAAAGAGCTAGTAAAATGTTATCGAATAAATGTTGTCACTAAAAATGAAGAACAAAGGATAAAGTTGAACTAGAATGGGTACAGAGGAGAGTAACAAAGATCTTTTTGGAAAAATGTGTTTGGGGTTTGGGGGCCTGAACTTTCAGTGTTCGGCAGAGACCCGAATATTGTGGTTCTGGTCCATTTAACCCTAGAAGTGACCTACACAAGAATATAACTTGTCTTTTTTCTCTCCTCTTCTTTTTCTGTATTAAAGATTTCCACATGTTGAAAAACCCACATGAGTATTCAGTGAAAATAATAGATATGTATTATTCTCAATCTTCTTAGTCAATTCCTTCAGGAAAATAAATATAGCAAAATAAAAAAATAATGTAAGAAATACAAATTATTTTATTTTTCTTCCTAAAATACAATCGACAGTAGGTCTTCATCGATTTAATTGTAAGAAATACTTAGGAATTATAATGGTAATAAAAACTCCAGCTCTCAGATGCCAGCACTGATCAGCCAAGTACACTGATCAATTTTATTTGAAGGATGATACAAAAGCTGAAGTAACATGATATGAATACAATGTAGTTCTCTAATCGGAATCTTCTAATTCTTCCGTAGAAAGCTTTCAACATATGTGAAAATCGCATTACAAAGCCTCACCACAGTTCAGTGTAGGTGCAGTACTGACCTCAGGTCACAGGAATATTGGTCTGTATAAGATTGTCAAAGTTATCTTTCTTTTATAAAATTCTCTGCTCTTCCTACTGTGACTTGCTCCTAAGCTGGGCTACTCCACTTATTCACGATCCACCATATCTTTGTACATATTTGTTCTATATTTATATAATCATGTCCCCTCTTAGGTATATAGAGTCTCAAGATTAAGTAAATTAAATTATTTTAAATTTATCTTTTAACCAAGATCCTCCAGGCCCTCCTTTGTGCCATCTCGAATTCCAGGAGATCATTGAAACACCGATTGAGAACACATTTTTATTTGTGCCTAGCCAGTTCTTTGCAAATTGCCATCCTATGATGCTCCTATTTGAAATACATGTCTTTTTTTCCTGAGTCTTAATACCTAAATGACTTACTATTTACAAAATTTATGCTTTATGTTGCCATCATTTTTATTTATCTTTAAATAAATCCCACCACCTTCACTAGGTAGTCTAGTTTATACAAACAATGGGGCACATTTACTAAGGGTCCGAATCAAGTTTTTCTGCCGGGTTTTCCGAATGTTACCGATTTGCAGCAAATTGCCCCGGGTTTTTGGCGCATGCGATTGTGTCACATCTGCGCCGGCATGTATGCGACGGAAATCAGGGGCGTGGCCGCCGGAAAACCCGACGGAGTCTGAAAAATCGCTCTATTTAAAAAAAATAAAGTGACGCTTGACACACACTTACATGCACCAGGAATAGGATGGTGAACTCCGGCGGACCTCGGCGGAACTTGGCTCAGCAGCGACACTTAGTGGACATCGGGCGCATGACCTTAGTGAATCGCCGGAAGACCCGAATCCTCGTCGGAGAACGCGCCGCTGGATCGCGATAGGATCGGGTAAGTAAATGACCCCCAATGTTATTGTTAATGTTAATGATATATGTATCGAAGTTAACATTGTGTATGTTCTATTGGAAGCATAATTGCCAAGTAAATGGTAAATTGTTTTGTATGTTTCGCATACCAATGTTTTATGTATTATATATTGAAAATTGTTTACTGCGATATAAAATGGAAAAAAAAACAATAAAAATATTTAACAAACAAAACAAATAAAATAAAATTGAGTAGTAAGCATGGAATAGTAGAAGTAAATTGCTGTTCCGGAAAAGGGTGAGGGCAAGATGGAAATGAGAGTCAGTGTAAGCAGGCACCAAACATACGTCATAACCGTACGCCAAACTTTGAGGTAAGTTACTTTGACCTGAATGCAGAGATATCTTTATTTTGATTAATATGCAAATGAGCATTTTAGTGGAGGGTGGTCATGGCTCCAAGGTCTTGTGCACCCTCCTTTGATCGGTTTTAAGGGAAAACAGGGAATTATTAATAGAGGCTTTGTGGAAAAATAGGTGGTTCCCCAGACCTTGGGTCCACATTCATGATGCACTCATTTGCCTTTTTCAACACAATCTACTTAATGTTAGTTACATTGGGTTGTATATTGGGGAACACAGGTCTTGTGTGGGTGTGATGATGCCAAACAGTACTGGTACACTGATGTGAATGGAAGGGTTTTGTAATGGAGACAAGCAGGAAAGTAAGCCCTAAGCCCCAGCCCCCCAACATCCTTGCCTACTTGCCTTTGTATATCCTTTTGATACAGGACAAACACAAAGATAATGGGGCACATTTTCTTACATCGCCGCTGGAGTTCACAGAAAGTGCATTGTCGATGTATCATGCACTGTGCCGCGATTCACTAAGTTCGTGAGCCCGATATCCTGCATGTGTCGCTTCCCTGTACAGGTCCAACAGAGTTCACCATCTTTTTAGTGGTGCTTCTAAGTGCTAGGGCTTGCACTCCGTCAGATCGCTCAATGGCACGCCCCTAAATTGTGTTGCATGGAAGCCAGCGCAGCGTAGACCCAATCCCAGCGCAGGCACTTCTTAAATACAGTCCAATGAAAATGTGCAGCGTGACCCTTAGTAAATGAGCCCCAGTCTCTCACTGCAGACTTGTGACAAGAGAAACAAACAGAAAAGAAACAACAAGGGGTGGTAAACAATTTAGGTCACAACTATCAGAGCAGCAGTGTGAAGACATATTCCCCAGTCCACTTGTTTGAGATTATGTCCACCAGCAAGCTACAATTCTGGAAAATAAACATATTTTTTACTTGTAAATGATGCTGGTGCAAAGGTGGCTTGCCTTTAGCTCAGGTCACACTCAGGTCTGATTGACTTTTCGCCCTTAGGGGAGAAGATGAACAGGACATAGTTGTCCTCTGGAGCAAAAGGTATGGGGCAGAGGCACCCTATAGCTCATTAATGTATCTTTTTCTTTTAAAATTCCTCTCCAATTAGAATTCCGTTTACCCTTATATTACAAAAAAAATTGAAAAAAATAAAAATTCAAATCAACCCCCTTTCCCTAGAACTCGTATATAAATAATAAACATGTTAGGTATCATCGCATCCCCCAATTGTCCAATGAAAATATAGTAACAGTTATTCCTGACATTTTTACCCTGAGCGTAAAATAGCACCCAAATTCGAATATACCCCAGTTTTGCCATGTTGAAAATATAAAAAATTCAATAAAAGTTATCAAAAGGCTGTACCATCATAAAAATCTATCTATTAAAACTGCATCTAGATTTTCCTTGTGACAATATGTGACTTCGAGTATAAACTTGTGTTGAATTTCCATATCTATTACAGCTATGATGGTATTTCCTCCTGTATTTCGGGAATTGTTCTTTTCTGTAACATGGCTTTAGGTTTCCACCCTTAGGTAAAGAAGTCTGATTGTTCTTTTTTACTGCATTTACATCATTTTTCCCAGAAGTAATCTGATCCTGTCTAAGCTGACACACATTCTTAGATTTGTAATCATTTAGTGAATTTCATTCATCATTTTTTTTTTATTATTTTAACTAATCATTTTTTTAAACATTTTTTAGAGTATTTTGATGACCAATCCTGCTAGTCATAAAACGTTTTAGTAAAGTTTTGAAAGATTCTAATCATCTTATCTGTAAATGTTCAGAATTTTAAAGGAGGTTCTCCTACAATAAAAATATGGCATTTCCACAGGAATAGGAAAGCTGGAGACCCTGGACCCTGAGGAGAAGGGTAGATGTGTTTTTGTCTACTACTATGGGGCTCATTTACTAAGGGTCGCAGATCGCAGATCATCTGACTTTCCAACGTTTTCGGGGATTGCACGGTTTGGATAGGTATTAAACAGGTATCTGCGCTGGGATTGTGTCGCTCGTGATCGGTTTTTTTCACAGCTGCGCCGGCTTCCATGCAACACAAATTTGCGGGCATGCCGTCACATAATCCAACTTATTAGGACTGAGCACGGGATTTAACTTTCAAATTGTGTCGCAATCCAATGCACTTGCATGCACCAGGAAGAAGAAGGTGAAATCAGACCTGAGCGGGGAAGGGACACATGCAGGATATCGGACGCACGATATTAGTGAATCGTGGCACAGTGCATTATCGTCAGACAGTGCACTTGCAGGGAACTCCGTCAGACAGGTAAGTAAATGTGCCCCTATGTAGTGAATAGAGACAATGGACTGGGAATTGGACTACAATGTGACTGCCTGTTGCCTGTTATGACTTAGAGTCCAGAAAAACTGATTTAAAAATTCCTGTCAAGTTTTTTTTTTAAAGAAAATATACCATCAATGTCCATCTTGATAAACCAGGGGCACTTACTCATTGATCCAGGCACCGTGATTGTGGCAATCTTCTTATATTTGTTATCCATGGCCTCCTCCTTTCTTAAATCAAGTTTAAAATTATGCAAATTACCCTGAAGGGGCTATGGTAGGTGTTTCTAAAGCCCTTCAGTGATGTCTTTACACTGGTTGTTGCAATGAGTAGAGAAGGGGCTCCCTTCCTCTTGCTAATTCTATATTGCACAGGCAGTGAAGCAGAGAGTGAGTAGGTGGGGACGTGAGACATGTTCGGCTCACTGTTACAGACCGTGAATTTGCAGCCCTAAGAGGCTTTGGAAACACTTACCAGAGCCCACCAGGTTGATTATCATAATTGTAAAATTTGATTTAAGAAGAAAGGTGGTCATGGGTAACAGGCTCTGATTTATCATTATTGATTGTGCCCCCACAGTAGACAATAGTTGGTGAATGGTGGGCAATGAAAAAAGGAAATACTCAAAGCTCTACTGCTGGTTCCTTATTGATGGTCCTGATAATAGATACATGATGGTGTCATGATGCCCACGTTGTGCAGGGTGACACACATTAGAGATCAAAGGCCTATTCAGGCCTGTGACCCTGCACTAGCAGATGCAATCATGTGATTGAACTGCCTGCACAGGAGACATCATAAGGGAGAAAGGGAGATAAATTAAAAAGAACAATAACCTTATATACAAAGTCCAAGGTTAATGGGACTGTGGAGAAGCTTGGTACCTGGTACAATTGGAAAGACATCTACATGCTCCCAAGAAAATCAGTTGTCTTAAAACACCAGTGCAATTGATAACCCCCCCCCCCCCCAATAATGAAAAAAATAGCCTGGGCCATGTCCAGAGTCAAAGCTGGCCCTGCTGTAGATTTTTTTTTTATTATTATCTGTGGTCGCTTAATTTTAGGAATTTTGAAAGACTAGCCTTTGGAAAATAGAACCAGTCCTCATACAACAATTTTTACCATTCATGGTGCAAATGTCAGAGGTCATTAGAGTTGCAGATTAGCCAAATAAGACTTTTCTACACTGTTTCCCTTAATCCCAAGAAGTGAAAGGGGTTAGCTGAAATTTTGTCAGAGAGCTAGCCGCCCACCCTGCTTCCATAACTGTGTGAGTTATGGAAATAATTTAGATCACTTTTCCAATCTATTATTTTGTTTTCGTAGAATTACGAAATTCTACGAAATTTCGGATTTTTTCAGATTTTTCAGATTTTTCCTGTATTAAACTCCATTTTTAATGTGCCTATCTTTGAAAAAAGAATTGTTTTATGGGAGGCAAATTTGAAGTTTCAGAGACTAAACTAGCTGTGGGAGGGAGTTGCAACATAACTTTGAATTGGGGTGATGTTGGGTGGAGTTTGCTAGGATATTATGACTATACATAGATATCACAGCCGCCTGCTAGAGCTCACAGTAGTTACATGGACTGTAATTCTATGCAAATGTGGGTAAGATAATCTTATTTGCCACAGAAATGCTAGGAAATACTCTTGGATTTCCTCCAATATTTCAGAACATGTAATACTTCTTTGTTCCGCAGGCTGTAGACCAGAGGGTTTAAGGTCGGCACCACTGCCACGTATAACAATGAGAGCATCATGTCTGATTGTACGGAGCTTTCAGAGTCTGGCTTCATATAGACACTTAGTGATGTCCCACAAAAAAGAAATACAACTGTCAGGTGTGAGGAGCATCTGGAGAAGATCTTCAGTCTTCCTGCCATTGTTTTAATTTTAAGGATAGTTGAGATGATGAAACCATAGGATGTTAAAATCATGGCAAATGGTAGAAACCCTAAAATACACCCCTCTAATAAAATCACATTATTTATGTATGTGACCTCACTACAGGAGACTCTCATCAAGGCTTTAATGTCACAGTAGAAATGATTGATATCTTTCAAGTCACAAAAAGATAAGTGAGATACTAGGGAAACATAGAGTAAGGAGTTTAAGGAACCAGCAACCCAGGAGATGAGGACAAGGACAGTGCACACTTTCTTGTTCATTATGATGGAATATTTTAAGGGGACACAAATAGCAAAGTATCTGTCTAAAGCCATAGAGGCCAACAGGAAAAACTCTGCATCCATACATGCTGCATAAACAAACATCTGTGTGAAACATCCTAGGAAGGAAATGTAAGTTTCTCCCGTTATCTCAATGGCCAACAGCTTTGGAAGGATGCTGGATGCTGAAGCCACATCCTGGATGGACAAGTTGACCAAGAAAAAGTACATAGGAGTGCGCAAACGCGGTGCCGAATACACAACCGCTATAATGATAAGGTTTCCTAGCATAGACAGGAGATACATCAGGAAAATGCCGAGGATGAGAACAAATAAAAAAATCTCAGCTATGGGAAACATTTTCAAGTGAAATTCTTTATACATGGTGTTATTAATTAAATCCATAGAGGTCCGATTTATTATACTCCAAAGTTAGTGTAAAAAGTTAATGTAACGCAAAATAAGAATTTCAAAGTTTACTATTTTCCTTACATTTTTTGCTTGCAGTTTTAAAAAAAAATCTCATAAATTTTTTTTATTTTTCAAAATAAAACCTCCAATTCTAGTCCATTCCAGCACTGGAAGTTACAGCATGACTACATATAAAAGTTACTAGTATAAGGAAACTTTTCACAGTAGTTTAGTTGCCACATGTTTTTCAGTTTTTTAGGAGGAGGGAGAGTTGTAGTTCAGTAATAAAAATAT
This sequence comes from Engystomops pustulosus, assembly GCF_040894005.1. Taxonomy (NCBI): domain Eukaryota; kingdom Metazoa; phylum Chordata; class Amphibia; order Anura; family Leptodactylidae; genus Engystomops; species Engystomops pustulosus. Next base: position 198,678,510 of record NC_092414.1, read on the forward strand.
TAAATTTCAAGTTAATAATGAAAATGACACATTCAAATGCATCTTCTCTTTCTAGTTTGGATATGGTAGAATGGGTTTGAAGTTCAGATGGGGAAGTAAATTTGGCCCTACACAGTTCGGCTTAGAGCAGGTCCTATTTGGGTCTAGTGAATTATAATTTTTTTTTTTATGTTTCCTCTGGTTGTATATGGAAAAACACCTGGACTTCCATTTTGTAATTTGTTTGTGGCTCCTAGAGCAATCACAGATAATAATAAACACCAGCAGTCAGCATAGAGCCTCGGAATAAAGTTAAAAACATAAATGAAATGAAACATATGAAAAAAGTTAAATGAAACAAACCATGTAAAGCTCAGTTGGTAGCACATTAAACAACTAAAAATAGTCTTTTTAAAGGGGTTGTCTGGGATTTTAAACATTTTTACATATGGCTTTATGTATATAAGAACAATAAAAATCTAATCCTCATTTCCTCTGGTGTACCCATTATGACCACTGCTGTGCAACATCTACAATATTAGTTTCAATGTGTATCAGATGCACAGCATTAGTTGGGACAGCACCAACCTCAGTAAACACCGTAGTTGGCAGTGACAGGCGGCACCCCTGGTGAACATGAGTTGTATGAGATTTTTTAAATTGTTTTTATACTCCATCATATATGTCACGGCGAGGATGCCGCCGCCTTGTCACGTGATGTGGGGTGCAACTGTACGGGTTAATTAGCCTACTCAAACTTGCGCTCACCTTTCACTCAGGACACAAATTAAGCATAAATCACACCTCATACAGCTCCCGCACCCCCCAGACCCGCTGCCACCACTTATTGCATTTATACTGAGACCAATAAGTTTCCCACTCTACATCAACTCTTCCTTCTCAAGCAGTCACCTTGTCACACCACTAGACATGCACACTCAGCACTCTAGCAGTCACACAGCTAACCACACTTCCCAAGGCTATGAGTTCGCAGAGCATACAGGGACCAAAATTAAAGTGAAAAGCTTTAATTACAAAAAGTTAATCAGTGCATAAAAAAAGATATTAAAAACAAAAGAATTACAAAATAAAAGGACACACACACAGCAAAACAGTTATAAAATAAAAGGGAGAAAAATAACAGAAACTTACAACTTAAAGTAAATCCTGATCCCTGGAGGTGGGAGAAATGAGGAACACACTCAGCTTGTCAAGCAGCCCCCAAAATGTGAACACCAATTCTTGGATTTCATATTGTTTTATATCTTCTCAGTTTGGTTCAGGTTTCAGAACCTCCCATTCATTAATTAGTCCAGAGGGTCATTCACGATTGGGCAAAGTGTTAATGAGAGGGGAGAGTCCAGAAATATTTAACAGTTCTTTGTTTCCAAATCCCTAGATGCAGGGGTGCAGGAGGGGGGGGGGGGTAGGTGCAGAGGAGAGGTGACCAAATGGCTTTTGAGGTCACCACAGAACATTCTGCAGGTCAGAGTTTATCACGTTGTAAGGATCTCCAGGATGTTGTAAACGAAGCCTGGACGCTTCAATAGATGCCACATATTTCAACCAAGTTTTTAATTACCCTATAGTTAAACCAGTCTTTTACCTTCACAATTAATATCTCCTTGACAATATATAATTTAAAATCCTGGACAACCTCTTAAATCCCCCAAAACTGCTAAATCTCAGATAACTCTTATCAATTGCAACCAAAAATTGTAGTCATTACAGCAGTGCTGCAATATGTTTGGGGAAATCATTATTATGACAATTCTCATAATATTACTTTAAAAAATAATTTATAAATGTAAAATGTATTTAAATATAATGTATTTTTAAAATAAAATGTATCAGATATATTGTTTAAAACTAAGTATCACCCACATGAACCCCACCCCTGATTTGAATGCATGAATTAATTTTGTAAGGTCAAGTCATCAAAAATGTAATCAGTTTAATACCAAAAAAATCTAGACAGAAAATAATCATACTGAAATATAATTTATAACAATGTATGTGTGTGTATTTATATAGTACAGGAAATACAGTCCAAAAACAAACACTGACAGTGATTAGATTATTGAAGTCCTATGTTTCAAACACATTAAATGTTAATGGATTGTACACCAAGCACACTGTCATACTGGTGTGTGCCCCCTCTTGCAGTATCTGCCCGTCTTTTAGCTTCTTTTTCCCTGGGATTCTGGCAGAGGGGGAACACAGCAGTATGCCAGTGTGCTTGGTGTACAATCCTTCATCTTAGTCAAAGATTTCCTTTAAACCATGTGAAATTCAGTCTGTAATACATCTAAAAAGTACAGTTTTTATAAATAAAAACTAAGACATTTACCTAAGAAAAAGAAGCTAAATTCTAAGAACCAGTTTGATGTCTAGTTTACTTATTTGCATTTGTTGAATTGATACCTGAGAGTTCAGCAGTTTTGGCATCAACTGCAAACCTTACACATAGGACAATAACATATTTATAGTGTAAAAATTCTAATTATAATTCCCAAAAGGTTTATTTGTGTTTCTCCTGAATGCAGCTAAAGTATATTGTAAAAATGAAATATACAGTGCATTGGAAAAGTATTTGGCCCCCTTGAACTTATCTACCTTTTGCTTCAAACATGAAGATATAAAATTGTAATTTTTTGGTGAAGAATCGACAATAAGTTGGACACAATTGTGAAGTGGAACGAAATCTATTGGATATTTTAAACTTTTGTAAATAGTCGGACTTTGCTTTCAGTGCAGCAAACTCCCTCCAGAAGTTCAATGATTATCTCTGACTGATCCAATGTTGTCCTAAATAACTGTTGATAAATAAAATCTATCTGTGTGTAATCAAGTCTCCATATAAATGCATTTTCAGCGTTGGGAAGCAAACATACCTTGAGAATACTCTATCATCACTGATGCAGAATCATCTTGTTTAATATCTAAACTGAGTGGTTTTGCTGAAAAAACTATTGTAAAATTATGACAATGAGGCTCTGTCACTCCTGTGGCTGCCCGGGCGCTCCCCTCACCCTAATTATGCACTGCTCCAGCCTTGTCCTGCCTAGCAAAAGCTGAGAATACATCATCAGTGTATTGTCTCTGACATGCAGAAGTAAGCAATCGCTGCACTGTCCCCCAACTGCTGTGTATGAGTCATCCAGCTCAGGTTGATTAGTCTTGTCTGGAGAGTTCAGGCAGCTCCTGTGTATGTGAAAGTAATGTGTTTATGTATGGCAGCCCGGGCATTCAAGGTATGTTTGGTTTACAATGCATAAAAACAAATGGTATATTTCCTTTAAACACCCCAAGGAGCAATGTGCAAGCAATAATATTGAAATGGAATGCGTATCAGACCACTGCAAATCTACCAAGACCCGGCCGTTCCTCGAAACTTTCATCTCAAACAAGGAGAAAACTGATCAGAGATGCAGCCAAGGGGTCCATGATCTCTCTGGATGAGCTGCAGAGATCTACAGTACAGCTGAGGTGGGAGAGTCTGTCCATAGGGCAAAAATCAGTTGTACACTGCACAAATCTGGCCTTTATGGAAGAGTAGCAAAAAGTAGAAAGCCATTTCTCATAAAAAGTATCCATAAAATATCCATAAAAAGTCTTGTTTAAAGTTTGCCATAAGTCAGCTCGGAGACACCAAACATGTGAAAGAAGGTGCTCTGGTCAAATGAAACCAAAATACAACTTTTTGGCCACAATGACAAACGATATGTTTGGCAACACAGCTCCTCAACCTGAATACACCATCCCCACCGTCACACATGGTGGTGGCAGCATCATGGTATGGGTTTTTCTTCAGCAGGGACAGGGAACATGGATGTAGAAAAACTGTTGGAGTCTGTAAAAGACCTGAGACTGGGAAAGAGATTGATCTTCCAACAAAACAAGGATCCCAAACATAAAGCAAAATCTACAATGGAAGGTCCACAATTAAACTTATTCACGTGTTAGAATGGTCAAATAATAGTCTAGACCTGAATCCAATCAAGAATTTGTGTAAAGAGCTGAAAACTGCTGTACACAAACGCTCTCCATCCAACCCTGTTTTCCAAGGAAGAATGGGCAAGAATTTCAGTCTCTGTGGAGTCTAAGTGGTCCCTGGTCTTCGCCAGAGCCCGCCACAAAGCGGGAAGCAGGAAACAGGAACCACAGGAACCAGATGCAGGAACTGCAGGACCATAGGAATGGCAGGACCTCAGGAAACCAGGACCTCGAGAAAGCAGGACCTTGGGAAAGCAGGGCCTTGGGATGGCAGGACCACCAGAGGAATACACTACCACCACAGGAATACAGGTCTGCCACAGGAATACAGGACCGCCACAGAAATAAAGGACCGCCACAGGAATACGGACACAGGATACAGACCAAAGGATACATAGATACAAAGGCGTCTGGAAACGCTGGAGGAACACAGGAGGCTTTCACTACAGTGGGAATGACTTGAAGATCTGGCAGTGAGTGAAGGGAGGTGCCGGAATATAAAGGCGAGACGAATTAGCCAGCGCTAATCAGAAAGATGCTGGCCCTTTAAGTCAGGACGAGCCGACGTGAGCGCCCTAGCAGTAGGAGCGCACGGCCTAGATGGAGGAGGCACGCGGCCTGGACAAGACCACAGCCTGGAGCCTGGAGAGGGAAGATTGGGCCGGGGAAACGGGGACACTGCACCACACAGGAGGGCATGAGTGTACCTGCGATCCGTACATAGGATCATGGGTACAGCCGTGACAAGAGACCTTATACCCCAAGCGACATGCAGCTGTAATCACAGAAAAAGGTGGTCTACAGAGTATTAACTTAAGGGGGCTGATTAATATTGCACGGCCTACTTTCCAGTTAATTAATTTTTACAAAAGTTTAAAATATCCAATAAACTTTGTTACCATTCACAATTTTGTCCTACTTAATGTTGATTCTTCACCGAAAAATTACAATTTTATATCTATAAACTTGAAGACTGAAATGTGGCAGAAGGTAGAAAAGTTAAAGGGGGCCCGATACTTTTGCAACTTGGTAGATTTTCAAGGTGTTTGGAAACACTTTGGGGCAGATTTATCAAGCAGTCTGAAAGTCAGAATATTTCCAATTGTCCATGGCAACCAATCACAGCTCCCCTTTAAAATATTCATGAGCACTGGTGAAATGAAAGCTGAGCTGTGATTGGTTGCCATGGGCAACTGGAAATATTCTGACTTTCAGAAGGCTTGATAAATCTGCCCCTTTGTTTTAAAAATCCAACTTTGGTGTTTTTGTTTGTTAATTCTTTGTCTCAGAAATTATTTTGTGCGGCTAATATATTGGAGGCCGCACCTACACTCTAAAAGGTATATAACATAGGTGGAGGAGCAGTCCAAAGCATCTTTAAGAGTGATATAATTATGAATTACTTTAAGAGTAATACTGCTTCTCAGGAACCTAGTGCCGGAGAGGATATTGCGACAGCAAAGACATAGTTTAGAGCCACATTTGTGTGGATTAAGTGTGGTAGGTTTGGGGAGCGACCTCATTTGGCTAGGAGCTATTATAGATTTTAAATTAGTGCTCTGCCTAAACTTGACTTTGGGCCTGGGTGGAAGATCAGTAAGAAATAGTTCCTCTTGCAAGATGTTCCATTGAGTGGTTAGTATTTTTCTGATGTGAGTTCTGATGTGGCGTTGAAGCCAGTAAGGAAATTGAGGTTTCTACTATTCTTTTTGTTGTTTGTATGATGGGGTAATTTATCGGGATTTACTTTTATTAAGGCCTCTCAAAGTGACTTGGTCCCATAATACCACGATTTTGCATTTTTAATGAAAATGTGAAAATTGCACCTAAAGTTCAAAGCCCCATAACATCTTACAAAAATGAAGTACATAAAGTACATAAAGTAGACATTTGGTGAATGTTAGTTATTAAGTTTTTTTGCTGTTATGTGTGGAAAGAGTAGAACATTTTGCATTTTTGCATTTCAAAAATCCAGAATTTTTCCATATTTTCACCAAATATCTGATTTTCTCCTAAATAAATGCAAAACATATCACCAAAATTTTTCAACTAACATGAAGTACAAAGTGTTACAAGTGAGAATTGATTGTGAACTATTTCACAATCACTTGGATATGTTAAAGCGTTCCTAAGTTATAACCACTTGTAGTGACACACGTCAGATTTGAAAAATGGGCCATGTCAGGAAGGTGAAAGGGGGCTTCGGGGGTTAAGGGGTTAAAATACAATTTTCATGGAGTCGTGGAAAAGGAGAATGTCCAGGAATTTGACAGAGGAAGGGGATCATGTGGAGGTAAATGTTAGGCCCCAGGTGTTGGTGTTGAGTGACTGGACAAAAGATCGAATTGTATCTTTATTACCTTCCCATCAATATACCATTAATATTATATGTTGATGAGATAATGGGTTTCCATGGATAATTTGGGATTCATACACCACCATGTACAGGTTAGCGTAGCTTGGGGCAAATCTTTTGCCATTGTGGTGCCGCATAGTTTTCGTTATAGTTGATCTTCAAAAGAAAAAAGATTGCGAGTGAAAATAAATGAGATGGCATCCACAGTTAATTTTATGATTAAAGAGATGGAGTAGCACAGCAGTAATTAGGGTTAAAACCCAGGAGTGGGTGCACACCTCAAACACCTGGCTCTAAGGTGTTTATATGAAGCATCCAGAATTCATGTAGTAGACGCAGCACTCCTTGTAGAAGAAAAGTGTTTTTTATTCACCCAGACTACAGAGTGCAACATTTCTGCCCATCATTTGAGCTATTTTCAAGCATACAGAGTGATGTTACATAATGGGTTTAAATACACCCAGAGAGTGACATAATCGATTACATCATAATTAGTATAAATATAGAAAACACTTGTGAAAACATTCAAAATGTTGAAATAGTGAACGTCAGTATAATACACAGTTGTCAGGATCAGTGGATCCTCTGGACCACCGCGGGAGATGGAACTAGCCGACACCTGGGACCGGAGTCCAAGTGGCACCTGGTTTTCAGAGCCGCAAATCGGGTTGGACTTGCTGCGGCAGGATACCACCAGGTCATTCCACAGGTGCGACTAGCCCGCGGTGGTAGCCGAGGTTGAGTTACCTTAGCAGATGACAATCTCGTAGTCAGGTCCAGGCACAGGGTCAGGGCAGGCGGCAGAGATGCAACGTCAGGTCCAAGTCCGGGGTCAGCAACGGGAGGTCAAGGCAGGTGGGAACGGGAACACAGGCACATGGAACTCAGCAACATGGAGGAACTCGGGTAACACGGCAACACAGGACTCAGGAGCGGGAACACACAGGAATACAGGAACGCAGGAATACACAGGAACGCAGGAATACTCGCTTGGAAGCTTTCTCTTAGGCTATGAGGCACAAAGATCCGGCAAGGCTTGCAGGAAGAGGCAGGCTTATGTAGAATTGGGCAACATGGCCAGAGCCAATTAATGGCGCACTGGCCCTTTAAATCTGGAGAAGGTGCTGCGCGCGCACCCTAGCATTCAGGGATGCACGCGCACAGCAGAGGGGAGCGAGCCAGGAAGGGTGAGATGTTCTTGCGGCGCGCTTGCGAGGACAGAGCAGCACGGGTGACCCCGCGACCCGTGATGTGGGTCGTGGGACCACCCGTGACAGTACCCCCCCCTTTGGCCACCCCCTCCTCCTAGGCTGGAGGAATCTCTGCAGAAGATTACGATCTAATATATTGTCCTCTGGCTCCCACAACCTCTCTTCTGGCCCAAACCCCCTCCAGTCAACCAAGAAGAACCGCTTCCCCCTCACCGTCTTCATGTCCAAGATCTCTTTTACCTCATAGGTGTTGGTGGAGTCCGCCACTGGAGTGGGAGGAGGAACTTCCTGGGAGAAGTGAATCAGGATGACAGGTTTGAGCAGGGAGACATGAAAGGAGTTCAGGATTCGCATGGTGGGAGGAAGGCGCAGCTTATAGGCCACAGGGTTAATCCGCTTCAGCACCTCAAATGGACCCAGATAGCGAGGGCTTAGCTTGTAGCTGGGAATCTTCAACCGAACATATTTTGAAGACAGCCACACTTTATCCCCTGGAGAGAAGGTGGGAGGAGACCTGCGTTTTTTATCGGCCTGAGTCTTGGTGCGGGCAGATGCCGGAGGTAGACCGGTGCTGCCAGCACAAGTCTCTCAGGGGGAACAATGTGTCTCAGGGCATAGTCCTCCCCCATAACATCCAAAGCACGGGACAAGGCGTCAGCCTTGATGTTTTTCTCGGCAGGACGAAAATGGATTTGGAAGTCAATACAGGAAAAGATGAGAGACTACCGGGCTTGACGCGGGTTCAACCGCTGAGCCAACTGTAGGTACTGGAGGTTCTTGTGGTCTGTGTAAATGCTGACTGGAAATCGGGCTCCCTCCAACAGATGACTCCATTCCTCCAAGGCAAGCTCCTCCAAGCTCACGATCTCCAATAGAATGATTCCTCTCTGCGGGGGAGAAAGTTTTGGAGAAGGAGCTGCAGGATAGAGTTCGGCCCCTAGGCCCCTTCTGAGTAAGGACCGCTCCAGCTCCTACGGAGGAGGCATCAACCTCCACAAAGAATGGCTTCTCGGTATCAGGTCTGGTAAGGACAGATGCAGAAGAAAAAGCAGTCTTTAGTCTTGTGAAGGCCTCCTCATCCGCTGAGGGCCAGACACGAGAATAAACACCTTTCTTCGTTAGCGCCACCATAGGAGCTACCAGAGTCGAGAAGTGAGGAATGAATTGTTAATAATAATTTGCAAAGCCCAGTAATCTTTGAATAGCCCGCAGTCCCACTGGGCGTGGCCACTGAAGAACCGCAGATAACTTGTCAGGATCCATCTGCAAGCCTTTATCGGAAATAATGTAGCCAAGGAATGGAAGGCTTTTCTGATGAAACAGGTACTTCTCAAGTTTGGCATAGAGATGGTTGGCCCTGAGGCGGCTGAGCACTTGCCGTACATGAATGGTGGTCCCACATGAATCGTGAGACTCGAGGTCAGCAGAATACACGAGGATGTCATCCAGGTAAACCACAACACAGCTGTACAATAGGTCCCTGAAGATATCATTGATAAACTCTTGGAAAATGGCTGGCGCATTACAGAGTCCAAAAGGCATAACTAAATATTCAAAATGCCCATCACAGGTGTTAAAGGCAGTCTTCCACTCGTCGCCCTTCCTGATGCAGATAAGATTGTAGGCCCCATGAAGATCCAACTTGGTAAAGACTCTCGCACCCCGTAGACGATCAAACAGCTCCGTGATCAGCGGCAGAGGATAGCGATTCTTAACGGTGACTTTGTTAAGACCGGGATAGTCAATACAGGGGCAGAAAGAGCCATCTTTCTTGGTGACAAAAAGAAGCCTGCGTCTGCCGGAGAGGAGGATTTGCGAATGAAGCCTCTTTGCAGATTTTCCTTGACATACTCTGACATGGCGGCTGTTTCAGGTACCGAGAGCGTGTACACTGGACCCCGAGGAGGAAAAGATCCAGGCAGCAGGTCGATGGGACAATCGTAGGGACGATGTGGAGGAAGGGTCTCAGCTTGTTTCTTGGTGAACTCATCTGCAAAGTCCTGGTAGCGGAGCGGGAAGCCCCCCCAAAGGCTTAGGAGACAAGGTAGAAGTCCCGAAAGGGAGCGGATGTAGAACCTTCATACAATGTGATGAACAATCCGGACCCCAACGGAGAATCTCCCCAGTAGACCAGTCCAGCACAGGGGCATGATGTTGCAACCAGGGGAGGCCCAGCAGGAGAGTGGAAGTGCACTGGGGCAGCACAAAAAAGGAAAGTCTTTCTCTATGTAATGCACCAACTTGCAGGAGCAGGGGTTCCGTGCGAAACTGGATGGGCACGGAGAGAATCTGGCCACTGACCGAGACAATGGACAATGGCTTCTCGAGACGAACCACTGGGAAGTGATGCTGGGAGACCAGGGCAGCATCCACAAAGTTAGTTGTAGAGCCTGAATCGAGGAAGGCGGAAACTCGGATCTGGGTACCAGTGCCAACGCTGAGGAGCACGGGGAGAGTCAAGCGTGGAGAAGCTTTATTCACACCTAGGGATGCTTCTCCTTAGAAGCCTAGGTGCTGGCGTTTCCCGGACGTTGGGGACGGACAGGACAAGTCGCGACAAAGTGCTCTGGGCTGGCACAATACATGCACAGGTTCTCCTGGCGTCGCCTGGAACGCTCTTGTAGAGAAAGTCGGACTCGGTCCACCTGCATAGGTTCCCCAGCAGAAGATTCAGCCGGGGGCAGGAGCGGTTTCTGGAAGACAGGAGCCAGGCGAGGAAGACGTCTAACACGGCCTTGGGGGTACTCGGAGAGTAGTTCTTCAGTGCATTCCATAAACCTCACGTCAATTCGAGTGACCAGGGCGATTAGACCACTCAGAGTTGACGGCAGGTCCCGCGCTGCGCAGAGAGTCCTTTCTTAAATGAAGCGATGAGGGCTGCATTGTTCCAGGCAAGTTCGGAAGCCAGGGTGCGTAAATGAACTGCGTACTCTCCCACAGATGAATTGCCCTGGCGCAGGTTCAATAATGCAGACTCCGCAGAGGAAGATAAGCCAGGGTAGCAGGAGTCGCAGTGGCCGCCTCAAGAGACTGTTGCTGATGCTGAGTAGCTAGCAGCTGTTGCAGCATGGCAGTGACTTGCTCTAGCTGATTCCGCTGTGCGGCAATCTGCCGGGATAGGTGGATCACAATGGTAGCAAGATCAGGCTGACTGGGAGGCGGAACCTCGTGGGATCCATGGCCGGATCTTACTGTCAGGATAAGTGGATCTTCTGGACCACCTCGGGAGATGGAACTAGCTGACACCTGGGATCGGAGTCCAAGTGGCACCTGGTTTTCACCAGAGCCCGCCGCAAAGCGGGTTGGACTTGCTGCGGCAGGATACCACTAGGTCGTTCCACAGGTGTGACTAGCCCGCGGTGGCAGCTGAGGTTGAGGTACCTTAGCGGATGACAATTTCGTAGTCAGGTCCAGGCACAGGGTCAGGGCAGGCGGCAGAGATGCAATGTCAGGTCCAAGTCCGGGGTCAGCAACGGGAGGTCAAGGCAGGTGGGAATGGGAACACAGGCACACGGAACACAGCAACACGGAGGAACTCGGGTAACACGGCAACACAGGAGCGGGAACACACAGGAATACAGGAACGCAGGAATACACAGGAATGCAGGAATACACAGGAACGCAGGAATACTCGCTTGGAAGCTTTCTCTTAGGCTATGAGGCACAAAGACCCGGCAAGGCTTGCAGGAAGAGGCAGGCTTATGTAGAATTGGGCAATATGGCTAGCGCCAATTAATGGCGCGCTGGCCCTTTAAATCTGGAGATGGTGCCGCGCACGTGCCCTAGCAGTCGGGGACTCACGCGCACAGCGGAGGGGAGCGAGCCAGGAGCCGGGATGGGTGAGATGTGCTGGCGGTGCTGGCGGGGGCAGAGCAGCACGGGTGAGCCCGCGACCCGTGGCAACAGTGCATTATTTAGTCAATGATATTATGACATTTAAAAAAGTGACATATAGTACATAAGCATAGTATATATGGGCTGATTCTCATATTCTGTGACCCCACATGTTGTGAGCAATCTCCCCATGGATCATGTGACGGATGGTTGCTAGGAAATGGCTAATTATACAAAAAGGTTACATGGAAAATAAATCAGGCTAAGCCTAAGCACACAACTGGCATTTATGGGGTGCGTATCTAGCATCGATATTGCCCAGTTATTATCAGGTGCATCGCAGCGCTGGAATGGTCGTGATCATCAGAAGAAACTCTGAGATAAAACGCCTGTATGCTTCATCATGACATCACCTTAATGTTTTTCCCAGAAACCTAACAATGTTGGCAAAGCCGCTATCTTAAGTAAGGGAAAAATTGCCCTATCATGGATTGGTAAGCATACAATTATTAAACTTGACATGAAACGTGGCACTGATGTATACCACATGGGCCCCATTGTCTCCCAACTGACTCTATTTTCCTATCGGACAAACAAACATAATTGCAAACATTGCTGTGTCTTATACCTCAAGCCATCGAGAGTCATAGTCATGGACAGAGCATCTCAATCAACATCAGATACATGCCGAAAGTGCCGAAAATTTGATCCAAAACAGGGGAGTCCAAGGATGGTGAGTAGCATTTCCATTTCCATTAACCACTGTGTCTGCAAATAAAACAAAATAGAAATAATTAGTATAGGAAATATTTGATGCAGTGTAACATAAGTTAAAAACTTCCTCACTCTTAAAGAATGTTTGAAAACACTAAATATTCCATCGGAAATATGGGGGAGCGCAAATCTAAGTCAATGTTTAGTCTTTCAGGTTGTAATGAATTTAAGCGATGAATCCACTCAATTTCAGGTTGTTTTAAAAGACGTTGCTGGTCACCTCCACGTCTCAATGGTGGGATGTGGTCTACAATCCAAATTTTTAATTGATGTACATTATGTTTAACCTCCTGAAAATGGCATGGGACTGGTAGTCCTATCTTATTTGTATTGATCGAGGACATACAATTATTAAATCTTAGTCTGCACTCAGTCTCGGTTTCGCCCACATAAAGTTTGGGACAAGGGCACATGAGGATCTTTTTGTATATTTAGCTGTTTCCTAGCAACCAGCTGTCACATGATCCGTGGGTTGATTTCTCACATGTGGGGTCGCAGAATAGGATGAGAATCAGCCCATATATACTATGCTTATGTACTATATGTCACTTTTTTAAATGATAATATCATCCACTATATAATGCCCTGTGTATTATACTGATGTTCACAATTTCAACAAGACAAGTGTTTTCTACATTTATACTAATTATGATGTAATTGATTATGTCACTTCCTGGGTGTGTTTAAACCCCTTATGTAACATCACTCTGTATGCTTGAAAATAGCTCTAATGATAAGCTGAAACGTTGCACTCTGTAATCTGGGTGAATAAAAAACACTTTTCTTCTACAAGGAGTGCTGCGTCTACTACATGAATTCACAATGAATTTTATATGCTGCATAGTTAGCAAAGAGGCAGTGGTGAGAATATCATTAATTGCTTTGAGACCAGAATTATGGGGTGTATTGTTATCCCCCATCCCATAGTTATCCCCCACCAGTTTGAGCGAGTGAGGAAATCAGACAGGGACGGCTGAGAAGTGGCTTTAGTATTCAGGCCCACTGTCTGAGTCACATAACAGAACTGTTAAAAAACAAAATGTAACTCTCAATCACACTTCTGTGAAATCATTCTGTCCAGTTATTAATCATAACTGATTGTGAATCAATTAATCCTGCTGTTGTGCAAGGCATAAATGTGCAAGACAACCCTTATGCGAGAGTAGTTCTGTAGCTGTTGACAACAGACCTTTTCTGTGTTCTTGTCCTTTTTTGGCTATTGTTTTGGTCACACTTGCATTTTTTTTCTATGTTCTCAGGCAGTGTCTACAACCAGTGGCGTAACTACCGCCGTAGCAGCCGTAGCGGTTGCTACGGGGCCCGTGAGGTTCAGGGGCCCGGGGATGCACGCTCCCTGCAGTGCTTTGCCACGGCCTGGGGTAAGTGGTCCGGGGCTGCAGTGCCGGATCGTGCCCCCGGGCCCCTCCCTCTCTGTGCATCTACACGTCTCCTGAGCCCGGCCGCCCACCCATCCACCTCTTTCCGGGATCCCTGCCTGCTCATATCCTTGACCCGGTCCCCAGCCACCTCTCTGACCCGCCCCCCTCATCTCCCTGACCTGCCCGCTCATCAGCAGGGCGGCACAGTTGATTCTCTGCCCCCCCCTTCCCCCGCTCGGCCCCCCCTTCCCCCGCTCGGCCCCCCCGCTCGCCCCCCCCCCGCTCGCGCGCCCCCCCTTCCCCCGCTCGACCCCCCCCCCGCTCGCGCGCCCCCCTTCCCCCGCTCGCCCCCCCCGCCGTCTGAATGCATCTGGACACCCACCTGAACACCTGCCTGAACACCCATACAGCTCCCAAACTTCCTAAAAGGTAAGTATATACAGATGTATTTATCTGTATGTATATATGTATTTATCTGTATGTATATATGTATTTATATGCATATACTGTGTACATATGTATATACAGTGTATTTGTGTATATATTGTATATATACTGTGTATATGTGTGTATATGTGTATATATTCTATATATACTGTGTATATGTGTATATATTGTATATATACTGTGTACATGTGTATATATTGTATATATACTGTGTATATGTGTGTATATACTGTGTATATGTGTATATATTGTATATATACTGTGTATATGTGTGTATATATTGTATATATACTGTGTATATGTGTGTATATATTGTATATATACTGTGTATATGTGTGTATATACTGTGTATATGTGTATATATTGTATATATACTGTGTATATGTGTGTATATACTGTGTATATGTGTATATATTGTATATATACTGTGTATATGTGTGTATATACTGTGTATTTGTGTATATATTGTATATATACTGTGTATATGTGTGTATATACTGTGTATATGTGTATATATTGTATATATACTGTGTATATGTGTGTATATATTGTATATATACTGTGTATATGTGTGTATATATTGTATATATACTGTGTATATGTGTGTATATACTGTGTATATGTGTATATATTGTATATATACTGTGTATATGTGTGTATATACTGTGTATATGTGTATATATTGTATATATACTGTGTATATGTGTGTATATACTGTGTATATGTGTATATATTGTATATATACTGTGTATATGTGTGTATATACTGTGTATATGTGTATATATTGTATATATACTGTGAATATGTGTGTATATACTGTGTATATGTGTATATATTGTATATATACTGTGAATATGTGTGTATATACTGTGTATATGTGTATATATTGTATATATACTGTGAATATGTGTGTATATACTGTGTATATGTGTATATATTGTATATATACTGTGTATACATAAATATATATATATATATATATATATATATATATATATATATACTGTTTATGCATATTCCGTATATATATATATATATGTAAATCCTATGTATATGTGTATATATGCATCTACTATGTATACATGTATATACTGTGTATAAATGCATTGAAGCAAATACTGTATTTTTACATGCATGTATTTATATTAGCATATATATATATTTATGATGTGTGTTTTTGTATGTGGTAAGTATGTATGCTGTATATACTGAATGTATGTGTATATTCTGTATGTATATGCAGCATGTGTGTATATGGTGTTTTTATCCTGCATGTATGTGTATATATGGTCAGTGTATACTGTATTTGTGTATGTATGTATATATGTATATATATATTTATATATATATGTGTGTGTGTGTGTGTATTGTAAATGTATTATATGTATATAATGTGTATACTGTATGAGTTTGTATATACTCTGTGTATTAGTGTATAAATGTATAGGAGTGCATAAATGTGTGTGTATAAGTGAATGCTTGTATGTATAAGGCTAAATTCACACTGCCGTGAGCCCGCCGCACCGTAGTACGGCGGGCACACGGCAGCGCGGGTAGAGGAGGAGGAGGTGAGCGCAGCTCACCCCCGCCCCTCTCCATAGAAACTAATGGCGCACGGCGCCGTAGTACGGGGAAAGATAGGACATGTCCTATCTTTCCCCGGGCTACGGAGCGGTACGGTGCCGCACGTGTGCTGCACCGTACCGCTCCCGTACAGGGCCGTGAGCCCATAGGAGTGTATGGGGGACATATATCGGCCGTATATACGTCGGCCGTATATACGTCCCCCATACTGTAGTGTGAATGCAGCCTAAGGGTGTGAGTATACGAATGTAGAACTTTATGTGTGTATATAAAGGTGTGTATATATCAGTGTATAAATGTGTGTAATTGTATAAACATGTCTGTATAGGGGTACCTTCCCAAGAACATATGGGGGACGTATATCTGGCCGCAGATTTGCTGCCGGATATACTTCCCCCATAAGCTTCTATACGCCAGGGCTCGGCACGGTGAGCACAACGAGTACTCACTGTTTTGAGCAAAAGAGATAGAGCGTGCTCAATCTATGGCCGTAAGAACGACCATGCGGCTCTATTCTCTATGGAGAGGGGAGGGGTGAGCCGCGCTCACCTCTCCTCCTCTCCAGCGCGCCCGACGTGTGCCTGCCATATATATATATTTTAAGGGGAAGGGGGGCCCCATGCAGAAATCTGCTATGGGGCCCAGCCTCTCCTAGTTACGCCCCTGTCTACAACCCACAGATGTTGCTCACTTAGTGCAGCATATCCAGGACGGCACATCAGTGTGAGCTGTGGCAAGACGACTAGATCAGATAGATCAGGTCATACTGGAGCGAGGACACAGGCCAGTACACCAGAAGACATAGAGGAGTCATAGGAGTCCAACAACTAAACATCAGAACCGCTACCTCCTCCTTTGTGCAAGGGGAAATAGAAGAAGCAGTGCCAGAACCCTGCAAAAAGACCTCCACTAGGCCACTTATATCTATGTGTCTACTCAAACGGTCAGAAATAGGCTCCACGAGGATGGTCCAGAAGTCGGTGTTCTGCTAAAAGCCCAACACTGTGCAGGGCAAATAGCATTTTCCATAGAACACCAAGATTGATGGTTTCTTCATGGATAACAGCAAGTTCACCAACGGAGCGCTTGTGACAGATGTGAGTCTGGAGATGTCATGAAGAATGTTATTGCCCGAGCATCGTCCAGCATGACCCGTGTGGAGGGCCACACTGCCCTCAATGTGCTAGCCAGATGTACTCTGACGGTCATGAGGTATCTGGATGACATCCTCAGACCCACTTTGAGAGCAGAATCTTCTTGATACATGACAATACCAGGCCAAATGTGGCTGCAGTACACCAGCAGTCGCATCTACCCCATGTATGTATCTGATCACATGAAATAACAGCATGCCTCCATGGAGGATGGGGTGAAGCAAAATTCCATAAAGGCACGCTATGATTTCATGTGGCCAGATACATACATGGGGTAGACATTGAAAATATAACAGGACTTTACATAATGTCACCCTGGTCACAAGATATGCTGAGAAGGGGCATGAGACATGGAGATGAGTAGATGGGAGGAGCTGGCCATACATGAAGTGGCCCCTTTGATGCTAGGTAATATAAGATAAAGTTGATTTTTGGGGGGGATGTAAGTGAAACCATTTTTAGCTAGAAGAAGGGTCTTAGTTACTTGATCGGGCTCTAAAGGAAACTGTCACTAGCTGTATTTGTGAAAATGTGTCAGGTTCCCTTTAATCCAATTGAGCACATCTGAAACCAACATCACAGACTATCCAGGAATTGACTGATGCTTTAATCCAAGACTGGGTGAAAATCCCTAAGGAGAATCACCTCATCATGAGCATGCCCTTGTGTTTTATTGAAGTCATCCAGGTACATGGAGGCCACACATACTGCTTTACCTCATTTCCTTACATTGAGACATTTCTACCTAAGTTAAAGCAGCCAGAAATTTGATTTTTGAACATGATTCCAAATCCAGAATTCCATGTAATATTCATTTTGATTCATTAAGCCTCTAAAATGGCGGTGGCACAGCTGATGATGGCATTTGAATCCTATAACACTGCCATCGTAGTAAGAATAATCAACCCTGAGGTTTCATCCTGGGGCCCTGGAGGGCCTGAAAAGCGTTGAAAATGTTGGCAAAGAAAACCTCAGCTCATCAAGTAAAAATGATACCTTATACAGTTCTGTACACCACATTATGAAAAAAGTTATTTCCTTCAGAATATGGTGAAATAAAGACATTTATTTTGTATGAATGGTTTTAATTTTTTAAAACAGAACTTATTCATCAATAAGTTCTTTGGAATTTTTTTTCCTGTTTTCTAGAACACAGAATAAAATATAAAATACTAACACTAGGAAATACAATTTGTTATGCAGAAAACAAGCCCTACTACAGCTCTATACAGGAAAAATAATAACATTATTTTTGAAGGTGAGGTGTGAAAAATGGAGACACAAAGACAAAAAAGGCAGGTCTTTAAGGGATGGAAGAAGTAAGGAAAGATTCAACTTACAGGAAATCTAACCGCAGTTTGGGACATGCAAAGTTCGGTTTTGGTTCTAGAGATCTGTGTAATCATACACAGCAGGACTGTGACAAGTGATGTTGTAATCCAGATATGCAGTTCCCGCAAGTGCTCTGGGTTGGTTTCTCAGCCTTTATAGCTTGCAGCTCTTTTCACTGAAAGGTCTCCTGTGTACAAAAAGAACCTCCTGTATTATTTCATGCAAACTTGAGTTTCCCTGGTTGAGCATCAACATGTAAAACAACCCCAAGTTTTAATTAAACTGGTTTAGTTTAGATTTTAAGCTTCTTATAATATGTAGGATATATCACAAATTCAGGGCATCGCTTCCATGAGGCACGTTGAGCCGTTGGCCTGAGGCGGCAACCCATGCTAAATAGTAGGGGGGCAGTGTCAGGTAACAGCACATAGTAACTAAGCAGGGTATAAGTGTATGTTAGAGATACGCTGTATGGCTAACTTATTTCTATTTTTCCAGGCTGTTCTACTTCCACAGCTTTCCTAGTCAGCAGTAAAGGTGTCTCTAACATACCTACCTGTTGTGTATTTACACCTCAGAGCTTCGTTGGACACATCAGATTTCATCTCTCCATTGATTTCAGGGAATGGCTGTGGTCTAAGATTGACAAATAAAGCAGAGTTGAGGTAGACAGTCCTACTCACCTCTGATACATCTGTCCAGCTCAGATATTTTTATCTATTATTATTGTTGTCTCATGTTACTATGCACATATGATCTTATACGAAATGGCAAAACCAGAGGTACAGAATATCACTCAAATCATCATCATGTTAGAGATTCCCACATTCCCTAATGCCCAAACTATGAAAATATAAAAATGATCATCCCATACATTGACCACCGTAATGGGAAAAAAAAAATCTTCTTTTTGCCCAACATGAAAATTGACGAATAATTAATTTTATTTCAATTGACATAAATATTAAAATAACATGTGATCAAAAGGTCAAAATGTATCAATAAAAACTACAGTTTATCTTGCAAAAAAGTTGCACTGTATAAAAGCTCTTCACATCTTTGTCCCTACACAACTTTTTATTGCACAATAGAAAAGATTTTTTTCCTTGTTTTTATAGACAGAAAAATCCATTTTACTTTTCACATGATAGACGGATTACAGTGGTTTTTTTTAATTTTTTTTTTTTTTTTACTGAAATGAACTGTGAATAAGCTTGTAGGGTCATTATTAGTGAAGTTACTAAACATTGTACATGATTATCGGGATAATTGCTCATTATTTCTATGTAGAAAGTTGTCCTGTGGGACTAATAATACATATCCTTAAAGCTATAAATATGGTGGATTGTAACAAAGACGGTGGAGCAGGGTGAGCAGAGGCCTGTGCATGTTGAGGTAAGCATAAGATGTATATATTATATTGTATATTATATATTATATTACATTTGAAAAATAGTTTTTGTATTTAGACAAATTACCGTTGGTTCATTCCACTCGAGTTGCCTCTTCCAAAAAAATTGTTGGCTTGTTTCAACAAATATTTTGACTTTGTAGATGTCTTCTTAAAATGCGACCCTGATGCTACGAATAGTATATCCTGTAAATATGGGACTGATGAAAATTGGGAATCACATCACTTGTCGAGTGCTTATAATTCTATTAAATTTAACTTGAATTAATGTTTTTTAATGTTTTTAAATTTCAGAACAAATATGAATCCTGATCAAGAAAAATTTTTAGATGAACACAGTTCCAGCCTTGTTGCATTGCAGATGTGTGTTAAGGTAATTAATAGCTCATTTTCTGAAGATTTTCACCTACTAGCTTTCTTCGGACAACAAAATGTCTCCTATTTTCTGATTTTTAGTATATTATTGATGTATTTTCTGTGTATGTTAGGAAATCTTATTATTATGGACGGCACCGCGGCTACACACTCCAATGTATTTTTTATTGTGTAACCTGTCTGCTCTAGACGTGACTTATGCTTCAACTATTCTGCCAAAGTTCCTGGACTATCAAATAACGGGAAGGAATTCGATTCCCTCCACAAACTGTTTCACTCAACTATTCATGTATATAACATGTGTGGATACAGAATTTTTATTACTGTCCTCTATGGCATACGACCGGTATGTGGCCATTTGCAATCCCTTGAAATATTCTATCATTATGAATAAGAACTCATGTATTATACTTTCTCTTACTCCTTGGACCATCGGTTTATTGAACTCATTGCTATTTGTCTTCCTGATATCTCATCTATCATTTTGTAATTCCAAAAATATCATCCACTTCTACTGTGACATGAAAGCCATTCTAAGAGCCTCCTGCAGTGACACCAGACACGTGAACCTTGTGATATTATCGGAAGGGTATACTTTAGGTTTTTTAGCATTTGGTATGATTTTGACTTCTTATGCTTTTATTATATCTGCCATTTTAAAGATCAAGACATCTTCTAAAAGACTGAAGATCTTCTCTAGTTGCTCTTCTCATCTAACAGTTGTTGTGCTCTTTTGTGGTTCTTCTCTAAGTGTCTATATGAATCCAGAATCTAAAAACTCCACAGAACAAGACCTGATGCTTTCCATGTTGTATGTGGCAGTGGTACCGGCCTTAAACCCTCTGGTCTATAGTTTGAGGAACAAAGACGTCTTAGATGTTTTAAGAATTCCTAAGTTTATTTCTGGTCGTATCTCAAAAACTGGCAAACCAATCAAGGGGATTTGATTTAGTAATATAGATTTTGGGAATTATTATTTATTATTGATGATAATGATTAAAATTTAGCATTTTTTAATAAACAAAGTTATAATATGTACAAGATTTTTTTTTATCAAATAAGGGGCTTTGTATGAATTTTGGGAGTCTTGGCACTAAGACCCCTCTGGGAATTATTATTTATTATTGTTTATGAAATAAAAAAAATTAATAACAATGATAAGAAATCGTTATTAATTGTTAATTATTGTTACTAAAACAATGTATTAAATAATGTTAACACCGTGCAGAAATAATACATTTTATTTATAAAATTTACAATTTTGCCATTTTCTTTAGGGTTGTTTTTTTGTATATGAAACTATAATAAATTTTAGATGTTTTATCGAAGTGTCTTGGTGCTGAGACCCCTCTGTAGTTGCTCCACATATTGTAATCACACCACCAGTTCCATAAAATTCCACTACATTAAAGGGACCTTGGGTAGGTTGTTGACATACCCCAAGGAAGGTAAAATAGATGTATGGCCACATACACCACAGAGGAAAGGACGAGGCTGCAATCACACAGGTTTTATTTCAGAGTATCGCCTGTTACAAAGCATTAGTCAAGAAGGTTACTATACCTTTATTCCTAACTCCCTCAATTTACGAAATTGTGCGCTAGGTAGCTCTATTTTCTCTGTCTTTTTATTTTTGAGCATACTCAACCACAATAAACACAGAAATCCAAGTTCATTTCAATGAAGTTGAGACCTTCCCGAATCCCGATCCTTTGGAAGCTTACCATACTTTATTCTACTACCAAATATAGTTTTCATTTTAATTTACAGTTTTGCTTTTATGTATGTCTAGTTTATTCTATCCTTTTTGCAACCTGTAAGCACTCTGCATATTAAAGTGTCCTTAAATAAGTTTGCTCCTTGTGGCTCTATGTAAGTTTCTGTACCGTCAGAGAAGTAAATCTTTGCAAACCCAGTGAATGTTTGTGTGCTAGAAATCAGCTTGTGTTCTGTTAAAAAACAGTGGAGGTCATTTATCATCGCCTTTCAAATAGAAAACTGGCTGAATTTTTTTCCCCTTGCTGCACCTCTTGCGCCTTAATTATCAAGTGTTGACGCCACAATTTTTGTGGTTTTCCGACACTCAAGACCTGTTGTGTATTTGTCACAAAATTGTGTCTATTTTTCCAACTGGTTTTGTGGTGCAATCTTGGGTTCCAGGGATTTCTCTTTCACCTTCATGAATGTGAAGAGAGTTCTTAATCCTTTGGTGTATGCATTAAATCATTATTTCTTCGCACCCCAAATATAAATCACACTGAAAAATATAGCACAATTTCAGAGCGACCCTGTGCCCAAATTGATAAATGCCCCACAGTGTGTGTCTAGGTGTACCTACCTAGAATTGTGGGTGTCTGGGTGTTCTGGTAATAGTCCTGGAGTAGGCATCCCATAGGCCATAGCAACAAGGGGGCAGTGAAAATTCACATATGGAAGTGTGACTGCATTGGTGTGGAGAGTGCAGCTCATGGCAGATTCCATTACCAATTCTTTGTCTTGGTATTAATAAAGATTTTTAAGGTATTTGGTAATTTATTTAGCAATTTTTAATCATAAATAATATTGTCATAACCTGTAGAGATTTGTTTGCCCTTTTGTGAATCCTCTTCAGCTCTCTGAAATCCGTTTCATGAATTGATGCCCAAAATGAGACTGCACACCCAATGGCAACAATGCTTTATGAATCGGTAAAATAATCAATAGTTCACTTGAAGTTAGACATTTCCTTATACAGGATAATATTTTGTTTGCAGACTGACATTGAGTGCTAAAATTTAGGTTATTGGTTATTTATCAGTTATTGGTATATTTATTCTGTGACCTAAAATGTCTAACTTTGTATTTTATAACATGAAACGTCCATTTTACTTTCTGTATTTCCAGTCTTTCCAGGTTATCCAATAGGCTTTGATATTCAGCACCATCTCTGCCAATAGGGAGCCCCACAATGTATCAGTGTCATTTTAAGCAGGAGGTGCTGACTGTTTCCTGATGTTTTTTTCTTGAACACTCTAGTGTGAACACAGGTTTTATCTGGCTAAGCTCTTTGGCTTGATTGGCATTTTATGTTTGGTTCTGCAATATTTAACCCGCTCTGTCTTCTCTGGATCTCAATCACTGTTGAAACCGGGAGTCTTGGATGACATACATTTCCTTCTCACTCTTTTTAAGGTGCTGGTTATATAGGTTTCTTCTTAGTTAGCTCCATAACATTCCTGTGATTCTGATCTTTGTTTTCGTATTATCTTGACTTTAGGCTTGTGTCCAGATTATTCTGCTGTCTTGTGATTTTGTACTGCCTTTGCCCTCTTTGTTGTGATCTGGCCATGCGACTTTGGTGCAGGGAGGAATTGTCCATTAGCTGTGTACCCACTTCCTAGGGTGGCTGGGTGATAGGAAGGGACTGATAGGAAGGGGACTAGTCTGAGGGTTCACTTTGTGTATTCAGTCTGTTCCTAGACCCTGCTTGACATGTGCCCTATGTTCAGACATAGGGAGTAAAAAGGGTGAAATGACCCTTGCTTCACTATGCACAGTGCACTGATGCCAGGGTCAGAAGCAGACTCCATCACTGTAGCACTTTTTCCATAAAGAACTTAAGTAAGTGGCAACTAAAAGAGGTTAGGTAAAATGTTTTAGACCCTACCTAGAAATCACCACTATCTCAAAGTTATATTAAATGGCTAACAATGATGATAAGGAAAGTGGGTTAATCGGAAATGGTTAGTCTGTTAACAAAATGATCTGTTTAAGCATTTCTTAACAAAGAAAACTCCTGACATGAATGAAGGAAAAAGCCAAGAAAGTAGAGTTTAGGATTATATAGGTCAATGGGGATTATAAGGTTATACTTTTGTTACTCACTCCTAAGCATTGAAAACATTTCAAGAAATAATCCACTGGTGAACTTCAGTTCGCTACTGGTTTGGTTCTCATTAGGTAGTGTCAATGTTAATTTAATTTGGTTTGAGCTTATCCAGTTTTTTGCTTTGTCTCATGGGGCGTGCTCTGGGATATCATGAAGAAGGTGGTGGGATGTATGGAAGACTATTGAGGAAACGGGGGCGCCAGAAACCACCCACTGCCCCAGCATATAAAACATAAACTCAGTATTCACCTTCTGGCACTCCTTGTGGCTCCTCTTCTCCCCTCTTCTTTAACAGTTGTATGGGCAAAGCATGGGCTGATTACGCAAACCTGTCCGAAAGGGGAGTTTGTTTTTTTAATGTGCTGGGGGAAGAATTCTCGGGCTACCTTTTCAGGGCTGCATTAATGGATGGGCTCCCAGGGCCGCCACCAATGGTGGTTTATAGTGTGAGCGATTCATTTGTCTGCCAGTATCACCCACAACATGTGTGCACCACCAACTCCCCGGCTATTCTGAAACTTCAATCTATGGCAAAGCAAGGGAGCAATACATTCCCTGCTCTACCATATACAGAGGAGCGAGCAGGACATCATCTTCCTGATACAGGTGGCACAGGGATGTCACACACTATGACGCCTGCACCAGACGTCTGACCTGATAGAAGAGAAGGAAGTTAATCTGCCCAGTGGGAGAGCAGGAAAAGGTGAGTAAAGATTTATTATTTTACTGGGGGCTGTGTGTTCTGATGATTGAGGGCTGTATATCCTGTATACTGAGGGCTGTATATAGTAATAACTGGTGGCTGTATATAGTGATAATTGGGGGTTGTATATAGTTATTTCTGGGGCTGTATATAGTGATAAAGGGGTATCATAACTGTGTATAGTTATTGTTTGTGACTTGATATAATGAGTCCTGGGGGACTGTATATAGTTATTTCTGGGGGCTGTATATAGTTATTGCTGGTGGCTGTGTACTGTGATTACTGGGAGCTATATATAGTGATTAATGAGGGCTGTTTATAGCACTAACTGGGGGGGCTAAATATAGAGTCTGCTGGGAGAAGTATATAGTGATTACTGGGGAGGGCCTGTATATAGTTATTGCTAGGGTCTGTATTTTGTGATTACTGGGGGGACTGTATTTAGTGAATGCTGGAGGGCTTTATATCATGATAGCTTGGGAGGGCTCTATATCCTTATTACTAGAGGCTGTGTATTGTGATTACTGGGGGCTGTGTTTATTGATTGTTGTACCCTGTCTGGAGTACATTCAATAGGGCTTCTATCAGATTTTGCACCCAGGGGCCCCCACCAAACTTAATCCAGCAATATACCTATATATTAGAGGGTAAGTGCTGGGGCAACCTATGTACTAAGGGGCAGTGTAAGGAGGCTACCTATATACTGGGGGCAGTATGCTGGGGCTACCTGTTTACTGGGGAGCATTGTGCTTGGGCTACCTTTATACTAGAGGAAGTATGCTGGGTCTACTTATATACTGGGGGCATGTGCTGGGCACATGGGAGAATAGTATACATCCTATATTCTCGAGTTTAAGCTGACCTAAGTATAAGCCGAGGCACCTAATTTAACCACAAAAAAACTGGGAAAATGTATTGACTCGAGTATAAGCCTAGGGTGGAAAATGCAGCTGCTGCTCTCTAATAAAATGTCCATTAGTCTCCAGTCATCAATAAAATGTCCAGTAATCTCCCCTCATGAATGAAATGTCTACAGCAGCCCCCACAATTAGCCACTTGCTGGCTGGGCTGGCATCAGTATACACCGGGTGTCATCTGTGTCAGCTGTAACTAACTGCTGAAACCCTAGTTTAACACCAGTGTTCAGCGCGACCATGACATTTAAATTGCCTGCCAAAGGTCTCTCTCCCATGAATAGCCCTCCGTGCCTTTTTTTGCAAATTTTGTAAAACTAAAATAGCTAATTAAGGTATCCCAAAATCATATTGACCCATAAAATAAAGATGACTGGGCATATTTATCGGGGCCCCTGCGCCACGTAGGATTGGTACTATAGGTAATGCGTAGAAGACAACTTATATGTGAGGTAAGATGGATAGGGTTACAGAGATAGGGAGGTTTATCAGAAATTCCTGAGGTAAAACTATTCCAGTTGCCTATGGCAACCAATCAGAGATCAGCTGTAATTTTAGAAAAAACTATGGAAAATGAAACACTTCTGATAAATCTCCCCATAGACAAACTGACAGAGACAGTCACTGGAATGGGAGTGCCAGCAACAGACAGTCACTGAAAGAGACTGTCGGCAACAGACAGTCACTGGAATGAGACTGCCGGCGACAGACAGTCAGTGGAATGAGGTTGCCGGTGACAGAGAGTCACTGAAAGAAACTGCCAATGAAAAACAGTCATTGAAAAAGACTGTCAATGACAGATGGTCACTGAAAGAGACTGCCAGTGACAGAAGGTCACTAAAAGAGACTGCCAGTGACAGATAGTCAATTAAAGAGATTGCTAGCGATGGACAGTCACTGAAAGAGACTGCCAGCAACAGACTGCTAGTGACAGACAATCACTGAAAGAGACAGTCTGAGACAGTCTATAGATACACAAGAAATATTTTTGTTAACACATTCTATTTTGTTGTAGCTAAAAGCAGCTACAGCTACTTCTACAGCTGAATTCTCTGTGCAATGGGTCTCCAATGGAGAGACTGGCAGAAGGAGAGGAGAAGCAAGGAGAAGCAAGGAGACAGATAGATGGGTGGTGCCAGTGCGGGTCATGGATCCTGTGATATACTAGGCTGGCTAAATGTAGACATTATCCAATCTAAGCTCAATAAAATCAATGTGTACAAAGCTCCTGGACCGGATGGGTTACACCCCAGAGTTCTTAAAGAACTCAGTTCTGTTATTGCTGTACCGCTGGCTAAAATCTTCAGGGATTCTGTAATGTCTGGTGTGGTGCCAAGTGACTGGCGCAAGGCAAATGTGGTGCCAATATATAAAAAGGGCTCTAGAACTTCGCCTGGCAATTACAGGCCTGTAAGCTTAACTTCCATTGTGGGGAAAGTATTGGAAGGGTTAGTAAAAGACTACATACTGGAGTATGTGACATCAAATAGTATAATAAGTGACAGCCAGCATGGGTTTACTAAGAATAGAAGTTGTCAAACTAACCTTATCTGCTTTTATGAAGAGGTGAGCAGATGCCTGGATGGAGGAGCAGCTGTGGATATTGTGTTCTTGGACTTTGCAAAGGCATTTGACACTGTCCCTCATAGACGCCTGATGGGTAAAATTAGGGCTATTGGTTTGGCAGAAATCATTTGCAATTGGATTGAAAACTGGCTGAAGGATCGTATCCAGAGAGTTGTGGTCAATGATTCCTACTCGGAATGGTCACCAGTTATTAGTGGTGTACCCCAGGGTTCTGTGCTTGGCCCACTACTATTTAATATATTTATTAATGATATAGAGGTAGGAATTAATAGCACTGTGTCTATTTTTGCAGATGACACCAAACTGTGTAGTGTAATACAGTCTATGGAGGATGTTCATAGGCTGCAGGGTGACTTGGACAAACTGAATGTTTGGTCATCCACTTGGCAAATGAGGTTTAATGTGGATAAATGTAAGGTTATGCACCTGGGGGCCAATAATCCAAAGGCAAAATATGTCCTTGGGGGAGTAAATCTGGGAGAGTCCCTTGTTGAGAAGGACCTGGGGGTACTAGTAGATCATAAATTGAATAACAGCATGCAATGTCAATCAGCTGCCTCTAAAGCCAGTAGGATCTTGTCATGTATCAAAAGTGGTATGGACTCTCGTGATAGGGATGTAATATTACCATTATACAAGGCACTGGTTCGGCCACACTTGGAATATGCTGTCCAGTTCTGGGCACCGGTCCATAAAAAGGATGCCCTGGAGCTGGAGAGGGTTCAACGTAGAGCCACAAAAATGATAAGGGGTATGGAGGGTCTCAGTTATGAGGAAAGATTAAAACAACTAGATTTATTTAGTCTGGAAAAGAGACGACTACGAGGGGACATGATTAATTTATTTAAATATATGAATGGTCCATACAAAAAATATGGTGGTAAGTTGTTTCAGATTAGATCAAATCAAAAGACGAGGGGGCACTGTCTCCGTTTGGAGAAATCAAGGTTTAATCACCGGAGGCGACAGGGCTTTTTTACTATGAGAACTGTCAATCTGTGGAATAGCCTGCCTCAGGCGCTGGTCACAGCAGGGACAGCGGATAGCTTCAAGAAGGGTCTAGATGCCTTTTTACACCTAAATAACATTGATGGTTATGTTATATAGAATTGTTTCCCCTAAATCCCTTCCTCATCCAATCCCTTCCCTTCCTTGGTTGAACTTGATGGACAAGTGTCTTTTCAACCGTAGAAACTAGAATAGCCGGCCAGCAGAGAAAAGGATAGATTGGAGTCGCATTAGAGAGTTTGTGGGAAGAACCCAGAGAAGAGTGCTGCAATAGTCCAAGCAAGAAATGATAAGGGCATGAACTAGTAATTTTGTAGACTCTGGGTTAAGGAGCGGTCAGATGTGGGGTATGTCCTTGAGATGGAGGCGGCAGGTTGTAGTAAGGGCCTGGATGTGAGGCTTAAAGGATAAGGCAGATTCAAAGATGACTCCAAGTGTGGAGTGAAGTATGGATGAGTTGTGATGGTTAGGTCTGGTGGGAGGGATGTGCTAGGTGGAGGAATTACCTTTATAACAGTTTTATTAGGTCAATGTGAACATGTCATTATATGATCAGTTTTGTAAGACACACAGAATTTTATGTAGTGCATTGTGTATTATACATTGCTGGTATTACTTACAGGCCCCAGTATATACTGTATTGCTTAGGTCATTATTGCTCTATGAAGCCACTTTGCTTTGTTCAGGATTACCTGGGTAATTGCTGTAATTATTTCTTTGTAGCTGTTTGTCTTCTGGGAGTAATAATACATATTCATAAAACTATATATATGGTGGATTGTAACGTAGGCACCTTAGCTGCATAAAGGATGCTATGAGATTGCAGGTATAGGAGCATTACATATTTATTGTAGGAGACATTGAAAAGTACAGGACCAGATTTTGTTTGTGCCTTATACCAGAAACTCTTTGCTCTTACACGATTTTACTTAAAAATAAATAACATTGGAATTTAAAAATATTTATAAAATTGCATAGGAAGCCATAGGAGCTGCTATGGGGTCCATAGTGTCAGGGGGGCCCTGCATCTGACCTGACCTGATGCGCACCATTATATACCTGCTCTGCTACACATTGGGGCACATTTACTTACCCGGTCCTGTCGCGATCCCTGCTGTGCATTGTTCGACGATCATGCACTGTGCCTTGATTCATTAAGATTGTGCGCCCGATATCCTGCATGTGTAGCTTCCCCACTCAGGTCCCACAGAGTTCACCATCTTCTTCCTGGTGCATGTAAGTGGTTTCTATTCAAAATCCGAACACAAACCCCTTCTAAATACCTGTCACAGCGGGGCAAATTCCGAAAATTTCTAAAAGCCGACGAAAGTGCGATCCGCGGGACTCTTAGTAAATAAGCCCCACTTTGTTTGTGTGTGCATATTCTTTATGTCTGAATTTGTTATTGTAACTATGTGTGTATTAGTTGTATGTTTATATATGATGTGTTTATGATCTATATGTCGTCCCATACTTACATAGTTAATGTATGAACTAAAGATGAAAAAAGACACAGGTCCATCAAGTTCAACCAAGGAAGGGAAGGGATTGGATGAGGAAAGGATTTAGGGGAAACAATTCTATATAACATAACCATCAATGTTATTTAGCTGTAAGAAGGCATCTAGGCCCTTCTTGAAGCTCTCTGCTGTCCCTGCTGTGACCAGCGCCTGAGGCAGGCTATTCCACAGATTGACAGTTTTCATAGTAGAAAAGTCCTGTTGTTTCTGATGATTAAACTTGGTTTTCTCCAGGCGCAGACAGTGCCCCCTCGACTTTTGATTTGATTTAACCTGAAATAACTTTCCACCATATTTTTTGTATTGACCACTCATATAAATATATGAATGAATCATGACCCCTTTTAGTCGTCTCTTTTCCAGACTAAATCAATCTAGTTGTTTTAGTCTTTTATCATAATTGAGCCATTTTTGTGGCTCTTCGTTGTACCCTCTCCAGCTCCAGGGCATCCTTTTTATGGAATGGTGCACAGAACTGGACAACATATTCCAGGTGAGAAATACATACATGACAAGATCTTACTTCTGCATGTGTATATTTTATGTACATAACACATGCATGTCTGTGTATATGTTGTATGTCTGTGTATATGCTAAATAGGTGGATATAGTACTCTATGAATGTGTGTAAAAGCTGTATGTGTGTATATATGGTGTGTATATACTGTACGTATGTTTATGCTGTATGTCTGCATATATGGTGTGTATATGCTTTAAATGTGTATATGATGTATACATACTGTATGTGTGTATTTATACCATATGTCTTTATATGGTGCTCTATGTATGTGTGTATATATGGTGTGTATAAACTATATATTTGTATGAATAAATATATATATATATATATATATATATATATATATATAAATAATTGTGTTTATATTGCATACATGTGTATATATAGTATGTGCATACTGTATTTGTAATATATATATATATATATATATATGTGTGTATTTGATTTTGTATATACTGTGGGTATGTATAGGAGGTAAATATACTGTATGTTTGAATAAGATATATTGGGGCTCATTCACTAAGGGTCCACGGAGCGCATTTACGTCGGGTTTTCCCGACGATTTCAGTTTTGTGCTGCATTTAACAGGGGTTTTTGGTGCATGCGATAGAAATTTGGCGGCTTGCATGCAGCAGAAATCAGGGGGTGGACCATCGGACAACCCGACTGATTCGGACTACGTGCAGGATTTAACATTTAGAATTGTGTCGCAAGACACGCACTTACAAGCGCCATGAAGGAGAAGGTGAACTCCGGTGGACCTCGGTGGGGAAGCGACGGATGCAGGAACTCGGGCCCACGATCTTTATAAATCGCGCCGAACTTCATCCTCGTCGGACCGTCCGAATTGGGGATCGCAATAGGACCAGGTAAGTAAATTTGCCCCATTGTATGTAAAACTGTATGAATGCATTAATGCATTATGCATAAATGTGTGCATGACTGTATAACAGTGAATACACGTGTATAAGTAAAGTACGGTATGTGTGTATATAAGTATATAGAAATATTTATAGTAATTGTAATTTTCCTTTGATCAAAAAGTTTCATTTTTTAATTAAAATGTTTAATTTACAGAGGAAATAGATCATCAAAATTGGTTACTTTCAAAATCATTTTAAAAATTGTCAAATGTCCGATGAATTTAGAAGTAAATAATACGTCTGAGGATTTCCACCTTCTTGCTTTCTCAGGACTTCTTAATATCTCTTATGTTCTTATTTTTAGCATTGTATTGATGTATCTTCTGTGTATGATAGGAAATTTCATCATTATATCGGTTGTATGGGCGGTACCTCGACTCCATACTCCTATGTATTTTTTCTTGTGTAACCTCTCTACTGTGGACATGGCTTATGTATCTACGATTCTACCAAAACTCCTGGACTCTCAAATAACTGGAAATAACACAATTTCCGTGACAAGTTGTTTCATTCAGCTATTCATGTCCATCGCATGTATGGAAATAGAATTTTTATTACTATCTTCTATGGCATTTGACCGGTATGTGGCCATTTGTGTCCCCTTAAAATATTCCATCATTATGAATCAGAAATCATGTGTTGTACTTTCTCTGTCTCCTTGGACTTTTGGGTTCTTGAACTCATCATTATATGTCTTCTTGATATCTCATCTGTCGTTTTGTGGTTCCAAAAATATCTTCCATTTTTATTGTGACCTGAAAGCCCTTCTAGGGGCCTCCTGCAGTGACATCAGACACGTCATCATTGTGATATTATTGGAAGGATTTCTCATAGCTTCTCTAGCATTTGGTATGATTTTAGTATCTTATGCTTTTATTATATCGGCTATCCTGAAGATCAAGACATCGGCAACAAGATTGAAGATCTTCTCTAGTTGCTCGTCGCATCTAACGGTTGTTTCACTTTTCTGTGGTTCTTTGCTTTGTGTCTATATAAATCCTGACCCTAAGAGCTTTACGGAACAAGAAGACGTCATGCTCTCGCTGTTGTATGTGGCGGTGGTACCAGCCTTAAATCCTCTAGTCTATAGTTTGAGAAACAAAGATGTGTTAGATGTTTTAAGAATTCCTTGTAGTTTCTTCAAAGCTGGCAAATGAATTGAGGCAATTTGATTCCTTTACCATATATACTCGAGTATAAGCCTAGTTTTTCAGCACAAAAATGTGCTGAAACCCCAAATCCGGCTTATACTCAAGTAAAAAAATATAGGTTTTACCAGGTTTTTGTGGTAGACTCAGCTTATACTTGGGTCAGCTTATACTCGGTATATAATATAATATAATCATTGCTACTATTATGATGGGGAACACTCATTTTAGTGCCTTAAAAGTCCGAACTGTTTTTAAGCAAGTTTGGAGCCCTGATTCTGAAAACTACACCTGCTTTCCGCTATCAGCTCTTTGGAGATCTGGCATTGCCGCCTTACGAGCTATGCGCTGCTCAAATAATTTTTGACTCAATATTGTACTACCGAAATTTTGGAAATGAGTGTCAACTCAATTATAAATTTCATATTGCTGCCCAAACTAGTTGTCACTCAATATTGTGCTAAAGAAATTTTGGAAATTGATGACTAGACAGTTTCCATCAGGTCCCTAAAACCCTTATTTCTGTGATTTTTTTGTGATAAGTCTTTCTTGGATAGTCAAGCTGAAAGCTATAACAGTAATCAGCCATCATATGTGCATCCACTACACCATTATTACCGTCATTATACTTGTACTATTTTCGGAATCAGCAGCTCAAGAATACTCAGACTCCAGACTCCCTGAATTTTTTTTCTTATTTGTTCCCCACTGTATTTATTACTCATCACTGGTACAACATTTCTTTTAACTGTTTGATAGATTTATAGATCATAGATAAATTATTGATACTCCAGTCGGGTCAGGGGTCCGGGGTTTGGGAGTGTGCGTGACTGGGGTGAGTAAGCCCACCAGTCCATACCAAATAAATAAAATATCAAACATTTTTGCTAATTTTTTTCAATTTAAACTAAGTGTTGACATAGAAAGAAGAATGTAGACCTGTTGCTATGACAGTTATATTTCTGATAGTTAGGCCACCAATTTCTCTTGATTTTCTATAAGGCTGTGTTCACATGTGGCATTAACATTGTAATTTGAAACAGCGCAGCAGCTAAGAGAGAAAATTTGCCTAATTACATTTTGTTAACAATCGTGCTAACAATATTCACATTTACGGTCTGTAAATGCAATTATATTGCAATATTAACTAAATGTAAACATTTTTTGGAATTCATTAATATGTTGCAGGCCCCGACAGTGCAGAGCTCAACAACACTAGTCTAGCGCTGTGCCAGATTCATCATTGTGATGATGAATCTGTTGCAATATAAGACTGTTGAATTCTACTTTTAGACCTGGCTTAAACTGTGTGCCAACTCCTTAATTTTTTGGCACTCATCCAAACCACACACCCTTTTCTGGATACCATGCCCCTCTTTTGAAGTCACACCCCTTTTGTCGGGACACTCGTAAAAGTTCCAAAAAATGGTCTAAAACCTTGCTTTTTGGAGCAAATCCATATGTCTTTGGTTTAGGAGCATGAATTCTCCCCGATGTAATTAGGCAAATGGGAGAAACTTCCAGATCAACTCTCACTGGAGCATTACTTTCATCAAGGTTTAATGGCAAAGGGGCCAGAAAAAAGCCTATCTTCATTAATAATATATGTGATGAGTAGAGATGGGCAAATTTTTCAAAAATTTGATTTGCCGAGTTTGCTTAGTTTTCCGTCAAAATTCGATTCAATACGAATCGAATCATGGTGGATCACATTAAAAAAGAGGTATTTCCTGAATGCAGAGCGCCTGTAGGGTGTTGTAGAGCATTGTGGCATGCTCAAATATGCAAAGGGAGCGTGGTTTGGTCTTCAAACAATACTGTGTTTTAGTATGACACGCACATGACAGCTGCCGCTTCACTCTTCAATTCCATGGGCACTTACAGGGCCTACTTGACAAAATAAGTGAAGTGGGAACGCAGCCTGACAAGGTAACATCTGTGCCAGCTTGAAAGGACTGAGCTGAGGGCCAAGATCCCACTATAACATCAAAGAGTGCACTCTTTTTACACTGACATCAGATGATTCCATAGTTTACGACAGAACCTGTTCTGTTAAGCACTGATAAATGTAGATATAGGAGCACCCATGACATGGAGGTGGCGGCAGCGGCAGGAGGTCAGAGAGTGGCACAATCATAGTGTGTGTTGGTGGGCGGCAGCAGTAGCAGCAGCATGAGGTCAGAGAGTGGCACAATGGCAAATTCTGTTGGTGGCAGCAACATGGTAGGCCACAGTGTGGCACGACGACAGAGTGCGGAGGTGGGCAACTGGCAGAAGATGTGGGGCATCAGGCAGGTGGCAGCATCGGAATAGTGGCTGAGGCAGGTAGTTAGAATCCAGACTCATTTCTCAACATTTCGGGGAGGCGTTATGGCTGATCTAATCTGATGCATATAGCATCGGTGTGTTGAAATCCTGTCCGATCCACGCCTGATTTAGTCTCTCCACTTTACGGGTGGACAAGCGGGTTCACCTTGGGGTAACTATGGCCCCCTCCGCACTGAACACCTGCTCTGATGCCACACTACTGGCCGGGCAGGACAGCTTCTCTACTGCAAACCGTGCAAGTTGCGGCCACACATCAAGTTTGGCTTCCCAGTAGTCCAGGGGATCCTCTACCTGGGGTGGTAAAGTCCTGTAGGCCACCACCTGCCATGGCATGGTCTGCTCCATGTCCTGCTGTTGCTAGCGGCTACCCTCCTCAATAGGCGGGTGAAAGAAGCTGCTCATTAAGAACTCCAGACTTAAGCTGCTGCTGATGGAGCTGCTACTGCTCCTACCCCCCTATCTCCCCAAAACAGCCGTGGCAGTAGTACATGAGCAATGACTGCCAGTAATTTCTTGATATCTACTTTTGCAACAAAAAAGAATTGAAATTTGGGGAATACAAAACCCCAAAAATTGACATTCTGGACTTTGAGAAAAAATCGCTTCAGCAACTATGTTGATTTGACACTGATTTTTTTTATATCAACTTTAGCAACAAAAGAGAATTGAAATATGGGGTACACAGATTCCCCAAAATGGAGACCCTGGACTTTGAGCAAAAATCACTCCATCAGCTACTTAGTACAAGCAGCTTCCCAGAGTTCCCAGATCTTCCCAGAGTTCTCTGCCCCACGAATCACCGTAAACTTCAGAGTCGTGCACAACCGAAGTTTTCTAAAGGAATTCCACTTTGTTAGAATCGATTCGCCCATCTCTAGTGGTGAGTGAAAGCTTCTAAGCATCATATATAGACCAGACAGTGTTTAACACCTGCTCAATGTACTCCTAACAGTAAAGCATGGTGGTGGTACCATCATGTCGTGTGGGTCTTTATAGTAAACCTGTCATCAGAAATTAGCCTACTAAACCTCTACCAGTATGTTGTCAAGCAGCTGAGCAGATTGTAGAAGATTTTTCTTTCATGGCCCAGTGTTATGACATTATCCAGGAAATCAACATTGATGTGAGATATAAATTGGTTTTATGGAGGTGGAGAGTTCAACACAGAAATCAACCTTTCCCTGTCTTAGGATGTCCCCTTTACTGTAATTCATGGTCCTGTGTCATAGTGACATAATTGATCAGATCTACTGAAGTCCGGTGAATGATGTCAATCTCATGGGAGGAAATGTTCAGAGGCAGGTAGAGCTTGACCTCAGTGTTAAACTCTCTTCCTCTCTGACTTTATACAGCTAACTTACATCTCACTTCAAAGTTGATTTTCTGGATGATAGGCAATAAAAGAAACATGATCTGGATGATGTTCCGCTGCTTTACTGATAGTGGTTTACTAGGTAAATTTCTGATTGCAGGTTCTCTTTAAGCTTCAAGGACAGAGAGACAGTTGAGGTTTAAGGGGGAGCTGAATGTGGTGCAGAGATAGTACTTACAAATAAACACCAGATCCAGAGTGTTCTGTACCAGTGATGAGTGGACCTGTTAAGTTTGGGAACGCTCATTGAACCTCTGGCCTAAGTCCAGATTTGGGGACCTGAAGACTGTAGTTTGGATATGCTCAATCCTACTCTGCAGTTTAAACTGGAATTTTCATTTACACCAGGACAATTTCCCTAAACACAAAACCAGGACAACATAAGAGTGCCTTACAGATCGCTCTATGAATGCCCTGAGGTGACCCAGACAATACACTGACTAGAACCCAATCCAACATCTCTGGAGACAGCTGAAAATACCTGTTCTCCTTTTCATGGGGTATTAAGCTATTGGGGGGAAAAACTGATTTATTTTTTTAAATTTTTTATATTGGTACAAGTATAAAACTTAACAAATGAGAAAAATGTACTTTCTGTATACAAATAGAAGAACGATATTCAGTTTACCCTTACTCGCAAAAAAGAATGGAAAAAAACGGCGCAAGGAGGATACAGGTTAAAAAGATCCAAAAAAATAACCAGTAAATGTTAGTACAAAATTGATTAATCCTCCACCTCTACGTTCATCCACTCCACATTTAGGAAAAAAAGATGCAGTACCTTTCCAACCAGAGATTTTTGGTACTCACGGGGACAGTCCTTAGTCCATACCCAATGTCTTCAGCGTTGCATGCCTAGGGCATGAAAAATCCTCATACAGGGTATGGTAGCTCGGCTAATCTGTGGAGTGGATGAACGTAGAGGCGGAGGATTAATCAATTTTGTACTTTCTGTATACGTTGGGGCACATTTACTTACAGGGTCAACGGAGTTCACTGTCCGACTATAATGCACAATGCACCGATTCACTAAGATTGTGCACTCAAAATCCTGCATGTGTCGCTTCCCCACACAGGTCGACAGAGTTTCCCCGTCTTTTTAGTGGCCACCTGTGTGCTTGGGCTTGCGGCACAATTTAAAAGTTAAATCCTGCGATCAGTACGAATCAGTTTGAACGGCGTGGCCCCCAATTTGTGGCGCATACTTTGTCGGTGCCTAATCCCTCTCTCCGAAGCCTGAATAGTATTTATAATAGACACCAATGTATGCACCAATGTATGCAAAAATAATTGAAACAAATACATTTAAGTTAAGTTTTAATGTTGCACTCTTGCTACATGTGAACGAGGGGAAAAAGCACCAAGGGCAGTGAATTTTGCAGTTCCCCAGTTACATTAGCTTCTAACTCCTATGGAACCTGGAGCCCCTCAGTCTCATTTGCATAGTTTAAAAGCCTTGTTTCTTTAAAAATCAGGGCATAAGAAGCTAAAAGAAGAGCAGATCCTACCAGAGGCACATACCAGTATGACAGTGTGCTTGGCTTACAATATTTGATCTGGTGAAAGTTGTCATTTAACCCCTTCCTAACATTTGACGTATCATATTATCATAGTATAGTATGTAAGGCTGGAAAAAGATGCAAGCCCATCAAGTCCAACCTTTAAGAATTAAATGTTTTATCCCCATAACCCGTGATATTACAACCTCCTGCGGCAGAGAGTTCCATAGTCTCACTGCTCTTACAGTAAAGAACCTTTGTCTATGGTGATGGTAGAATCGCCTCTCCTCTAGGCGTAGAGGATGCCCCCTTGTCCTGGTCACAGGCCTAGGTATAAAAAGATCTTTGGAGAGGT
The DNA here is from genome assembly GCF_040894005.1 of Engystomops pustulosus. Classification (NCBI taxonomy): domain Eukaryota; kingdom Metazoa; phylum Chordata; class Amphibia; order Anura; family Leptodactylidae; genus Engystomops; species Engystomops pustulosus. The sequence goes on from NC_092414.1 coordinate 198,716,087, forward strand.
CCTTGTACTGTGCCTTCAGGTATTTGTACATTGTAATGAGGTCTCCCCTCAGTCGTCTTTTTACTAAACTGAATAATCCCAAATTTTGTAGTCTAGTCCCCCCAATAATCTTGGTTGCTCTCCTCTGCACCCGTTCCAGTTCTACTATGTCCTTTTTATACACTGGTGCCCAAAACTGTACACAATATTCCATGTGTGGTCTCTGCCCACTCCTCATGCTTCCACAAATCCCTCTGTAATGCTAAACTAGTACTGCATAGCGGGAGGTGAGTTCCCGCATTATGCAGTACTATTACATCATGGATTGTAACCATCACTGTATCTGTAGATCAATGACAGCAAAGCATCTTCACCCATGGACCAGGGGGGTCACTCCCCCTCCATGCCCACAATCGCTGAAATCAGCTGGTCAGCGGTCAGCCGCCAATCAGTGTTGTACTTTACTGGTCATTGTCTGTGCTCTTTTTTGGGAAGTTTTTTCCTTGTGTGTGCTGCGACAACTAAGCCTTGATCAGTGACATTTTGCTGACCAGTATCTGCTAATTTTTTTTTGTCGTAGTATTTTTTTTATGTAGGAGAATAAAAGTTTATTTTTTTAACTGTAGTAACTTTTTATACTGCATTTTTTGTACTTGTTTTGATGAGCTGAGCGCTGATCATTGACATTTTATTATTCAGGTCTGTGATTCTTTTTTGTCATAGTGGGGCACATTTACTTATCTGTACGGAGGAGTTCACAGAAAGTGCATTGTCCGACGATAATGCAGTGTGTCCGGATTCACTAAGATTGTGCGCCCGATATCCTGCATGTGTTGCTTCACTGCTCAGGTCCGACGGAGTACACCTTCTTCTTCCTGATGCATGTAAGTGCATTGTCTTGAGACACAATTTGAATGTTAAATCCCGCACTCAATTAAATCAGTCGGATCCCGACGGCACTCCGCCCCCCCCCACCCTATTTCTGCCGCATGAAAGCCAGCGCAGCTGCGCCAACACAATCCCCTGCATAATACCTTTCATAGTCGTGTAATCCCTGAAAATGTTGGAAAATCAGATGAAAGTGCGTCGGCGGCATATGCTTTCTTTGCCTCTGGTACTGATTCAGAAGAGGAGGATGCCCTGTTCCTCTATTTATCCTCCTCCTCTATCTCCTTATCCGGTGATGAGGGGCCCTCCAGAGGTTGAGGTTGTTCCCCAGGCCCCAAGTGACTCTGAATGGATCCCAACCCCTGATAATTATGAGTTTCAAATTCCTGAATTTGTGGAAGTTTAGGAATTAATTTTGAGACAGAAGGCCTCACATAAATTGATTTTTTTCAAAGTCTTTTTCTCTGAGGGTCTTGTGAATTTGATGGTTTTTACAAACAAATTTGTATGCCCAACAGTTTTTGGCACAAAACCCAACATCATCAATTTCTAGGCGGACCCCTGTAGATGCTTGTCAGGATCAGTGGATCCTCTGGACCACCACGGGAGATGGAACTAGCCGACACCTGGGCCCAAGCGGCACCTGGTTTTCACCAGAGCCTGCCGCAAAGCGGGTTGGACCTACTGCAGCAGGATACCAACAGGTCGTTCCACAGGTGCGACCAGCCCGTGGTGGCAGCCGAGGTCGAGGTACCTTAGCGGATGACAGTCTCGTAGTCAGGTCCAGGCACAGGGTTAGGGCAGACGGCAGAGATGCAACGTCAAGTCCAAGTCCGAGGTCAGCAACGGGAGGTCCAGGCAGGTGGGAGCGGGATCACAGGCACACGGTACACAGCAACACGGAGGAACTCAGGTAACATGGGAACACAGGACTCAGGAGCGGGAACACACAGGAATACACAGGAAAGCAGGTATAAACAGGAACGCAGGAATACACAGGAACGCAGGAATAATCGATTGGAAGCTTTCTCTTAGGCTATGAGGCACAAAGATCTTGCAAGGGTAACAGGAAGAGGCAGGCTTATGAAGAATTGGGCAATATGGCCAGTGCCAATTAATGGCGCGCTGGCCCTTTAAATCTGGCGAAGGTGCCGCGCGCGCGCCTTAGCAGTCGGGGACGCGCGCGCACAGCGGAGGGGAGTGAGCCAGGAGCCGGGACGGGTGAGATGTGCTGGCGGCGCGCTGGCGGGGGCAGGGACCAACCGTGACAATGCTGTAGAAATTATGAAGTTTTTGGGTCTTGTACTACACATGGGCATTGTCAAAATACCTAAAATAAGTCAGTATTGGATTTCTGATATTTTCTACAGTACTCTTATTTACTGCACAGTAATGACTCGCTCACGTTTTGAGGCCATTTTAATTTTTTTTCACTACAATGACAATTTACAGTGCCCAACTCAAAGTGACCGGTCATTTGATTGTCTCCACAAAATTAGGCCAATCCTCAATCAGGTTAGAACAAAGTTTTTCGAGGCCTACACCCCTGAAAAATTAATTTGTGTACATTTTAAAGGAAGACTAAGAATGCAACAATACCTGCCCAGCAAGAGAGTGTGGTATGAAGGTATGGAAGTAAAATTTACAAGCTGAGCGAGAGTACCACAAGGTATACCCACATACTTAGGGTTTATGAGAAAAGACAAACAAATAAGCCCCCCAGAATGCCCCCCTGTTCTAGGAGTTACTATGAAGTTTGTAGGGGATCTCGTGCATCCACTGATGGATAAGTGTAAATATTGGGTGGGGTTGATCAAGTGCTGAAGCTGTACAACACCCTATGGAAAACAAAGATATGGTATAAAAAGGTGGTTGTATACATTGTACAGATGGCACTGTATAATTCCTATGTCCTATACCAAAGTGCAGGTCATGCTGTATAATTTCTTCACTTTCAAGAGGCGGTGATCAAGGCCTCTTAATTGGTCATCAGCAAGGACCCAGTAGCTCTGATGTCCCCCATATTGTACCAGGGAAACATTTTTCCCAGTGAGGTACCCCAAACTGGAGGACGAGGAGGGGCACAAAAAAATGCAGTTACAAAATGGGGAAAAGAAAGGACACAATTTATCAATGTGACACCTGTCTTATGCTCATATGCCCTGGTACATGCCACCACCATAAACCCAACCACATACTACTTGTTCCCTTCCAAGTCCTGCTGTGTGTCCCTTCAGAAGTTTATATCCAAAAGTGGGGCATTTCCATGTTCAGGAGAAGCCCTTGTGGACTCAAAAAATGGGGAAACAATGAACTTTTGAGGAAAAAAATTACTTTTTTCATGTTGCAGCCGAAATTCTTGATCACCAGTGGGGTCCAAATACTCATTATACACCTTGATAAAATCTCTGAAGGGTGTAGTTTCCAAATTGGTGTCTGTTTTGGGGTTTTTCACTGTAATGGTACCTCAGGTGCTCTCCAAATGCATCATGGCCATTGAAAACAATTTTTGTCCAAACTGCCTTCAAAAAGTCACTGGGGCTTTCCCAATCGACCATGGAAACATAAAGGTATTCCAGCTTAATCTACTCTGCAAAAACTCGGTGGTGCTCCTTCCTTTCTATGCCTTGCTGTGTGCCAGTACAGCTTTGTACCACCACATATGGGGCATTGGCATACTCAGAAGAAGTTGAGTATCAATCTCTGTGGAGCATTTTGGTATTTTATTCACTGAGGACAGGTAGATTTTTTGAAAAACATAATAATTTAGCCCAAAAAAATTAAATTTGAAAATGTAACCTGATTTTGTTTTCACTCCTCCTCAAAATCAGCAGGGTATGTTAAAGCGTTCCAAAGTTATCTCCATATGATTTGAAAAATAGGGCCGTGTCAGGAAGGTAAAAAGTGGCTTCAGCGGCAAGGCAAATCTTATAAATCTTTATTAACCCGAATGACACAAAAAAACCAATATACTAAAGGTACACAAAAAACATGATGTATCAGGTGAGTTATAAAATTAAACTGCATACAAACAAAGTGCAAGTGCATCCGAGGGTGTCGCCAGAGCCCCTCCGGTGCCCAAAGCACTTGTAACCCATCTCTCTTCTCCCTCACTGCTCTTCCCTCTTTCTGCCTGCCAGGAATATTGAGAAAGAACAGAGCTAATACTCTGTGTTGCCGCAAGATTTTCTGCAGAAGGCACAGAGAGTTGGAGAAATGCTTCGGGGGACATGTAACAGCAAGAGTTCCTGGAGGAGCTCCAGATGGATGTGGGTGGGTACTTTCAGGTTGTGACATCAGCTCAGGGCAATGAAGCCAAACCAGGACAACATGTTTGTAATGGGCCGATGAGCCATACTTGTGACATCATTGAAGGTCTCTTGCCAGAACTCTAAGGACTTTCAAATGACGCAGAACAGCATGTTAGTAATTGGATGGCCCAAAGCATGTGATGAGTCACTACAGGTCCTACAGCCCCTCTCAACAAGCGTCCCTCTTAACTGCTGTACCATGCAGTTTCCCATGGCAACAAGAAAGCATGGCAAATGGAGAATAGCCTGGGGGGCAAGGTAAAACCTCTGCCGGCTGCTAAACAGCTGCTAATTATAGAAAATTATAGTAAATTAGAGAATTGCTTATTTTTGCTTAGTGCAGGGCAAAAGTTTTTATACTTTACAATTATACTTTAACACGTACATGTACAATAACATGTCCTATAAACATATTCATGCTGCTAAGATCTACCCAGCAACACATTGTACTTGATTAATGAGAGTAATTGCTCATTACTGTAGAATTCTTCCCTCTGGGAGTAATAATAATTATTCTTAAACCTATAAATATGGAGGATTGTTAGAAAGACAGGGCAGCAGTGTACAGAGAGGCCTGTGCGCAGTCAGGTAAGTACTTCTTGATACAGAATGATTATATGTATATGATATATTGTACACCACAGTCCTGCTTTTAGTACAGGCACTTTTTTTGTTCCAGTTTATTCCCTGACCACTTTATGACTAGGCTGTATTTATCTCTAAATGATCCGTCATGTAGAAGTTCTTATTTTAGGTGAAGGTTTTAAAGCTACAGCTTGACTTATTTTTTGAATCAAATAATTTGGGATTTTAAAAGGTTTTTTTTTAATTATATATAGAGATTTTTTAGAAATAATTTTTAAAGAGGACAATAATTGATTTATAGATCCGGTATGAATCTGGGCATTTTCAAATCCAAATCTTTTCTTACTTTCTTGTGACCTATCTTGTACGTAGGATAATAATCGTCCGGTCTAATAGATTTGTTAAAATGTACATTGATTTTTAATGGTTTTTGTTTTCCTGTTTCTACCACTTCCTTTAGACTTCTCCTTTAGAGAAAGCTGAAAATTAACAAATCTGTAAAAATTAATGATACAAGAGATGTTCTCTGCATTTTAGAAGATAAGTTCATCTGTATAGAAATTTCTAGGACAATTAAAGCAACATTAGGACTGAAAAAATGTATTATCCATCGGAATGAGGCAAAAACTATTAAAAAATTCCAAGCATTTATTTAGGGAAATATTAAAAACGGCGAGGACAGGAACAAGAAGGTAACGCGTTTCGGACCTATTCGCATTGGTTGGGATTGATTTCCTTTGGTTCCGGATTGAATGTTACAATAAATTCTGCAAAGTTTAATGAATTAATCATCTATATTATGTTTGTATTTTTATTGTAACATCAGAGATAAATAAACATAATGTAATAAGTAATAGATGTTTGGCCACAACATAATAAACCCCATTAAACAGAACTAATCCCCATGCCTCAGGTTTTCTGTTAAAAATACATTTCTGACACTGAAAATTTGTGTGAAAATATTTTCATTTTTTTTTCGCCAGTTATTCACCCTGTTCCCCCGATTCAGTCCTCCAGTCAGTTATCTACACTTTTGGCTGGGGTATATGTCTCTCTGGCCGCGTGGATAGCACGGTAAGTGAACAATTTTGTGGGTATATGTATACATAAAGGCAAAAATGGTAATAAAGTAACTCTACCTCTCCCTGTATTTTTCTACCATCTTCATCCAAATAAAATAAAACCGGAATTAAAAGTGGAAATTTAAAGCACAAAGAAAATTATTTAAAAGTATATGGTTTTTATTTTGCAACTCATTTCCAACATGGTTAAACTACAGATGTATGTAACGGCCATTAATACCTCCTTTTCTGAAGATTTTCACCTTCTAGCTTTTTCAGGACTGCAGAGTGTCTCCTTTGTTCTTATCTTTGCTATATTATTACTGTATCTTCTGTGTATGATAGGAAACCTGATTATTATAGCGGTTGTATGGACGGCACCGCGGCTACACACTCCTATGTATTTTTTCTTGTGTAACCTGTCCGTCCTGGACATGACCTATGTATCTACTATTCTGCCAAAGCTCCTGGACTATCAAATTACAGGAAAGAACATCATTTCCTTCACAAGCTGCTTCACTCAGCTATTCATGTCCGTAGCATGTCTGGATACAGAATTTTTATTGCTGTCTTCGATGGCATACGACCGGTATGTGGCCATTTGTGATCCCTTGAAATATTCTATCATTATGAGTAGGAAATCATGTATATCTCTGTCCCTTACTCCTTGGACATTTGGCATGTTGAACTCATTGCTATATGTTTTCTTGATATCTCATCTGTCGTTTTGTGATTCCAAAAATATCACCCACTTTTACTGTGATCTTAAAGCCCTTCTAGGAGCCTCCTGCAGCGACATCAGATATGTGAACATTGTGATATTATTAGAAGGATATATCCTAGGTGTAATAGCGTTTGGTATGATATTGATTTCTTATGTTTTTATTATATCGGCTATCCTGAAGATCAACACATCGGCAAAAAGACTGAAGATCTTCTCTAGTTGCTCGTCTCATCTGACGGTTGTTTTTCTTTTCTGTGGTTCTTTGTTAAGCGTCTATATAAACCCTGATCCTAAAAGCTCCAAAGAACAAAAAGATATAATATTCTCATTGATGTATGTAGCAGTGGTACCTGCTTTAAATCCTCTAGTCTATAGTTTGAGAAACAAAGACGTCTTAGATGTTTTAAGAATTTCTAGTGTTACTTTTGGTCATATTTCGAAATTTGGAAAGCTTGTTAAGGCAGTTTGAGTCATTATATTGTTAAATTTATTGTATTATTATGATAATTATGATTCATTTTATTTACTCTATGAAGAAGTCTCAGTAGTGTCGAAAGCGAGCAACTGTCAATTAGCAATGGTATAAATGACTTTTAATTTTTATCTAATAATATTTTATTTAATTATCATTTGAAGTCACTTTTTCATTTCATCACAATGAGCTAATAAAAAAAACCCTCAGATTTGAGACAATGGTCTTATGGGTGTGATAAATAGATTGTACATTCATGGATGAAGAACATTATAAAATGGTCATAAATATACAGGATAGGGTCTGTAGGTTTGTTCTTTAGTTGAATTTGTAGGCAAGTCGGAACTGTATACTTCATAATTTTAATCCCCGTCAAAAAAAATGTTTGTCTCTGTGACAAATGGATTTTAAAAATGTTCTGTTGTCATAAGAACCAGGATTAACAATAAAGCTTAATTGCAGACACTTTTGATAACCGTTATAGCTGTTTATTGTAGCCTAGGGATAAAGGACAGTAAATTACCAATATCCAGAGGTCGGTTTGTAACTAGGGGTCATCTGTAAGTCGGGTGTTCTTAAGTAGGGGACCGCCACATACATGATTTCGTATTGGAAAGTATAGAGTGTTCATGATTCTGAGACCTTTCACATTACCATTCTATGATACTAATATTACAATATATTCTCAGTATATCAGTCAATATTATAATTTACATAATAAAAGATGTGGCCATGGTTGATGACAAGTTTTTTAAAAGCCATTTTTAGGACATTTACATATAAGGGATCATCCTTTATTTATTTTTTTAGGGCTGCCCCTGTCTTAGTTGCTATGGGGAAACCCCATGACAATTAAAGCCTTGGCTAGTTGCTTGGGATGTCAATTTCCTGGATTGGTTATAGACATAGATGATAGCATTCTAGTGAAGGTCTTAAAAAAACTTACAAAACAACACACGAGTAGAGATTAGTTGCCTTGACGTTTTAGTTCGGGTCCGGCCGCACATCCTGGACGTATTGCCGGATTGGTGGCCGAACAGGCAATCCAGAAAATTGACGCCACTAGCAAAAAGCTATGGCTATGGTTAGCCAAAGTGACCCCGTAGCAACTAGCCATGCCTATGACTGGCCAGGGGTAGTTGCTTTGTCAATTTGCCTGATTGGCTGTTTGGCTGCCAATTTCATTTTTGCCCACACTTATGTAACAGATTCAAGCTGCTGATCAAGTAGATATTTGGGGTAGCACAGCAGCCATTTATGGCTTCAATGGTTTGAGAAAGAGTCTGAAGGCACGGAATGGCCCATCACCTCGCTCTGTTTTCTATGTGCTACATCTGACAATATAGCATATTCATACGTATATTGGTGACTGCCGCTGCATGCTTTCTTCACTTTAACTACATTTCAAGGACTGTATTTCGAGCAGAGCACCACCCATCAGTACGATATACCCGAAACCCACCTTTCCATTCTCCTCAAGCCCACCTCTATAGTGCCAGGGCATTTCTTTCTCTGTAAGAAATATTCGGGTAACACTTCGGGAAAACGCGAATCGGGCCCTTAGTAAATGACCCCCAATGTGCTCTTCCAATGGAGCTAGGAAACTTAATGCACACTTTCTACCTAGACCAAACTCCATACCCAACCAATCCAGGTCAATGATGACAAAAGCCTCTGTCTACTATGTGACTGCTATATCATAGAGAGGGCTGTATGGCTCTATAAGTATAAACTTATACTGCTAACTCACCCCTGTCAAAATTCATAGACTTCAATAACTCAGTTATGAATTTATTATGAGGTCCTATGATACTTTCAGGAAGCCAAAACAATAAATTATAGTATGTCACTTGCTGGACACTTCTTCTTGTTGAAAAATCCTGAGAAATATATGACATACTGGGGGTCATTTACTAAGGGCCTGATTCACGTTTTCCCGACGTGTTACCCGAATATTTCCGATTTGAGACGATTTTTCCTGAATTGCCCTGGGATTTTGGTGCACGCGATCGGATTGTGGCGCATTGGTGCTGGCATGCACGCGATGGAAATGGGGGGCGTGGCCGAACGAAAACTCGACGGATTCGGATAAACCGCCGCATTTTAAAAATAAACACCTGGTGGACGTCGGAGGAACTGCCTTAGTGAATCGCCGGAAGACCCGAATCCACCGCAGAGAACACGCCGCTGGATCGCGAATGGACCGGGTAAGTAAAGCTGCCCCATTGTACATCCTCCAACATGACATGCATATCGAGATCTGAGGGAGGTCCAGCAAGACCGTTCAAATGGGCATATCAACATTTCCATTCATTCAGCTTTAGATGATGCAACCCAACTCCTGTAAGTACTGTAAGTTGCTTTATATGCAACATAGATATGATCCCATACTTTCAACAAGGTAAAATCAGCCGTGTTATATTGTAAATGACTAAGTACTAGCAGTTATTCTGCTGTCAACAACAATAAGCATATAGTTGGGGCTATTAGCCTGCATTTAGATCGATAGAGCAACCTGTGTTAAGATCATATATGTTGTAGATCAATACAACAAATTAATACCAAAACTAATTAATCCACATACACTGCAGTAATAAACTACAGATATTAACACATGGTTAGAAATGGATCAAAAACCACAAGATAGTATTACCCTGAGAGAAAGAGCACCAACCTTAATGGACATTGCAGCATTACATTCCTAGCCCAGAAGAAGGTGTTCTTTCTTTGCTCTATCTTGTGTTTTTGACCATACCAGTGAAATGTACTGGGTAGTGATGAGTGGACTCAAACCCGAATGTCCGCGATAGGTCAGTGCCAAACATAGCAGGTTCCGGTTCCCAAATCTGACCAGTGATTGGTGCTGATTATGAATGTTAACTCTTTAAATGTAGATGGTAAAGCTGCCACTTTCTCAGGATCGAACTCGATCAAACCCATAATTTAAAAGGTCCCTATATTTATAGCACTGGAAAGCTGAAAAACAATTCCAAAAATGCTGGAATTGACCAAAGAAGCACAATTCTGCCATCTTCCAATGGGCTTTGTTTTTAAAGGAAACCTACCATCAAGAATTCACTAACTGAGGTATTCTCGATGGTAGACTCCTTCTTCTGCACTGTTTTTTGCTTGTATTGTTCCATAACTAACTTAAATATTTATCTGTTTGATCGCCGACAGGTAAGGCTACATAATGCCCAGTAGTCTCTTCCTGCTCTGCCTCCTGCGGTGCTGCTGCTCATGCCGGTGCATAGTCAGTAAATTCTGGCTTGGCCCCGGTTCTCTTTTGCTTTGAGCATGCGCATTAGTGGCTTCATCACTTACCTCTGCTCTTTATAGGTCTTTGCTCTTTCACAGAGCCAACACTTTAATAAATGTGAGCCAGTATGTAACCAAGAGTACATACCTAATTTAACCCTTTAACGATCTAGCCCTTTTTTGTTTTTTCATTTCCATTTTTCACTCTTCTCGATTAAAAATCTGTAACTTTTTTTCTACATGTAATAATCTCTGTGAGGGCTTGTTTTCTGTGTAACAAATTGCACTTCATAGTTACAGTATTTAATATTCCATGTCATGTACTGGGAAGCTGGAAAAATAATTCCAAATGCAGTGAAAATGATGAAAAAACGCATTTGCACCGTTTTCTTGTGAGCTTGGATTTAGCGACTTTTTACTGTGAGCCAAAAATGACATGACTTTATTCTTTGCGTTGATGCGATCACGGGGATAAAAAATTTGTATAGGTTTTATCATGTTTTCATACATTTTGCCATCTTCTGGTGCTAATAACTTTTACATACTTTGGTGTACAGAGCTGTGGGTTTTCAGACTCTTGATGACATTTTCAATGCTTCTATTTTTAGGACTATATGACCTTCTAATCACTTTTTATAGAATTTTTTATATTTTTCAAAATGGAAAAAAAAGTGCCATTTTCAACTTCAGGCGCTATTTTCCGCTTAAACACAGTGAGTTAAACACAGTGAAAAAACGTTATTATATTTGATCAGCCATTTTTGGATGTGCCAATACCTAACTTGCTTATGATTTTCACTGTTTATTTAAATTTATATGACTTCTATGGTTTTTTAATATATTTTTTTTTTACTTTTTTATTTTTACTTTTTTTCAGACCCCCTAGGGTACTTTAACCCTAGGTTTTCTGATTGATCCTACCATATACTGCCATACTACAGTACTACATACTACATGGGGATTTTCCTCCTCATTCATTACAATGTGCGAATCGCTCATTGTAATCAATAGCTTAAAACGAGACAGCCTTGGGAAGACCCGAGGCTGTCATGGCAACCAATCACCACTCCCCGATGACGTCAAGGGGAGCGATGATCTTCACCAAGTTTTGAAGCCGCAGAGATATGCAGCAAAGACTTACTGGCTATGGAGAAGGCTCAGCCCTATGAGCCCTCTCTATGCACCCACAGCCAACCCGTAACGTGCTATTATATCATGGGTCATTGAAGGGTTAATACATGACAAGTTGCGACTGTCTTTGAATGACATTGCATGCTGTTATTTTATCCATGATCTACAAATGCACATAGTTCATTCTCAACATGGGGCACCCAGATTTACTCCCCTTTAAGACATATATTATGTTGTTTGCAGATTATTCGTTCCCAAGTGCATGGCCGTACATTTGCAAGTTGATTCCTACACACTGAGCTTTCAGCCTGGGAACATCCTCTATAGACTGCACTAAACTCACTGAATACAGAGAAGAACAAATGTTGAATGTCAGTTTCCCCCATAAGACCCCATTTTATAATATTACCGTACTCCCATTTCCCTTCTATAATATTGAGGAATCAAATAAAACCGATGAAGATAATTTGGTCATTTAGACCTTGATGGATGTCAATTCCTTTGTATTCCATTTGCACAAGCTTGTAAGATAATTCCCCAGGCCGATAATAGGAAGTATACAAACACAAGACAAATGGAGAGCAGAGGCTATGGGCCTCCGGACTTTGAGGGGCCCACTGAGGAGCTTTCATTTCTAGATGTGTCTCTAGGAGGAATACAAGATCTTACAGTCTATGAGGATGAGAGGGGCACAAGAGATAACAGTCTATGAGGATGAGGGGGTGACACAAGAGCTTACAGTCTATGAGGATGAGGGGGTGACACAAGAGCTTACAGTCTATGAGGATGAGGGGGGACACAAGAGATTACAGTCTATGAGGATGAGGGGGTGACACAAGAGCTTACAGTCTATGAGGAAGTGGGGGGGACACAAGAGCTTACAGTCTATGAGGATGAGGGGGACACAAGAGCTTACAGTCTATGACAGTGGTGGCGAACCTATGGCATGGGTGCCAGAGGCGGCACTCTGAGCCCTTTCTGTGGGCACCCAGGCCTTCACCCCAGAATGAAGTTCACCAGACAGAACTCAAAAAAATCTGCCTGCAGAATCTTCCTACAATAATAGATGAATTTGCCCTCCTCCTTTTAACTGTGTTGGTGTCCTTAGGAGGCTGAAAAATTGAAAGTTGTCAATGAACAAGGAGAAATACATTACTGCTTACATTGCTGCGCTGGCACTTTGCAATAAATAAGTGGCTTTTGTTTGAAGTTTGGGCACTCAGGCTCTAAAAGGTTAGCCATCACTGGTCTATGAGAATGAGGGGGTGACACAGGAGCTTACAGTCTATGAAAATGAGAGGGTGACGCAATAGCTTCCATTCTATGAGGAAGTGGGGGAGGACACAAGAGCTTACAGCCTATGGGCATGAGGGGGTGACACAAGAGCTTACAGTCTATGAGGATGAGGGGGTGACACAAGAGCTTACAGTCTATGGGGATGAGGGGGTGACACAAGAGCTTACAGTCTATGAGGATGAGGGGGGTGACACAAGAGCTTACAGTCTATGAGGATGAGGGGGTGACACAAGAGCTTACAGTCTATGAGGATGAGGGGGTGACACAAGAGCTTACAGTCTATGAGGATGAGGGGGAGACACAAGAGCTTCAAGAGCTTACAGTCTATGAGGATGAGGGAGTGACACAAGAGCTTACAGTCTATGAGGATGAGGGGGTGACACAAGAGCTTACAGTCTATGGGGATGAGGGGGTGACACAAGAGCTTACAGTCTATGAGGATGAGGGGGTGACACAAGAGCTTACAGTCTATGAGGATGAGGGGGTGACACAAGAGCTTACAGTCTATGAGGATGAGGGGGTGACACAAGAGCTTACAGTCTATGAGAATGAGGGGGTGACACAAGAGCTTACAGTCTATGAGGATGAGGGGGTGACACAAGAGCTTACAGTCTATGAGGATGAGGGGGTGACACAAGAGCTTACAGTCTATGAGGATGAGGGGGTGACACAAGAGTTTACAATCTATGCCTCCCTTTGGGTGGCATCCAATGAGGGCCGGTCTCTCCCACTGGCCAAACTTTTACCTACACTAAGGGCAGTACTCACTGGTGTGAGATTCCCTATGATGAGGGACAGCATTTCATAATTATTCTCAACTATGCTGGACTGCTTTCAGAAAATGTGCTCCCGTTGATGTCCTCAATGATGTCAGATGCCTACTCGCTCCTGCATACAGAAGCACAGCACCCTATAGAGAGGTGTAGCATCAGTTAAGCTCTAGGAGTGGGCACTTAGCAGGTGTGGAATCAAACCCTTGCCATGCCTGATGTGTGCCCTGATTGGTGCCTGAGCCAGAAGGCATCACTTGCTCAAGTTGAGACAGAAGCCACTTAAACCCAGGGATTGGCTGGGGAACTAAGGCTAATATCAATGCCTATACATCTGAAACTAAGACATATCTGTTTCCAGATGTCAGACAATAACCCCTTCAAACACATCATTTGGTGGTTTCATGGTGTGGGGAATATTTTCTTGGCACTCTTTGGGCCCCTTGGTACCAATTGAGCATCGTTGCAACGCCACAGCCTACCTGAGTATTGTTGCTGACCATGTCCATCCCTTTATGACCACAATGTACGGTACCCAACATCTGATGGCTACTTTCAGCAGGATAAAGCGCCATGTCATAAAGCTGGAATCATCTCAGACTGGTTTCTTGAACATGACAATGAGGTCACTGGACTCAAATGGCCTCCACAGTCACCAGATCTCAATCCAATAGAGCATCTTTGGGATGTGGTGGAACGGGAGATTCGCATCATGGATGTGCAGCCGACAAATCTGCGGCAACTGAGTGATGCCATCATGTCAATATGGACCAAAATCTCTGAGGAGCTTCCAGCACCTTGTTGAATCTATGCCACGAAGAATTGAGGCAGTTCTGAAGGCAAAAGGGGGTCCAACCTGTTACTAGCATGGTGTACCTAATAAAGTGGCCGGTGAGTGTATATCCCTCTTGCCCAAAGTGCCCCCAGGTCTGAATTGATAGGAGTGAGGGTTGCATTTTGATAAGCATCTTACATCTTATGCATCATATTCAAGTCAGATACTGGAAACTGTATCTTGTGTACTAGTTTTTCAATCCCCTATTTTTATCCCTTCTTTAAAAAATATATTTTTTAATCATCCTATAATCTATTAATGAATTGCATTATATACAGTGAGGAGATATCTTCAGTGTCAATGAGCGGAGTACAGTAATTCAATTAGATGACGGTCATGTACCTGCTCATGTGAGAAAAGGGGGTCTCTCTCCTATTTCCACTCATGGCTTCCACTACAAGCAGTTCTGCCCAACCGGATATCTCCTACTTTGTCCATCATGTTCTATACTGCTCTTCACTCTCCATCTCCCGCTATTTCCCACAACTTCTAGATGTTATGAACTTCTAGAAAAAAAATTAAAAACGCCCCTTTAGGTAGTAGCATGGCCTACATGGCATACCCTACAAATAATTCCACTCACACACAATACTCTCCATCCCTCTCCTTCCTCATCTCTGCCACATTATTTTTTTCTCTAATCCAAACCCCTCACATACTTGTTTGTCTCTTTGGACTTCTCCTGAGATGCACCAGTTTTCTGGGATACCCTATTCCAGGCTATGAGATGATTACACAACTTCTTTAAAACCTCTTCAATGAAGACCTATTACACACCTTAACTGGATGTAGCTTTAACTCTTATTATTATAATTATTAATTATTATTATCCCCTTAACAAAATATAACGTACATGTATGTGGTAGAGCAGTTAAGGATGTATGAGCAGGTCTCACAGGCTGAATCGGCTTCAAACATGGTGGCTGTTGGCTGCATTATATAGGCAACATCCATGCTGACCAGTGCTAGGGGCAGGTGATTGCTGACTGCGCACGGACATCACCATCTTGGATGTGATTGTCGCCCCCTTTGTTGTCATCAGGAAGCGACAATCCATCCCCCTGGCAGCCTGGAGTCTGTGTACTGTAGTTTTACAGTATATGGTAGGAGTAATCGACCCCCAAGGGTTAAAGTACCTTCTTGGGGGGGGGGTCTAAAAAGTAGAAAAAAAAATGACCCGCAAAAAACTACATCTTACACAGCTCAGTATAAGTATAAAAACTCAATGGGTGTCAGAATAAGGCAAAATGAATAAAACATTTTTGTACAAAATATTTATAGTTTTGGGGACCTGTAGTATTTTAAAAAGTTAAAAACATTGTAAATAAAACTCTATTCGCTACCGCAGGCTGTCCACGTTTTATCCACATTCTTATAGGTCTGTGTTGCTTTGACACTGTCTTGAATGGGGTCACTTGTATTATCATAGAAATTAAAGCAATTGTCGATCTGGATGGAAACAATTTAGACCCAAACAAATCTGACTACATTTTATTGATAGATTTTAAGTTTTTTCTTTAATTTTACTCTTACATTTTCTGTGCAGAGCTCAAAGGCTCATTCAAAGCATTAACATAGTAGAAGAAAGATATTTGTCAAATTGATTATCAGAGTAATTGCTCATTATTTCCTTGGAGCTTGTCCTAAGGGAGTGATAAATACTTATCCATAATGCTATATAAATAGGGGACTGTAAGACAGACAGAACAGCATCACATGGAGAGACCTGTGTACATTCAGGTTACTGTCATGAATTGCATTAATAAACTTAATTAAACATGAATATAGTCCACAAAATATTTTTCTTTTCCAATAATTTACAATATTGTTATATTCCAGATGAACGTGAAGGTCATTAATTCATCAATTTCTGAAGATTTTTACTTGCTGACCTTCTCTGGACTTCAAAACTTCTCCTATGTTTTTATACTCACTATTGTATTGATGTATCTTCTGTGTATGATAGGAAATCTGATCCTTATAGCGGTTGTATGGGCGGCACCACGTCTACATACACCAATGTACTTTTTTCTATGTAACCTCTCTACATTGGACATGGCTTATGTATCTACTATTCTACCAAAGCTTCTGGACTCCCAAATAAGTGGGAAGAATACAATTTCCTTCACAAGCTGCTTCACTCAGCTATTCATGTCGGTAGCATGTATGGCCACAGAATTTTTATTACTATCTTCTATGGCATTTGACCGGTATGTGGCCATTTGTGTCCCCTTGAATTATTCTACCATTATGAATAAGAAAATATGTATTGTACTTTCCCTTACTCCATGGACCATCGGTTCCTTGAACTCATTGCTATATGTCTTCTTGATATCTCATCTATCTTTTTGTAAGTCCAGAGATATCATCCACTTCTACTGTGACATGAAAGCCCTTCTAAGAGCCTCCTGCAGTGACATCAGACACGTGAACATCGCAATATTATCAGAAGGATTTACTTTAGGTTTTTTAGCATTTGGTATGATTCTGATTTCTTATGTTTTTATTATATCGGCTATCCTTAAGATCAAGACATCGGCAAAAAGATTGAAGATCTTCTCTAGTTGCTCGTCTCATCTAACGGTCGTTTTACTCTTTTGTGGTTCTTCTCTAAGTGTCTATATGAACCCAGAATCTAAAAGCTCAACAAAACAAGACCTGATACTTTCCTTGTTGTATGTGGCAGTTGTACCAGTCTTAAACCCTCTGGTCTATAGTTTGAGGAACAAAGACGTCTTAGATGTTTTAAGAATTCCTAAGTTTACTTCTGGTCGTTGTTTAGTAATTGTCAAACCTATTAAGGGCATTTGATTAAATGAAAAAGAATATGAGAAATATTATATTTATTATTTTATGTCTGCAGGTGGCTTATAAGCTGGGCCATGTGAAGACCATTGACATGCACCTTAGCCACATACTTTTCTAAAGACAAGGGGAGATGCCATTGGAAATCACAAAAGATTTTTTTTAATACCATATATACTCGAGTATAAGCCTACCCGAGTATAAGCTGAAACCCCTAATTTTAACACAAAAAACTGGAAAAACCTATTGACTCGAGTATAAACCGAGGGTGGGAATTGCATTTGTCACAGTCTCCCCAGTATATAGCCAGCAAGCCCCCTGTAGTATATAGCCAGCCACTAGTAGTATACACCCTGCAAGCCCCCAGTAGTATACAGCCAGCCCCTATGTAGTATACAGCCAGTTCCCTGTAGTATACAGTCAGCCCCCTGTAGTATACAGCCAGCCAGCCCCCAGTAGTATACCCGGTATACTAGTATACTGGGTATAAGCGGAGTAGTACTCGGCTTATACTCGAGTATATACCTTTGTTGGTACCAATGGTTCTGACCACCAATGCATAACAGCTGCTCTATTGCTTTACTTTCTACTTCTATATCATTAACTTCCTTAGCTTTGCTGCATAATATGAATGATATTTTGGTAACTAAAAGGGTTTTTTTCTTTTTATTTTCATTAATCACAATTAATCATAGGTTCACTTCTACTGTGAGGGATAGAATCTATCAAAAATTCAGAAGATCACTTTGTATGATTTTTATATAATTAATTTGCATTTTATGGCATGAAGTAAATATTTGATACAATAGAAAAAAACAGATCTTAATATTTGGTACAAAAACCATTGTTTGCAGCTACAGAGATCAGAAGTTTCTTGTAGTTCTTGTATTTTGCATACACTGCAGCAGGAATTTTGGTTCCACTCCTCCATAGAGATCTTCTCCAGAGCTTCAGGTATTGGGGCTTTTGATGAGCAACACTGAGTTCTGGTTTTCTCCAAAGATTTTTGATCAGGTTAGGCCATTCAAGGAGCCACTCCTTAGTTTTCCTGTTTTTCAGGTCATTTTTATTCTGAAACAACAAGCCACAAGCTTCAATGTTCTCACTCAGGGAAGGAGGTTCTTGGCCAAAATTTTGCAGTACATCACCCCCCATCCAACCTCCCTTGAATATAGTACAGTCGCCTTTAAATAAAGTCAGTCTCAAAGTATGATGCTACCACCCCATGGTAGGAACAGTAATTTTATGTTCTAAATACGGTAAGTGGTGTTTGTACCAAAAAGCTTTATTTTGGTCTCATCAGAACACATGACCTCTGGATCATTCAAATGGTCACTAACGAACTTCAAACAGGCCTGGCAGTGAAGTTCTGGCATAAGAAGGGGGACCTTGGTTGTCCTACATGCTGGTGTCGTTTGTTACTAGTGGTAATCCATGAGTCTGTGGTTCCATCCAACCTAAGCCATTGTCGAGGTAAGCCGATGTAGTTCTGGGCTGATTCCTGACCTGTCTCAGAATATTCTGTAACCCAGTAGGTGATATCTTACATGGGGCGCAGACCAAGGAAGATTGACCTTCATCTTGTGTTTCTTCCATTTTCTAATAATTGCATCAACAAATGTTTAAGGAGGCATTCAATACTGACCCATTTCAGCACCCATGACAGAGTCTAGTATTAAGCATACAACGATCAAGCTCCTTTTACCATTATTATTTGTACACTGGTCTAGTAACACGAGCTTCCATTAATCATGAAAGTCAGTCAACTTCAAACAAAACTCAAATCAAATGTGCAATCCAAACTATCTTCTTTATATAAACTTTGGATGACAAAGACAACAGTAGCACATATACATCACCAGTTCCCGGCTAAATATGCATAAGTCCAAATAAAGTCCACACTAAGGATTCCTGGCTTCCACTGAGACGCCGAACGCCCGGTGTGTCCTGTGACGTTTCGGAGGGAGTTCCTCCTTCCTCAGACATGCGCAATGCCGGTCAGGTAAGGGTTTTAATACATTTGTTACTACATCTTAATTCAACATTTACAAACCCTATTGAAACAACATTACACAACATAAATCACACATCTTAAAATATTACAAACAAAATTTAGAGAAACGCGCAAAAACAGCATTGTTCATATAACCCTCAAGTTGCAAAGTATTCAGCTTAATAATCCAATACGCCTCACGTTGTAATACCGTATATACTCGAGTATAAGCCGACCCGAGTATAAGCCGAGACCCCTAATTTTACCACCAAAAACTGGGAAAACATATTGACTGGAGTATAAGCCGAGGGTGGGAAATGCATTGGTCACATACCCCCCCAGTATATAGCCAACCGGCCCCCTATAGTATACAGCCAGCCCAGCTTGCCCCCAGCAGTATACAGCCAGCCCAGCCTGCCCCCAGTAGTACACAGCCAGCCCAGCTTGCCCCTAGTAGTATACAGCCAGCCTGCCCCCAGTAGTATCCAGCCTGCCCCCAGTAGTATACAGCCAGCCACCATTGCTCTCTCCCAGCCGGCACCTAGTATGACGCGCCCCTCAGAAGAATGAAGACGGGCGTGGAAGCCTGAAGACGAGCCGCGCGGACATCGGGGGAGCAGCGCTGCACACCGGGGCCACCGGAGGGTGAGTATATAAGTTTATTATTTGTTAAGTGCCTTTTTAACTCGTGTATAAGCCGAGGGGACATTTTTCAGCACATTTTTTTTGCTGAAAAACTCGGCTTATACACGAGTATATACTGTAATCTTTTCTTCAGAAGTAAGTCATTTTCATGTGTACCTTCTTCTAATATTAACCAGCGCAAATCACTTACATAATGTTTATATTCCCGAAAGTGCCTAGCCACGCCAGTCTCTTGTTTAACCCTTTCACTACTCAATTTGAGTTCTTCTTCCGCTTTGGTAAGATATTGCCTAATCACTGACGTGTTCGTTCAGCCTTATTCTTATGGCTCTACTAGTCTGACCAACATAAGTCAACAGCATGGGCATTTCAACATATACACAACAGCTTCAGTGTTGCAAGTATAGAAACCTTTGATCTGAACTTTAGTCCCTTTCCTAGGGTGATTTACAAAATCACCTTTAACAACGCCAGAACAATTTTGACAGGAAGGACATGGAAACGTGCGATTCCTCTTAGCTGCTAGTAGAGTTTGATGTGACTTTTTCTTTTCAGCTATATCAGATCTAACTAACTCATTAGCGATTGAGCGACCTTTCTTATGAATAAATTCGGATGATATTTAAGCAATAACCCATATTTAGGGTCGTGGGTAAGTATATTCCAATTTTTCATATTAGTTTTTTTATCAAATCGGCATGTCTATCATATTGTGAAACATAGGATATCTGTTCTCTCAATTTTTTAGTTCTAGATGTTCTAACAACTTCTCTGGGTAACTCAGACACTTCTCGACCCACTCTCTCTACTTCTTTTTTAGGCTAACCTCGATCAACAAATTTCTTAATCAATTTATCCCAATTTATATTCTTGGTCATTACTGCAAATCCTTTGGGCGCGTACAAACTGGCCCTTGGGGATCCCTTTAAATGTTCAGGGTGCATGATTTAATAGGTTATTGCGGTCTGTTTCTTTAGTATAAAGAGTAGTAACCACTTGTTCCTGAGACTTTCTTATTTTGAC
Organism: Engystomops pustulosus; assembly: GCF_040894005.1. Taxonomy (NCBI): domain Eukaryota; kingdom Metazoa; phylum Chordata; class Amphibia; order Anura; family Leptodactylidae; genus Engystomops; species Engystomops pustulosus. The sequence goes on from NC_092414.1 coordinate 198,736,863, forward strand.
ATCTAAGTAATGTAACACATGAGCACTTTTTGCAGAGAACTTAATGGGGCATATTTACCAGGACCAAATGCTAGCTTATTGCTAGCACTAGCGATTATTTTGCCCTCTCCGGCACCTTCACGCCAGTAGGGCGTGAAGGGGTGGGAAGGGGGGGACGCAGCCGGCTGAGCCGAGGGCGCGGCCGGCCGGGAGTGTGCCGGCGCGGGGCGTTACTGTCCCCGTGCCGGCGCACTCGCTACTGCCTGCGACTTTTCATATGTGAAAAGTCGCCGGCTGCGTATTTTCCCTACGCCAGGCCCTGGGGAAGCCTCTTGATGTATGCCGCTGCGAACATGCAGCGGCGGGCCATCATACGCTTGCGCACGAGCGCCAGCGTATGATAAGTATGCCCCAATGAGAGTATGATATTGATTCAAATACACGATAAATTCATCAAGGCTCTGTTCTGAGCCCTTCCATAATAAGCAGACATGGTCCACATACCTCATCCATAGTGCAATGGATTCGGACCACTGGCTTACATACACATATTTACGTTCAAAAAAACGCCATAAAAATATTGGCGTAACTTGGAGCCACAGGACCCCTGTAGCTGCAAGTAATACTCCTCGCCAAATCTGAAATAATTTTTCCTGAGAATAACATCAAGCAATGTCATAAGAAATTTTATCTCCCTGTTGTTCAAAGACACCTCATTCTTAAGCGCTTCATACACTGCCATGGTCCTCTCCTCCTTTATACTAAGGAAACCGCAATAACATATTAAATCATGCACCCCGAACATTTAAATGGATTCTTAAGGGCCAGTTTGTACGCGCCCGAAGGATTTGCAGTAATTTGCAGTTGTGCCCATAGGGATAAATTGATTAAGAAATTTATTGATCTAGGTTAGCCTAAAAAAGAAGTAGAGAGAGTGGGTCGAGAAGTGTCTGAGTTACCCAGAGAAGTTATTAGAACATCTAGACCTAAAAAATTGAGAGAACAGATATCCTATGTTTCACAATATGATAGACATACCGATTTGATAAAAAAAACTATTATGAAAAATTGGAATATACTTACCCACGACCCTAAATATGGGTTATTGTTTAAATATCGTCCGAATTTATTCATAAGAAAGGTCGCTCAATCGCTAATGAGTTAGTTAGATCTGATATAGCTGAAAAGAAAAAGTCACGTCAAACTCTACTAGCAGCTAAGAGGAATCGCACGTTTCCATGTCCTTCCTGTCAAAATTGTTCTGACGTTATTAAAGGTGATTTTGTAAATCACCCTAGGAAAGGGACTAAAATTCAGATCAAAGGTTTCTATACTTGCAACACTGAAGCTGTTGTGTATATGTTGAAACGCCCATGTGGTTTGGCTTATGTGGGTCAGACTAGTAGAGCCATAAGAATAAGGCTAAACGAACACAAGTCAGTGATTAGGCAATATCTTACCAAAATGGAAGAAAATTCAAATTGAGTAGTGAAAGGGTTAAACAAGAGACCGGCGTGGCTAGGCACTTTCGGGAATATAAACATTATGTAAGTGATTTGCGCTGCTTAATATTAGAAGAAGTTACACGTGAAAATGACTTACTTCTTAAGAAAAGATTATTACAACGTGAGGCGTATTGGATTACTAAGCTGGATACTTTGCAACTCGAGGGTTAAATGAACAATGCTGTTTTTGCGCGTTTCTCTAAATTTTGTTTGTAATATTTTATGATTTGTGATTTATACCTGTTGTAACGTTGTTTCAATAGTGTTTGTAAATGTTGAATTAACATGTAGTAACAAATGTATTAAAACCCTTACATGACCGGCATTGCGCATGTCTGAGGAAGGAGGAACTCCCCCGAAACGTCACAGGACACACCAGGCGTTCGGCGTCTCAGTGGAAGCCAGGAATCCTTAGTGTGGACTTTATTTATACTTATGCATATTTAGCCGGGAACTGGTGATGTATATATGCTACTGTTGTCTGAGTTTTGTTTGAAGCTGGCTATTATTGCGCTTACATTAGAAAAGTGAAAAGGGCACATTTACTTTGGAAGTGGTAAACTGCCCTAAAAGTACCGTATATACTCGAGTATAAGCCGACCCGAGTATAAGCCGAGACCCCTAATTTTACCACCAAAAACTGGGAAAACCTATTGACTCGAGTATAAGCCGAGGGTGGGAAATGCATTGGTCACAGCCTCCCAGTATATAGCGAGCCAGCCCCCAGTAGTATACAGCCTGCCCAGCCTGCCCCCAGTAGTATACAGCCAGCCCAGCCTGCCCCCAGTAGTATACAGCCAGCCCAGCCTGCCCCCAGTAGTATACAGCAAGCCTAGCCTGCCCCCTTAAGTATATAGCCAGCCCAGCCTGCCCCCAGTAGTATACAGCCTACCCAGCCTGCCCCCTTAAGTATACAGTCAGCCCAGCCTGCCCCCTTAAGTATACAGCCTGCCCAGCCTGCACCCAGAAGTATACAGCCTGCCCAGCCTGCCCCCAGTAGTATACAGCCTGCCCCCTTAGGTATACAGCCTGCCGAGCACTAACAAAAAAAAAATAAACTTATATACTCACCCTCCGGTAGCCCCAACGTCCGCGCTGCTCCCCCGATGTCCGCACGGGTCCTCTTCTGTCTTCTATCTTCCTCTGTCTTCTGTCTTCCGCAGGGCGCGGGCGGCAGGCGCATAGTATGACGCGGCTGCTGCTGACGTCATACTATGTGACGGCCGGAGAAGAACATGGCGGCGCCCTGCGGAAGACAGAAGACAGAGGAAGATAGAAGACAGAAGAGGAACCGTGCGGACATCGGGTGAGCAGCGCGGACATCGGGGGAGCAGCGCGGACATCGGGGCCACAGCCTCCCAGTATATAGCGAGCCAGCCCCCAGTAGTATACAGCCTGCCCAGCCTGCCCCCAGTAGTATACAGCCAGCCCAGCCTGCCCCCAGTAGTATACAGCCAGCCCAGCCTGCCCCCAGTAGTATACAGCAAGCCTAGCCTGCCCCCTTAAGTATATAGCCAGCCCAGCCTGCCCCCAGTAGTATACAGCCTACCCAGCCTGCCCCCTTAAGTATACAGTCAGCCCAGCCTGCCCCCTTAAGTATACAGCCTGCCCAGCCTGCACCCAGAAGTATACAGCCTGCCCAGCCTGCCCCCAGTAGTATACAGCCTGCCCCCTTAGGTATACAGCCTGCCGAGCACTAACAAAAAAAAAATAAACTTATATACTCACCCTCCGGTAGCCCCAACGTCCGCGCTGCTCCCCCGATGTCCGCACGGGTCCTCTTCTGTCTTCTATCTTCCTCTGTCTTCTGTCTTCCACAGGGCGCGGGCGGCAGGCGCATAGTATGACGCGGCTGCTGCTGACGTCATACTATGTGACGGCCGGAGAAGAACATGGCGGCGCCCTGCGGAAGACAGAAGACAGAGGAAGATAGAAGACAGAAGAGGACCCGCGCGGACATCGGGTGAGCAGCGCGGACATCGGGGCCACCGGAGGGTGAGTATACAAGTTTTTTTTTTTTTAAGTGCTGGGCTGCCTATTGACTCGTGTATAAGCCGAGTTGAGGATTTTCAGCACATTTTTTGTGCTGAAAAACTCGGCTTATACACGAGTATATATGGTACTATTTAAAGTACTAAGTATAATGCCGGGTGTAACAGATTCTTTAAGATTGTGCGCCAGAAATCTTGAATTGGTCCCTACCCCGCACTGGCCTGACAGAGTTCACCATCTTTTCATCTTTTTTGTGGGGCACCTTTAACATACGACATGCGACACAATTTTATAGTTAAATACGACGCTCGATCCGATTCACTCGTATGGAGGCCAGCGCAGCTGCTCACAGAAGAGTCACATGCAACACAACTTCGTAAATACATGTGCAAGCCGTTTTAGAAGAATGTGTAAAGTCCGAAAAAAGTGTGGCACAAAGCCCTTAGTAAATGTGCCCCAAGAAGTTTCAAGAAAGAGGTTTGTTTAAACCTATTTAATTCAAAATTAATTCAATTCTTTTCCAGTGGAAGGATTTAAGTAAATGGAGTCCTGCTGGATGTCCTCCCTCTATCTAGTAGTGTAGAGTTCTACCATGTTAGCCATGGAGAGCATAAGAAGAGTGAAGAAATCAGGCGATACCTTTTTGAGACTAACTCACTGGGGCAGATTTACATACCCGGTCCATTCGCGATCCAGCGGCACGTTCTCTGCGCTGGATTCGGGCCCGGCCGGGATTTATTAAGGCAGTTCCTCCGACGTCCACCAGGTGGTGCTGCTGCGCTGAAGTTCCCTGGAACGCACTGGAATACACCGAGCCTGGCTGAGTGAAGGTAAGTGCAAGCTCCGCGACAGATTTTTTGTTTTAAATGCGGCCGTTTTTTCCGAATCCGCCGGGTTTTTGTTCGGCCACGCCGTGGGAACATTTTTTTTCCCTCTTTATTAGCAAAATGGCCATGAGAACAAAGTGTTACATGGGGCAGAGAACTCTGGGAAGAAGAAAGGAACACCCTCAATCACATGTGCAGACATGTAAGCCAATCAGCAACCGGCAGGCTTATGTGATGTCACAGCCCTATAAAAACAGACTTACATTTGCAATCCCGTCATTTCACATTGCATGTGCTCTCTCTAGCATCCAGCTGCTTGTACTCAGTAGCTGGTGGAGTGATTTTTGTTCAAAGTCCAGGGTGTCCATTTTGGGGGATCTGTACACCCCAAATTTCAATTATTTTTTGTTGCTAAAGTAGATATCAAAAAATCTTTGTCAAATGACACTGTAATTGTGCCACTCTCTGACCTCCTGCTGCTGCCACCTACACACTTTGTCATTGTGCCACTCTCTGACCTCCTGCTGCTGCCACCTACACACTTTGTCATTGTGCCACTCTCTGACCTCCTGCTGCTGCAGCTGCCGCCACCTCCACGCTCTATCATCGTGCCACACATTGCTGCCACCACCAGAATTTGCCATTGTGTCACTCTCTGGCCTCATGCTGCTGCCACCACCTTCACGCTCTGTCATTGTGCCGCACTGTGGCCTACCATGTTGCTGCCACCACCAGAATTTGTCATTGTGCCACTCTCTGACTTCATGCTGCTGCCGCCACATCCACTCTCTGTCATTGTGCCACTCTTTGGCCTAATGCTGCTGCTACTGCTGATGCCCACCTAAACACACTGTGATTGTGCCACTCTCTGACCCCCTGCTTCTGCTGCTGCCACCACCTCCACACTTTGTCATTGTGCCACTTTGTGGCCAACCATGTTTCTGTCGCAACCAGAATTTGTCATTGTGCCACTCTCTGACCTCCTACTGCTGCCCCCACCTTCACACTCTGTCATTGTGCCACAATGTGGCCTACTATGTTGCTTCCACCTCCAGAATTTGTCATTGTGCCACTCTCTGACTTCATGCTGGTGCTGCTGTCTCCACCTCCACACTCTGTCATTGAGCCACACTGTGGCCTACCATGTTGCTGACAGCTCCAGAATTTATAATTTTACCCATATTCGCGAATGCGGAGTTCAAGTATCCCATCATGCCATTTGGACAACTGTATTCCAGGAGTTTGTTACCGACATTTTCCGAGACCTGCCATATACATGTGTTGTGGTTTACCTGGACAATATCCTGGTGCTCTCTGCTGACCATGAATCCCATCCGGGTCATGTACATCTAGTCCTCAGGCCCCTAAGGGCCAATTGCCTGTATGCTACATTCAATAAGTGCCTATTCCACCAAAAGACTCTTCCTTTCCTTGGGTATATCATCTCTGACAAGGGACTACAGGTGGATCCAAAGAAATTGTCTGCGGTGCTTCAATGGCATTGCCCTGTGGGACTTTGTGCCATCTAGTGAAAGGGCCCAAAGGTCTAATCCTCACCTGCGGTTTCTTCTCAAAAACTTTCCACAGAAAAGAACTACTCCATAGGTGATTAGGAGCTTCTGGCCATAAAGGCCTTGGATGAGTAGCGTAATCTTGTAGAAGGAGTTTACCATCCGGTCTGTATCTATACTGACCACAAAAATCTCCTGTATCTCCAGACCTCTCAGCGCCTCAACCCACGACAGACTTGTTGGTCCCTCTTCTTCTCTTGCTTCAACTTCCTGTTCTGAAGATGATGAGTTGGTACTGGAGGATGCCCTGGTTGGGTCACAGGAGGCCTTGTTTAATCTAGTTTACTGAGAAGGGAAATATCCAATTTAATGCTAGACTTCCAACATAGCAGCATGGGACAAAATGAACCCCACTAATAATGTGGTGGGTGGAAGAGATGTCATCATCCTTGTACAACCCACTTTAGCATAATTGCAGACTGAACATCAGACTAGAGATGAGCAAGCACTAAAATGCTTGGGTGCTAGTTATTCGATACAAACTTTTCCCGATGCTCGAATGCTCGTATCAAATAACGAACCCCATTAAAGTCAACGGGAGACCCGAGCATTTTTTCACTGAAAGATTACATTAAAAGAACAGTGAAGAACAACAAATTGCAGATGTTTACAGATGTTTTCCTTGTAAGAACACATTGAGAGAACACTATTCTTCACATTGCAGGTGTTCGCAGGTGTCTTCCGATAAGCTAGGAGATGTGCGCGAACATCTGCAGTGTGAAGAATAGAATAAAAACAGTGAACACAGGATCATTTAAGTGAAGTACACATTGAAAGAACACTATTCTTCACATTCCAGATGTTCGCACACATCTCCTAACTTATCGGAAGACACGCGTGAACACCTGCAGAGTGAAGAATAGTGTTATTTCAATGTGTTCTTACAAGGAAAATATCTGTAAACATCTGTAATTTGTTGTTCTTCACTGTTCTTTCGTAAACTAAATGCTCGTTATCGAGCAGGGGAAATACTCGTCCGAGCAACGAGCCGGTCCAAGTATGCTAATACTCGACCGAGCATCAAGCTCGGACGAGTATACTCGCTCATCTCTACATCAGACTGAATTTGAATCCTGGTCATGTAGGGATATCAAGAATCAGTCAAGGACATCGAGAGGGTGTGTTATATATATTATTAAACTCTACACCAGGAGTTACATTTGCCCCACAACTCTCTTTATTGCTAGCTCCAATTTTGACATGCAGTGGAGAGACAATTTTGGAAGTAATAACAATTTTTTTATGTAAACCTTTGGAGATGATTGTCAGGACCAGGGACCTCAGTATGCATTTATATAGACAGATAAACAACTGGCTGACATGCACCCGTCCCCTACAAAACATTCTTATGCAGAGTGGCAAAGGCAAATCTATCTCCAGGATCAAGGATTGTAAATAGAGATGAGCGAACATACTCGTCCGAGCTTGATGCTCGATCGAGCATTAGCGTACTCGTAACTGCTCGTTGCTCGGACGAGTATTTCGCCCGCTCGAGAAAATGGCAGCTCCCGCCGTTTTGCTTTTTGGCGGCCAGAAACAGAGCCAATCACAAGCCAGGAGACTCTGCACTCCACCCAGCATGACGTGGTACCCTTACACGTCGATAGCAGTGGTTGGCTGGCCAGATCAGGTGACCCTGGGATAGACTAGCCGCTGCCCGCGCTGCTCGGATCATTCTCTGTCTGGATGCCGCTAGGGAGAGAGCTGCTGCTGGTCAGGGAAAGCGTTAGGGTGTTCTATTAGCTTACTGTTAGGCAGGAGTGATTCTACAACAGCCCTTCTTAGGGCTACAATAACGTTATCCTTTTTTTTTTTATTTGCTTGTGGCTGGGCTTGCTGGCACTAGTAGTGTGGTAATAGTACCATATTGTGAGGAATTAGCAGGGGGACTTGCTACCGTTGTGTTTAGCTCTTAGTGACACACATATCCACCTCAAACACCAAAGTGGGAAAATTTATTAGGGGTTTGATTTCAATTAGGCACAGTCTGCCAGTTTCTTTTTATTTTACGTTTATTTTTTTCATAACTCAGCGTCATCTCATCTGGCATAGTAGTGTGCTTTAATACTTGACTAGAAAATAGCCATAGGAGAATCCAAAACGGCTTACTTACGCCTACAGTAGCGTTATATATATTTGATTTCTGGTTGATCTGCTGGTGGCTGTAGTTGTTGCAGTGCATCTACTAGCAAATTGTGAGCAATTTGGAGTGAGACTTGCGACCACTGTGTTTTGCGCTTAGTGACGCACATATCCATCGCAAAGACCGAAGTGGGAAAATTTATTAGGGCCCGGGGTTGGATTTCAATTAGGCACAGTCTGCCATTTCCTTTTTTATTTTACGTTTATTTTTTTCATAACTCAGCGTCATCTCATCTGGCATAGTAGTGTGCTTTAATACTTGGCTAGAAAATAGCCATAGGAGAATCCAAAACGGCTTACTTACGCCTACAGTAGCGTTATATATATTTGATTTCTGGTTGATCTGCTGGTGGCTGTAGTTGTTGCAGTGCATCTACTAGCAAATTGTGAGCAATTTGGAGTGAGACTTGCGACCACTGTGTTTTGCGCTTAGTGACGCACATATCCATCGCAAAGACCGAAGTGGGAAAATTTATTAGGGCCCGGGGTTGGATTTCAATTAGGCACAGTCTGCCATTTCCTTTTTTATTTTACGTTTATTTTTTTCATAACTCAGCGTCATCTCATCTGGCATAGTAGTGTGCTTTAATACTTGGCTAGAAAATAGCCATAGGAGAATCCAAAACGGCTTACTTACGCCTACAGTAGCGTTATATATATTTGATTTCTGGTTGATCTGCTGGTGGCTGTAGTTGTTGCAGTGCATCTACTAGCAAATTGTGAGCAATTTGGAGTGAGACTTGCGACCACTGTGTTTTGCGCTTAGTGACGCACATATCCATCGCAAAGACCGAAGTGGGAAAATTTATTAGGGCCCGGGGTTGGATTTCAATTAGGCACAGTCTGCCATTTCCTTTTTTATTTTACGTTTATTTTTTTCATAACTCAGCGTCATCTCATCTGGCATAGTAGTGTGCTTTAATACTTGGCAAGAAAATAGCCATAGGAGAATCCAAAACGGCTTACTTACGCCTACAGTAGCGTTATATATATTTGATTTCTGGTTGATCTGCTGGTGGCTGTAGTTGTTGCAGTGCATCTACTAGCAAATTGTGAGCAATTTGGAGTGAGACTTGCGACCACTGTGTTTTGCGCTTAGTGACGCACATATCCATCGCAAAGACCGAAGTGGGAAAATTTATTAGGGCCCGGGGTTGGATTTCAATTAGGCACAGTCTGCCATTTCCTTTTTTATTTTACGTTTATTTTTTTCATAACTCAGCGTCATCTCATCTGGCATAGTAGTGTGCTTTAATACTTGGCTAGAAAATAGCCATAGGAGAATCCAAAACGGCTTACTTACGCCTACAGTAGCGTTATATATATTTGATTTCTGGTTGATCTGCTGGTGGCTGTAGTTGTTGCAGTGCATCTACTAGCAAATTGTGAGCAATTTGGAGTAAGACTTGCGACCACTGTGTTTTGCGCTTAGTGACGCACATATCCATCGCAAAGACCGAAGTGGGAAAATTTATTAGGGCCCGGGGTTGGATTTCAATTAGGCACAGTCTGCCATTTCCTTTTTTATTTTACGTTTATTTTTTTCATAACTCAGCGTCATCTCATCTGGCATAGTAGTGTGCTTTAATACTTGGCTAGAAAATAGCCATAGGAGAATCCAAAACGGCTTACTTACGCCTACAGTAGCGTTATATATATTTGATTTCTGGTTGATCTGCTGGTGGCTGTAGTTGTTGCAGTGCATCTACTAGCAAATTGTGAGCAATTTGGAGTGAGACTTGCGACCACTGTGTTTTGCGCTTAGTGACGCACATATCCATCGCAAAGACCGAAGTGGGAAAATTTATTAGGGCCCGGGGTTGGATTTCAATTAGGCACAGTCTGCCATTTCCTTTTTTATTTTACGTTTATTTTTTTCATAACTCAGCGTCATCTCATCTGGCATAGTAGTGTGCTTTAATACTTGGCTAGAAAATAGCCATAGGAGAATCCAAAACGGCTTACTTACGCCTACAGTAGCGTTATATATATTTGATTTCTGGTTGATCTGCTGGTGGCTGTAGTTGTTGCAGTGCATCTACTAGCAAATTGTGAGCAATTTGGAGTAAGACTTGCGACCACTGTGTTTTGCGCTTAGTGACGCACATATCCATCGCAAAGACCGAAGTGGGAAAATTTATTAGGGCCCGGGGTTGGATTTCAATTAGGCACAGTCTGCCATTTCCTTTTTTATTTTACGTTTATTTTTTTCATAACTCAGCGTCATCTCATCTGGCATAGTAGTGTGCTTTAATACTTGGCTAGAAAATAGCCATAGGAGAATCCAAAACGGCTTACTTACGCCTACAGTAGCGTTATATATATTTGATTTCTGGTTGATCTGCTGGTGGCTGTAGTTGTTGCAGTGCATCTACTAGCAAATTGTGAGCAATTTGGAGTGAGACTTGCGACCACTGTGTTTTGCGCTTAGTGACGCACATATCCATCGCAAAGACCGAAGTGGGAAAATTTATTAGGGCCCGGGGTTGGATTTCAATTAGGCACAGTCTGCCATTTCCTTTTTTATTTTACGTTTATTTTTTTCATAACTCAGCGTCATCTCATCTGGCATAGTAGTGTGCTTTAATACTTGGCTAGAAAATAGCCATAGGAGAATCCAAAACGGCTTACTTACGCCTACAGTAGCGTTATATATATTTGATTTCTGGTTGATCTGCTGGTGGCTGTAGTTGTTGCAGTGCATCTACTAGCAAATTGTGAGCAATTTGGAGTGAGACTTGCGACCACTGTGTTTTGCGCTTAGTGACGCACATATCCATCGCAAAGACCGAAGTGGGAAAATTTATTAGGGCCCGGGGTTGGATTTCAATTAGGCACAGTCTGCCATTTCCTTTTTTATTTTACGTTTATTTTTTTCATAACTCAGCGTCATCTCATCTGGCATAGTAGTGTGCTTTAATACTTGGCTAGAAAATAGCCATAGGAGAATCCAAAACGGCTTACTTACGCCTACAGTAGCGTTATATATATTTGATTTCTGGTTGATCTGCTGGTGGCTGTAGTTGTTGCAGTGCATCTACTAGCAAATTGTGAGCAATTTGGAGTGAGACTTGCGACCACTGTGTTTTGCGCTTAGTGACGCACATATCCATCGCAAAGACCGAAGTGGGAAAATTTATTAGGGCCCGGGGTTGGATTTCAATTAGGCACAGTCTGCCATTTCCTTTTTTATTTTACGTTTATTTTTTTCATAACTCAGCGTCATCTCATCTGGCATAGTAGTGTGCTTTAATACTTGGCTAGAAAATAGCCATAGGAGAATCCAAAACGGCTTACTTACGCCTACAGTAGCGTTATATATATTTGATTTCTGGTTGATCTGCTGGTGGCTGTAGTTGTTGCAGTGCATCTACTAGCAAATTGTGAGCAATTTGGAGTGAGACTTGCGACCACTGTGTTTTGCGCTTAGTGACGCACATATCCATCGCAAAGACCGAAGTGGGAAAATTTATTAGGGCCCGGGGTTGGATTTCAATTAGGCACAGTCTGCCATTTCCTTTTTTATTTTACGTTTATTTTTTTCATAACTCAGCGTCATCTCATCTGGCATAGTAGTGTGCTTTAATACTTGGCTAGAAAATAGCCATAGGAGAATCCAAAACGGCTTACTTACGCCTACAGTAGCGTTATATATATTTGATTTCTGGTTGATCTGCTGGTGGCTGTAGTTGTTGCAGTGCATCTACTAGCAAATTGTGAGCAATTTGGAGTAAGACTTGCGACCACTGTGTTTTGCGCTTAGTGACGCACATATCCATCGCAAAGACCGAAGTGGGAAAATTTATTAGGGCCCGGGGTTGGATTTCAATTAGGCACAGTCTGCCATTTCCTTTTTTATTTTACGTTTATTTTTTTCATAACTCAGCGTCATCTCATCTGGCATAGTAGTGTGCTTTAATACTTGGCTAGAAAATAGCCATAGGAGAATCCAAAACGGCTTACTTACGCCTACAGTAGCGTTATATATATTTGATTTCTGGTTGATCTGCTGGTGGCTGTAGTTGTTGCAGTGCATCTACTAGCAAATTGTGAGCAATTTGGAGTGAGACTTGCGACCACTGTGTTTTGCGCTTAGTGACGCACATATCCATCGCAAAGACCGAAGTGGGAAAATTTATTAGGGCCCGGGGTTGGATTTCAATTAGGCACAGTCTGCCATTTCCTTTTTTATTTTACGTTTATTTTTTTCATAACTCAGCGTCATCTCATCTGGCATAGTAGTGTGCTTTAATACTTGGCTAGAAAATAGCCATAGGAGAATCCAAAACGGCTTACTTACGCCTACAGTAGCGTTATATATATTTGATTTCTGGTTGATCTGCTGGTGGCTGTAGTTGTTGCAGTGCATCTACTAGCAAATTGTGAGCAATTTGGAGTGAGACTTGCGACCACTGTGTTTTGCGCTTAGTGACGCACATATCCATCGCAAGGACCGAAGTGGGAAAATTTATTAGGGCCCGGGGTTGGATTTCAATTAGGCACAGTCTGCCATTTCCTTTTTTATTTTACGTTTATTTTTTTCATAACTCAGCGTCATCTCATCTGGCATAGTAGTGTGCTTTAATACTTGGCTAGAAAATAGCCATAGGAGAATCCAAAACGGCTTACTTACGCCTACAGTAGCGTTATATATATTTGATTTCTGGTTGATCTGCTGGTGGCTGTAGTTGTTGCAGTGCATCTACTAGCAAATTGTGAGCAATTTGGAGTGAGACTTGCGACCACTGTGTTTTGCGCTTAGTGACGCACATATCCATCGCAAGGACCGAAGTGGGAAAATTTATTAGGGCCCGGGGTTGGATTTCAATTAGGCACAGTCTGCCATTTCCTTTTTTATTTTACGTTTATTTTTTTCATAACTCAGCGTCATCTCATCTGGCATAATAGTGTGCTTTAATACTTGGCTAGAAAATAGCCATAGGAGAATCCAAAACGGCTTACTTACGCCTACAGTAGCGTTATATATATTTGATTTCTGGTTGATCTGCTGGTGGCTGTAGTTGTTGCAGTGCATCTACTAGCAAATTGTGAGCAATTTGGAGTGAGACTTGCGACCACTGTGTTTTGCGCTTAGTGACGCACATATCCATCGCAAAGACCGAAGTGGGAAAATTTATTAGGGCCCGGGGTTGGATTTCAATTAGGCACAGTCTGCCATTTCCTTTTTTATTTTACGTTTATTTTTTTCATAACTCAGCGTCATCTCATCTGGCATAGTAGTGTGCTTTAATACTTGGCTAGAAAATAGCCATAGGAGAATCCAAAACGGCTTACTTACGCCTACAGTAGCGTTATATATATTTGATTTCTGGTTGATCTGCTGGTGGCTGTAGTTGTTGCAGTGCATCTACTAGCAAATTGTGAGCAATTTGGAGTGAGACTTGCGACCACTGTGTTTTGCGCTTAGTGACGCACATATCCATCGCAAAGACCGAAGTGGGAAAATTTATTAGGGCCCGGGGTTGGATTTCAATTAGGCACAGTCTGCCATTTACTTTTTATTTTACGTTTATTTTTTTCATAACTCAGCGTCATCTCATCTGGCATATCAGTGTGCTTTCATACTTGGCTAGAAAATAGCCATAGCAATAGGATAGCATCGTTTGGTTTTAAAAACTAAAAAACACACAAAAAAAAAAAAAACACAAATAAAAGGTAAAAAAAAAATTAAAGTTATAACTCTCATTTTCAAAATGTTTAACCCGAGGGCTAGGGGTAGAGGACGAGGGCGGGGACGTGGGCGTCCAACTACTGCAGGGGTCAGAGGCCGTGGTCCTGGGCGGGGTGAGACACCACCTGCTGATGAGGGAGCAGGGGAACGCCGCAGAGCTACACTCCCTAGGTTCATGTCTGAAGTTACTGGGACTCGTGCTAGAGCACTGTTGAGGCCAGAACAGTGCGAACAGGTGATGTCGTGGATTGCCGACAATGCTTCGAGCAATTTGTCCACCAGTCAGTCTTCCACGCAGTCCACCCATGTCACCGAAATCGGCACTCCTCCAGCTCCTGCACCTCAGCCTCCTCCCCCCCAGTCTGCCCCCTCCCAGCAAAATTTGCCATTTGAACCGGCATACTCTGAGGAACTGTTTTCTGGACCCTTCCCACAGTCACAAACCACTTGTCCGGTTGCTGATGAGCAATTTTCCGATGCCCAGGTTTTCCACCAGTCGCAGTCTGTGGGTGATGATGACCTTCTTGACGTAGTGGAAGAAGTGTGTAAAGAGGTGTCCGACGATGAGGAGACACGGTTGTCAGACAGTGGGGAAGTTGTTGTCAGGGCAGGAAGTCCGAGGGGGGAGCAGACTGAGGGATCGGAGGATGATGAGGTGACAGACCCAAGCTGGGTTGAGAGGCCGGGTGAACACAGTGCTTCTGAGACGGAGGAGAGTCCTCGACCAGAACAGGTTGGAAGAGGCAGTGGTGGGGCCAGACGGAGAGGCAGGGCCAGAGCTGGTGCATCAGCGCCAAATGTGTCAACTAGTGAAGCTCCCGTGGCGAGGGCTCCTGCGGCGAGGGCTAGATTTTCAGAAGTCTGGAGGTTCTTTAAGGAAACACCGGATGACCAACGGACTGTGGTGTGCCACATTTGCCAAACCAGGATCAGCAGGGGTTCCACCACTACTAGCTTAACTACCACCAGTATGCGCAGGCATATGAATGCTAAACACCCCACTCAGTGGCAACAAGCGCGTTCACCTCCGGCCGTGCACACCACTGCTCCTTCCCCTGTGTCAGCTGATAGTCAGCCCCCTGCCCAGGACCCTGCCACAAAAACCCCATCGTAGCCTCCACGATCCTCCACAGCATCCACCAGCGTTCAGCTCTCCATACCCCAGACGCTGGAGCGGAAACGCAAATATAGTGCAACCCACCCGCACGCCCAAGCCCTTAATGTGCACATTTCCAGATTGCTAAGCCTGGAGATGCTGCCCTATAGGCTAGTAGAGACCGAGGCCTTTCGCAGCTTCATGGCGGCGGCCGCCCCTCGGTATTCGGTCCCCAGCCGCCACTACTTTTCCCGATGTGCCGTCCCAGCCCTGCACCAGCACGTGTCAGACAACATAATCCGTGCCCTGACCAACGCCGTTTCTGACAAGGTCCACCTGACCACGGACACGTGGACGAGTGCTGCCGGGCAGGGCCACTATATATCGCTGACGGCACATTGGGTTAACTTGGTGGAGGCTGGGACCGAGTCTGACCCTGCAGCTGGTCATATACTGCCGACGCCGAGGATTGCGGGGCCTACCTCGGTCCAGGTGTTTCAGGCCTACTATGCCTCCTCCTCCTCCCACCCCTCCTCCACCTCCTCCTCCGAACGACCATCCGTGGGCATGGCGCCATCAGTCGGTAGCTCTAGGCACAGCAGCAGTGCAGTCGCTAAGCGACAGCAGGCGGTGCTCAAACTGCTGAGCCTAGGCGATAAAAGGCACACCGCCCAAGAACTATTACAGGGCATCACGGCGCAGACTGATCTGTGGCTGGCACCGCTGAACCTGAAGCCAGGCATGGTTGTGTGTGACAACGGCCGTAACCTGGTGGCGGCTCTGCAACTCGGCAGACTGACACATGTGCCATGCCTGGCCCATGTGTTAAATCTGATAGTTCAGCGTTTCCTCAAGACATACCCCAATCTGTCTGATTTGCTCACGAAGGTGCGCCGCATCTGTGCGCCTTTCAGGAAGTCCAGCACAGATGCTGCCACTCTCAGGGCAGCGCAGCGCCGCCTCCAACTGCCCGCTCACCGACTGTTGTGCGACGTGCCCACGAGGTGGAATTCAACACTGACCATGTTATCCAGAGTTTACCAGCAGCGCCGAGCGATTGTAGACTGCCAGATGTCAACTTCCACCAGAACTGGTAGTCAGGTCAGTCAGCTTCCTCAAGTCTACAATGAGGAGTGGACGTGGATGTCTGATATCTGTCAGGTGCTGAGTAACTTTGAGGAGTCAACACAGATGGTCAGTGGCGATGCCGCCATCATCAGCCTCACCATTCCGCTGCTTGGCCTGTTGAAAAACTCTCTGGTCAGCATGAAGTCGGAAGCTTTGCGCTCCTCACAAGAGACGGGGGAAGAAGATTCCCTTGTTGATAGCCAAAGCACCCTTAGGTCTGTTTCTCAGCGCATATCGGAGGAGGTGGAGGAGGATGAGGAGGAAGAGGAGGAGAATGTTGGCGAGACACAAGAGGGGACCATTGTTGAGTCCTTCACTGTTGAGCGTGTATGGGTAGAAGAAGAGGAGTTGGAGGAGTTGGAGGAGGAGGAAATGGACAGTCAGGCCAGTGAGGGGAGTGAATTCTTACGCGTTGGTACATATGGCAGATTTCATGCTAGGCTGCCTATCCCGTGACCCTCGCGTTCAAAGAATTTATTCCAGCACCGATTACTGGGTGTTCACTCTCCTGGACCCACGGTACAAGCAAAATCTTTCCACTCTCATCCCTGGAGAGGAAAGGAGTGTGAGAATGCATGAATACCAGCAGGCCCTGGTGCACAAGCTGAAACAGTATTTCCCTTCTGACAGCGCTAGCGGCAGAGTGCGTAGTTCTGCGGGACAAGTAGCGAGGGAGAGTAGGCGAGCAGGCAGCTTGTCCAGCACTGGCAAGGGTACGCTTTACAAGGCTTTTGCCAGCTTTATGTCACCCCAGCAAGACACTGTCACCTGTCCCCAGTCTCGGCAGAGTAGGGCTGATCTTTACAGAAAGATGGTGAGGGAGTACGTAGCTGACCATACCATCGTCCTAAATGATCACACAGCTCCCTACAACTACTGGGTTTCAAAGCTGGACATGTGGCACGAACTGGCGCTGTACGCCTTGGAGGTTCTTGCCTGCCCTGCCGCTAGCGTCTTGTCCGAGCGGGTTTTCAGTGCAGCTGGTGGCATCATCACCGATAAGCGTACACGCCTGTCGACTGACAGCGCTGACAGGCTGACGCTTATCAAGATGAATAAAGCCTGGATTTCTCCTAATTTCCAATCTCCACCAGGTGAAGGAAGCTCAACCTGAATAATTTATCCACTCCTCCTCCTCCTCATTTTCCTCCTTCTCCTCCTCTTTGTACAGTAAAGCAGAGGAAACTGGCTATTTTTTTACAGGGCCCACTGGCTCTAGCTATAGTACTTTATGCATTTAATTTTTCTGGAGGGCCACCGACCCGGTCCTCTGTTTTAAACAATTTTTGGGAGTGCCACATACAGGCACTCAATCTATTCAATTTTCTGGAGGGCCACCTACCTGCTCCTCTGGTTTGAAAACTTTTTTGACTGCCACATACAGACACTCAATCTATTCCATTTTTATGGAGGGCCACCTACCTGCTCCTCTGGTTTGAAAACTTTTTTGGACTGCCACATACAGGCACTCAATCTATTCCATTTTTATGGAGGGCCACCTACCTGCTCCTCTGGTTTGAAAACTTTTTTGGACTGCCACATACAGGCACTATCCAAATTGAATTGTCTCCATAGCAGCCTCCACACGTTGTCTCCATTGCTACCTCCAAAAGTCGTCCATATAGCTGCCTCCATACATCGTCCCATTTTCAAACGAGGTGTGTCAGGCCGAAATTTGGGTTGTTTTCATGGATTCCACATCAAAGTTGTTAACTTTGTCGCCACCCTGCTGTGTTATCCACAAAATACACTGGCAAACTTTTACCATTTACGGATATTATTTCAGTGCTTCTTGCGCAGATGTTTACATTCCCCTCACCCTCCATATCCCAAACTTATAAGAACGCTACTACACTTGATCTTATACAAAAGGTTCTTAGAAGTGCTGTTTGGGGAGTAGCCTAGAGACAGGGGCTTGGATTGGCAAAAGCTCGCCTGGCAGCGGAGCGCCAGCTCCATGCCAAGATCCAACTAACATAGTTTTAACTGCAGCACCTTTAATCTACTACTAGTTCACTGCCTCCATACATGGTCCCCTTATCAAACGAGCTGTGTCAGGCAGAATTTTGGATTGTTTTCATGGCTTCCATGTTAACTTTGTCGCCACCCTGCTGTGTAATCCACAAAATATACTGGCAAACTTTTATCATGTACCGATATTATTTGAGCGCTTCTTGCTCACCTCCTTTGGTTCCTCTCTGCCACCCATTGGTTTGAAGCCTGAGTCCATTTAGGGTATGTTGCCATGCCACTCTCTAGCCTGCCGCTGCTGCCGCTGCCTCTGCATGCCGTCCCCTATAGTGTCAGGGTCAATTATTGGATGTTTTAGATGCTATCTAGCCTCATTCGGTCACTCTGTCATGGCCATGCTGTTGCCCATAATTTTGGCATAATGGTGCGATTAAGCAGCCTCAGAGGCATCCATGCATGCTGCCCCTGCTGTTTCCTGTCCATTTCCGTGGTGTTTCCATCCTTTTCTGAGGTTCCCAGGTGTTTGGCCAAGCTTCCCTGTGCAGAGCCTTGGTCCCCTTGAAAAATGCTCGAGTCTCCCATTGACTTCAATGGGGCTCGTTACTCGAAACGAGCACTCGAGCATCGGGAAAAGTTTGTCTCGAATAACGAGTACCCGAGCATTTTAGTGCTCGCTCATCTCTAATTGTAAACCAAGTACACTTACATACTGGTGTGTGCCCCCTCTGGCAGGAACCTCAATTATTTTACCTTCTTATGCCCTTGTTTTTATTTAAAAAATCCTGCTGGTAGAGGTTCTTTAAAGGAAATTTACTATCAAAATCCATCATGATAAACCGGCAACAGGACTTGGCACTTGTCTACACGGCCAAAAGTACTAATACCTGGTTTGATAAGGACAATATCCCTGTGCATGATTGGGCCAACAAACTCGTCTGACCTATATGGAGTATTGTCAAGAAGAAGATGAGGACCACCAGACCCAACAATGCAGCTGTGCTGAAGGCTGCTATCACACAACCTGGGCTTCCATAATACCTCTGCAGCGCCATCAACTGATCACCTCCCTAAATGCCCCAATCATGTATTGAGTGCATTCACGGTACAGACTTTCCATTTGGCCAACATTTCTGTGTTCCAAAAATGTTATAATATTCTAATTATTTGAGATATGACTTTCAGGTTTTCCTTAACTGTAGCCATAATCATCAATATTAACAGAAATAAAAAAATCTCTCAGTTTTTAATGACTTTACGTAATATATGATGTTCACTTATTGAATTACTGAAAATGAAATAACTTTTTGCTGATGTTCTAATATATTGAGAAGCACTTTATGTGTAGCCTGTTGAGAGGCCATAAGAAAATTCTCCAGTGGACTATCTTGTGGGATTATTAGGAATCCATATTATAAGAACACTATAAATACTCGTGATGGTAACAGATCAGCTGCGCTGTACAAGAAGCAGGACCCTCAGGTAAGAAGCTGGGTGATTTATATTTACCACATTTTTATAGGCTGATAGATTCTAATGGGTTTCTCCTGAATATTAGATTTAGCATTAAATTTAATGGTATAATATTTTGTTTAATCTTTTCCATTATTTTCCATTTCTTTTCGAGAGTCTCATAGTGGCTGTTTAATCTTTGTCTATGATTTTTTTACACCTTTATTTATCTCAGTTATTTAAACAATTTTTTTCTTCATGTCTCAGGCAATTTTTTTCCACTTCACACACCTAGGCTTGTTTTTATGTGGGGTTGTATCACCATATCATGTACAGGCGGTCCCCTACTTAAGAACACTCAACTTACATATGACCCCTAGTTTCAAACGGACCTCTGGATATTGGTAATTTATTGTACTTTAGTCCTAGGCTACAATAATCAGCTATTACAGTTTTCAAATGTGGTTGTAATGAAGCTTTAGTGTTAATATTCATTCTTATGACAACCCAACATTTTTAAAATCCAATTGTCGCAGAGACCAAAAAAGTTCTGTCTAGGATTACAATGATAAAATATACAGTTCCGACTTACATACAAATTCAACTTAACAACAAACCTACAGACCCTATCTTGTATGTAACCTGGGGACTGCCTGTATCGGAATTGTTTAAGAAAAACTCATCATTACAAATATGTATTTTTGTTTTTGTTTATTTATTGCAAAACTATTTTCTTGTTGCTATATATATATATTTAAGGACAATATAAAGCAGCACAGCAAATGAGCAATAAGTGCACAGCTGTACGTGGCATGGACCATTATATATAAATCCAAAAATAGGCAGCACTCCAAGGTAATTCAAAGTTCAAAGATGAAGTTTATTGAAAGGTGGGCGCCACCACCGAAACGTTGCATTGGAATAAACTTTACCCTTGAACTTTGAATTACCTTGGAGTGCTGCCTATTTTTGGATTTATATATATATATATATATATGTATATATTAGTTTGAAATTTTTTTTTTTATTTCTGAATGGAAATTTTGGAAAGTAGAGTGATTTGAACACAAAAAAAGATTAAATTTTTAAATTTTATATAATAACCTTTATTTTTAGTCCTCTTAGGAGACTTGGGAAAGTGTTTGCTCGATCACTTACATTTGGTGAGCTTCAGAGGGACTTTGTATATGTTATAGATGTCCAGTGTCTTAGTAGAGCAATTCTGAACGTGGCATCCAAAAATGCTTTCGCAATAATGTGTTTATTTAACAATTTTTTTTTATGTACAGTCATATTGGTGAAAGTTTGATTAACACATCAAGTCATTTAAAATGTGCGGAAATGGAACAAATGAAACATTTTATGGAGATTTTAACTTACGAACCTTTTCTGCATATAAGAAAGCTTCTATTGTTCTAATTTTAGCCATTTTTTTGATGTACGTCTTCTCCATGCTCGGAAACCTTATCATTATAGTGGTTGTACATGTGGCACCCCGACTCCACACTCCTATGTACTTCTTCCTGTCTAATTTGTCTACCCAGGATGTGGCTTATGTCTCCACTATCCTCCCAAAACTCCTGGTTATTGAGATAACGGGAGAAACCTGCATTTCTTTTTTGGAATGTTTCACTCAGATGTTTGTATTTATGGGAAGTGCTGCCACAGAGTATTACTTATTGGCTTTTATGGCTTTTGACCGATATGTCGCAATCTGTCTTCCCTTGAAATATTCCGTCATTATGAACAAGGGAGTGTGCACTATACTCGCCCTAATCTCCTGGATGGCGGGTTTCTTCAATGCTCTACTATATGTCTTCCTGATATCCCATTTATCATTTTGTGATTCCAAGTCTATCCAGCATTTCTTTTGTGATATGAAAGCTTTGATAAGTCTCTCTTGTTGTGATGTCACACACATGAATAATTTGATGTTAACTGAGGTATGTGTCATAGGGATTCTGCTATTTGCCATGATTCTGACTTCTTATGCTTTCATCATCTCCACCATCCTAAAGATCAAGACTTTGGCCAGTAGAATGAAGATCTTCTCCAGTTGCTCTTCTCACTTGACAGTAGTTTTCCTCTTCTGTGGAACGTCAATGACTATCTATTTAAAACCTGACTCTGAAAGCTCCAAAGAACTAGACATGGTGCTCTCACTGTTGTATGTAGCAGTGGTCCCGGCCTGTAACCCTCTTGTCTATACCCTGAGAAACCAAGAAGTCTTGAGCGCTCTGAAAATAAAAAAGAACATTTTCAACTGAATTATTGTAAATGTATTAAGTTTTCGAGCGTGTTAAGGGTAGGTGTTTGATGCAGGGATCGGTGTTTGCTGTATAAGACCATCCCAGAATTCTGAAAAGATTATCAGGGGTTAAAAAGTTGTCTTAATTGCCAGAAAATATGGTGCATAAAGTGCAATGAAGTTTTATTGTTTTATTTACATGACAGCCCAAAATTCTAAAGATCCAATTGTCACAGAGACAAAAAAAATACTCTATATGGAGTTACAAAATATACCATTTCCGACTTACAAATTTGCATACAAATTCAACTTAAGTTTAAACCCACCGATCATATTTTGAACTTAACCGGGGGCCTGTAAAGCTAATCTCTGCAAAATATTCCATTATTACAAAATATTCTGTATAAATATTCAAAATGACTGCATCTAATTTCCTTCATGTTTGTATAAATTAATAGGGTAACTATGACCATTTCTCTCATTTGTTGTACATGTGTTAAGGTTAATACTAAATTTAATAATACCAAAATAATAATAAATCTTGTTTGACCATATGCATTTCTCAGTTTACTTTACTTTGTTGCAAAGTGGTACCAGGGATATTAGCAGCTACTCATGAGTTAAAGTCTCATCTCATCAAATCTTCAGTGTAACATAAATGTATCAGCCATGAATAAAATAAGGGTAGCGGTTTTACCCGAAACGCGTAGGAAATTTCTTTCAACCCCCCTGTGATTGACTCCGTATGTGAATGCTTTAATGCTAAGATGTCAATAAAATTCGGGAATTTTTAAAAGAAAAATAGTGGAACGTTTGTCTTGGAGCAGGATCTCATCTGTTTCTGATAAATGTATCATATATTTGGTCCAAATTACATGACTACAAAATTCACTTAGATTAATAAAATTGCCAGAAAACATGTTCAATATTTTGCTTTTAGACAACTTTATTCATAGATAATTTTTAGGCTTTACTTATCCTTATTATAATTGTTTATGAAATGTATGATCTGTATGAATAAGTTAATTTAAAGTATTTTGATCTTATTATAGTTTAAAGATCCCTGTAGCAAAGATAAAATGTAATATTCTTTTATTTTCATCTCCCTATTCTTTGTCAAATATCCTCCCGATCCTATTTACTTGAAAAGACCAATTTATCAGAATATTGCCAAACCTTTGTCTAATCACAGTAGAGAAAAATTTTAAAAAGTTGTAAATGCAATTTATTCAGAAGGAACCTTCCAGTAGCTCTTCTTAGAAGCAGTTAAATTGTATATGGTGTCTTTAAAGGAAATCAACCAGTTAAAAAAAAAAAAAACACTTAAAAATACTCACTGCCACTCCTCTTCATCTTGATCCCGGCAGTGTTCTTCACTATTCTTGACATGCTGGGATCACCTACAAAAGAAACTTATAATTAGCAGCACAGGGCTCAGGGACAAGGGGGTCATTTACTAAGGGCCCAACGTGTTACCCGAATATTTCCGATTTGCGCCGATTTCCCCATAATTGCCCCGGGATTTTGGCGCACACGATCGGATTGTGGCGCATCGGCGCTGGCATGCACACGACGGAAATCGGGGGGGGGGGGGCGTGGCTGAACGAAAACCCGACGGATTCCCACCGCATTTAAAAAAAGAAATGTGTCGCGGAGCTTGCACTTACCTTCACTAAGAATAGGCCGGTGAACTTGAGTGCGTTCCGATCCTCTGCAGCGCAGCAGTGCCACCTGGTGGACGTCGGAGGAACTGCCTTAATGAATCACGGCCGGACCCGAATCCACCGCAGAGAACGCGGCGCTGGATCGCGAATGGACCGGGTAAGTAAATCTGCCCCAAGATGTCTAGTGCTTCGGGCTGCTATCTATGCCCACTCCCACACCTCCTGTATGATGCCACCTCGCTCCACACTGCTCCCAGCATGGGAGAAGGAGGTACAGGGGCAAGCACAATTTGGGCAGGGTGAATGACATCCTGACTGTACATACAAAACAATAAAAGATGATTTTTCATTCAACCTAGAAATATGCTAAAAAGATCACCATGGGATGTACATATTATAGACGAAGGTACTGTTTGTGGGCTTTGGGGGTTATTGTGGTGGCAGGTTCCCTTTACAGGTATATCAGAAGACTAGCAAAAGGGTCAGGACATATCAGATATAAGCATACAGAATATTCCCTTGCTTGATAAAGTGTGAACTATAAAAACCATTGAGGAAAGGATCCCAGGACCTTTTCTGTGATGGCAGAATCCTCGTTCTCTGCTATTAGAATAAGGACAGCACGTTAACTCCTGATGAACTGAGGAAGCCACATTGGTGTGGCAACAAGCATGGGGCAGCAGTCTCCCCCATCTCCATTTGGACTTTGGTGATATCTGTTATCAATTTGAGTAATCTAATACTTGTGTACAACACATTCTATGGTTATGTTCTATGTACCTTATAAAACCTTATCCACACCAGAGTGTGACTGGTCAATACCTTGGCAGGGGTTGGGGGTGGGTTCAGACAATGCTTATTTCAGCATGTTTGTGATTAGCATACACACTAATATATGGGTTTTGTAGATGTTTTAACCCTTTGCCACACTGTGACACTTCACTGTATGAATAGCCCTCTTTATACACAGTGGACACAGATCATAGGTGTCAACCATTTATTTGCAGCCAGTAAATTTGAATGCCGGCAATGTATGGACGCGGCCATCTTGGGCAGATTCGTCACCCTTTCTCCATGACGTCATCATGATCCTCCGGTAGGAGGATCAAAGAGGCTATTGGGGCATGGAGTAGCTCCGCCGCGTAGTCTAAAAAATTTCTTTTGATAGATGCTTAATAATATTCAACTATTGTGCCCAGAATCAACTGTTTCACCAAATTTTGGAAAGAGTATTTTTTTTAGTTATCTTTTAATTACAATATTTATCATAAATTCATGACCCGGCACAAAATGTTCTTGTTTTCTGCGGAAAAATGACATTTAATATAATGTATTTATTATATATATATATATATATATATATATATATATATATATATATATATATAGCAACAAGTCTTGAAATTCTTGTAAAAATCCACAGAGGATTCAACATACTGTATAAATATTAACCTGGGAACAATATTCTCTCAGTACAACCTGCTGCCTTAGAGATTTACACATCCATCACACTGAGAAGGGATTTTGTGCATGAGGTATTTTCAATGTCTACGATACATAGATTTACTACCTTGATATTCTCATCCACTTTTTCTGGGGTAAGCTATACTATCAGAAATGGTCCATGGACAATAGACATGGACATGGACATGGACCTTACAGGAAAAGCATTATATATTTTATTTTATTCCAGTGGAAACTCCTTAGATTGTTTGAAACTCAGTAGAACATATTGTACATACTGTATGTAAGAACTTTCTTTATAGATTTTAGCATTTATATGATACAAGGAAAATTTAGATATTTATGGATGAAACAATGAGCATATGTCCTCTACAATACAGCTTGTTGTCTGAAATGTGTTTTACCTAGACAGAGTTGCTCAAGGGCTAGTACTTATGGGCAATTTTGGTCCAACAAACTTTATCTGGGTGTCAAACCCAAGGTTAATCCAGCCAACAACCAGTTTTATTGGCCCAAACTCTATACTAAAAGTAAACATTGGGGGTCATTTACTAAAGGCCCGATTCGCGTTTTCCCGACGTGTTACGCGAATATTTCCGATTTGCGCCGATTGTACCTGAATTGCCCCGGGATTGTGGCGCACGCGATCGGATTGTGGCGCATCGGCGCCGGCATGCGCGCGACGGAAATCGGGGGGTGTGGCCGAACGAAAACCCGACGTATTCGGAAAAACCGCCGCATTTAAAAACCGAAAAAGTGTCGCTGGGGGAGCGCTTACCTTCACTTGGTCCGAGGTGGTGAATTCCGGCGCGATGAGATGACTTTCAGCGCAGCAGCGCCACCTGGTGGACGGCGGAAGAACTACATTCATAAAACCCGGCCGGACCCGAATGCAGAGCAGAGAACGCGCCGCTGGATCGCGACTGGACCGGGTAAGTAAATGTGCCCCATTGTCTCTCCACGGCTACTATGTCTTAGCAAAAAAGAATTTAGAAAATTGAGATAAGAATTTTGGAAATTTTACATTTTTCCATGATGAAAATGTGCATACCGTAAAGGCAAAGAAGTAACCGAAATGTCATGAACTTAAATGGGATAAATTGAGCCTTCCGGTTCCAAGTATTTAGGAGTGTGATGATGTATACTAGCGATGAGTACATCCGAACCGTAAAGTTCAAGTTTATACCTGGTGGCCTGGCAGTGGTGACCCTCTTCAAAAATGCTAGGGCACAGTGCTATCGGCATGTTGCTTTTGGAGCGTGGATGACAGCATACGTTGCCAGTGGCATTCAAACAGTTCACTCCCATAATCGATGCAAGGAGTAACGGTGCCAGCACCAAACCCGGACCTGAACAAAATTTAAAAATTCAGATTTGGCTGAACACGAATTTTAACAGGTCCACTCATCACTAATGTACACCAGTCCAAAATATTGTTACACTTATGAATGGAATAGAGCTCCATGGAATCTATATAGAAACCTAAATCCTTGATTGGTTAGGGTTGTAAAATAATTAACTAATATTAAAAGGTGGTCTTACCTATAAATCTTAATCACTTCTGTGTAGATTTTGTAATCGAAAGCAGATTAATACTACAAATTTTTGTAATTTGAGAATATTGTTTTCTCCACTCAGGATGATGAATAAATCCATTACCGCAGGTTTTCGGTTTATAGCATTTTCTAGAGAGGGTGTGAGACAACCTTTGTTATCTATTGTCTTCTTTGCCATTTATTGTATTGGTGTCCTTGGAAATCTCCTTATTCTTCTAGTTATTGTAATAGATAGGCATCTGCATACACCAATGTACATCTTTCTGAGTAACCTATCTTCTGTGGACATCTTCTACATAAACATTACCCTTCCTAAACTTCTGAACATTCTACTATCCGGGGACAACTCCATGTCCTTTAGTCAGTGCTTCACTCAGCTGTACTTCTATAATTTCATTGTCGGGACAGAGATTATGTTGCTGTCAATCATGGCTTATGACCGGTATGTGGCCATATGTAGACCCTTACACTATCATCTCATCATGAAGAAGAGGAACCTTGTGCTGCTCTTGTGTATGAATTGGATATCAGGATGCTTGAACTCGTTGCTTTTTATTAGCTTTGCTTCTCAATTGTCCTTTTGCCGTTCCACAGAGATTCATCACTTCTATTGTGACACTAAAGCTTTGGTCAAGATTTCTTGCCCCACAATATATTTCCAAATACTACTTCAACTGGAATCTTTACTATGTGGACCATTGCCATTCATGATTTCATTACTTTCCTATGTCCAGATCATCAGAACTGTCCTGCAAATAAAGTCAACAAATAGTAGAAGAAAGGCCTTCTCCACTTGTACATCCCATCTCACTGTGCTCAGCATCTTCTATGGAACGGTAATCTGCACATACATGACCCCCATTTCAGAAAACTCAGAAATTATAGATCAGATATTCTCAATATTATATACAGCAGTGACCCCCATGTTAAACCCACTTATATACAGTCTTAGAAATAAAAATGTAAAAAACGCACTGCACCATTTGCTAACACACAAGTATTAAAATCTATAGTATATCTGCAACGGGATAAGGAATTAGGTCCACAAACCACCACCAACCCGACAGGATCACAGTGATGTCCTTCTGTGTCATAGGAGAGACACAGAAAAAGACAAAAGAAAAAGTTAAATGCTGTATACAAATTAACTAAGGACCTGCAGGGATGAGGAAGAGTTGCAATAGTATATAGTAGGTTCTCCTGGCTTAACTGATGTGTCATGGAAATATTAATCTTAAATGTGTGAAATTGTTGAACTATAGGGCAATTAATTATTTCAGACCTCAAAAAACACTTGGTCATCTGTGTTCTCCCCCCTCCCTGTCAGGACAAAGAATATGTTTAAATATTCCTGGACTCTCCCCCTCATTAACACTTTGTCCATTCATGAGAGACAATTTTGAACTAATTGATCAATGGGAGGTTCTGAAGCCTGAACCAAATAGAAAATTTAGAAAACATTGTGACATTCAGGTAAAAAGGGTTCAGTGTATGAAGAATGATGGAACAAGCTGGGGTGTTCCATATTTATCCCACCTCCAGGGAAACAGAAATTTCTTTAATTTGTAAGTTTCTGTTATTTTTCTCCTTTTTATTGTATTACTGTTTTGCTGTTATGTGTCCTATTTTTTAAATTCTTTTATTTTAACATCTGAACACCTTTTGTATTAAAGCTTTCATTTTAATTGTGGTCCCTGTATGCTGTTTGAACTCATAGCCTTGTAAAGTGTGGTTAGCTGTGTGATTGTTAGAGTGCTGAGCGTGCATGTCTAGTAGTATGACAAGGCGTCTGCTTGAGAGGAAAGAGCAGATGTAGAGTGGGATACTTATTGGCCCCAGTGTAAATTCAAAAAGTGGTGGCAACGGATTCATAATTGGAATGTGGGACTGTATAAGGTGTGGTTTATGCTCAATT
Source organism: Engystomops pustulosus (assembly GCF_040894005.1). Taxonomy (NCBI): domain Eukaryota; kingdom Metazoa; phylum Chordata; class Amphibia; order Anura; family Leptodactylidae; genus Engystomops; species Engystomops pustulosus. Next base: position 198,765,062 of record NC_092414.1, read on the forward strand.
TGTGTCCTGAGTGAAAAGTGAGTGCAAGGTTGAGTGGGATAAATAAATTAACTCGTACAGTCGCAGCCCAAGTCATGTGACGAGGGAGCGCATCATTTGGTGACAATTGGTGCCGCATTGAGATAATTTTATTTTTGTTAGAGCTAGAGATGAGCGAGCATTAAAATGCTCGGGTACTCGTTACTCGAGCCGAACATTTCCTGATGCTCGAGTCCTCGTTTCGAGTAACGAGCCCCATTGAAATCAATGGGAGACCCGAGCATTTTTTAGTAAAATTAAAAACTGAACGAGCACTGTGAAAGAACACAGTGCAGAACAGATTGCAGATGTTCGGGAACATCTGCGATCTGTTCCGGAGACACGCTTGCAGAACGGTGTTCTCCGCAATAGTATTTGAAGAACAATATGTGTGAAGAACAACTTGCAGATGTTTGGAAACATCTGCAAGTTGTTCTTCACACATATTGTTCTTCAAATACTATTGCGGAGAACACCGTTCTGCAAGCGTGTCTCCGGGATATCTGCGATCTGCTCCGGAGACACGCGTGCAGAACGGTGTTCACCGCAATAGTATTTGAAGAACAATATGTGTGAAGAACAACTTGCAGATGTTGTCAAAAATCTGCAAGTTGTTCTTCACACATATTGTCCTTCAAATACTATTGCACCGTGCAAGCGTGTCTCTGGAACATCTGCGATCTGCTCCGGAGACACGCGTGCAGAACGGTGTTCTCCGCAATAGTATTTGAAGAACAATATGTGTGAAGAACAACTTGCAGATGTTTCACAACATCTGCAAGTTGTTCTCTACACATATTGTTCTTCGAATACTATTGCGGAGAACACCGTTCTGCACGCGTGTCTCCGGAACAGATCGCAGATGTTCGCGAACATCTGCAATCTATTCTGCACAGTGTTCCTTCACTGTGTTCTTCAATTAAATGATTAAATTAAATGTTTTAATTGTATTTTTTTACTGTTCTTTACTTTTTTTTTTTAAATTAAATGCTCGTTATCGAGCAGGGCAAATACTCGTCCGAGCAACGAGCCGGTCCGAGTATGCTAATACTCGACCGAGCATTAAGCTCGGACGAGTATACTCGCTCATCACTAGTTAGAGCATTAAGTTTGGAATTAAACAACTAACCACTGAATTTAAGGACTAGTGGAATACTTGCAAGGAGTGCCCTAGTTAAACATCGACCAACCATCTACAAGAGGCAGAGAGTTATCGACCCAGCTGACATGTTCAAAGAGCTGATGGTTTGTGCTTTGATGTAACAAGATATAGAGCAAGCATTTGGCATGGCTCAAAGAAGCCAATATATGGACATTAATCCTGGAAGAGTATCCCGGAGGCTTCCCACAGCAGGAGCCCTCAGGAAGGCATGGTTGTGTCTCTACAAATGGCCCTACAGCAGCTAGGTGAATGTGATCCTTATCGCATTCACCTAGCTTATCCATCAATTTTATCAGGCCACAGAGCGAGAGAAGGAAAGAGAGGCCACAGAGTAAGAGAAGGAGACAGAGGCCATAGAGAGAGAGAGAGAAGGAGACAGAGGCCATAGAGAGAGAGAAGGAGACAGAGGCCATAGAGAGAGAGAAGGAGACAGAGGCCATAGAGAGAGAGAAGGAGAGAGTCCACAGCACAATAGGAGAAATAAGCCGCAGCATGAGGGCACCAAGCTGATAGAGAATTCCAGTTGGAAATGGCGGGTAATGAAAGTATCAATTTGGTGCAACCCCAATCTCAGGTTGTAAACCCCAAAAGAGCTTGTCAAGAATGTTTCCCAGCACTGGAAAAGGATGTGAATTTGGACATTTTTCTGCTTTCATTTGAGAAGAACTGCAGACAATACCATCTGCCCTGGGAGCAGTGGGTACAGTATTTATAGCCATCTTCTTCAGCTTGCTGAGGACTATGATGCTATAAAAGCTGCTTTGATTAAAAACTACAACCTAACTCTAGAGGTGTACCACAATAAGTTCCAGAGTGTAAAGCGTGGACCAACTGATAGCTATGTTGATACAGTAGGCAATTTATGGACTACATTTCGACAGTGGACCTGAGGACTTTCTGTCGACAGCCATGAGGACCTTGAGGAAATAATGATAAAAGATCAATTTCTTCATATTTGTCCTTTGGATGTATGACAGTTTGTATTTGACAGGCAGCCTAAAACTGTGGATGAAGCTCCGCAGATTGTAGACTCCTACACCGCCAACCGGATGCTTGAAGTCAAGAGGGAAACATCCCCCAATGGTCCTCCAGCTGGAAGGAGAAACAAGCTAGGATAACACAACAGCCTTCTGTATCCAAAGTGAATGAGAACATTTCACTGATGGAGTCTATAAATCAGGGGTATATTCCCAAATGTTTTAACTGCAACAAAGGGGGTCATCTGAGGTCTGCGTGCCCATAGAGAAAGGTGGCTGCTGGTTTCTGGTGATACGGAAAAATTACAGCACCATATGCAGACTGTGATGGTTGGTGATAGAGTCACCCAGGGATTAAGAGACTCAGGGGCAGGTTATTCTCTAGTTCACCCTGAGATTATAAACTCTGAGGACATTATTCCACAAAAGGGATAACTAGGTGCCATCGAGGACTGCCCATTGCCAAGGTTTTTGTGGACTGGGGTGCTGGTAGAGGTATCAGGGAAGTGGGAGTATCACAGGAATTGCCTGTGAATGTATTGTTGGAATCTGTTTAAGTGCCTGTTTTACCACAATCACATGAGAAAATGGGCAAAATCCCAAAGGGACAGATCTGGAAGGGAGGAAAGGATAGCAAAAAAAGGCTATGCCATGAGGAAGCTAAGAGGGAGGGGGTGGTGAATGAACCCCCAGAGATAACCCTGCAGTTATTGGATATGGTTAAGAGTGTAAGAGCCTGCCAGGATAGTCTCTGAATCTGCACCTCAAAGCTCTTCAGTTTGGAGCGTGAATCTGGTGAATGCCATTACTCAAGCAAGTGTCCTAGGGCATCCAGATGAGTCAGGCTCAAAGCATGAGTCGAAAAGATGGCTGTACTCAGACTGGAGAGATGAAGTGTGCCTATGAGCCAAATACAGCCTATACACTAGAACCAGTGCTGAAAGAGAAGACTGGGGTCCTCAGTGAAGTCGAGTTCCCAGGGGTGAGCATGGCCAGTGCAACTTTGGGGAGCAGAGAGGTAAATTTCCCAGAAAGCGGTCTGGCAGCTTCTTGATTTACCTGACTCCAGCTCAGAGAGGAAGGAAGGGGAGAAGGGGCATAGGGACTCTCATAAGTGAGCTCAGTCTACAGCTCCTGGGAGGTGTGTGGTCTTTCAACTGGACAGTTGAGCTTCAATAAAGCACGCTGCCATTTCTCCTTAGCTGTACTGAAGCTGGTGGTGCAGTCACTGCACTGACTTGATCAGGAGGCAGGTGAGGAGGAGGTGGATGCAAGGAATGATGTCTGGCAATCAACGGTGATGGAAGAATGTGGACCAAAGCGCTAGCTGCCTCATGCTCAGCAGCGGTGCTTAACAGTGGACAGTTGAGAATATGTCATGTCCCTGCTTATTTTTTCTTGTACACATGTCAGTTTTAATGTTCACCTTGGGACTAATGACATTCTGAAGTGAGCATCTAATTTTTCACAGCCTCTTTTTGCAGTACAGGGATGGCATGCTGTGAAAAGTAGTGGCAGCTGGGAATTACATAGTGTGGGACAGCCCCCACTTTAAAATATTTAAAGCTGTCTGTCTCCATCAGGCTATTTGGATAGCATTCAAAAGTCCAACAATTCTGAAATGCTTTCATTGAATAAAGTTAGTGATTGAGATGGGCCTAATTTCTTGTTTCTCTCCTGTATTTGGGAGATAGAAAGCTGTTCACTTCCCTGGGATGGCTGTGTTGCTGATAGCAGTGTCACTCAGTTGGTAGAGGTAATGAAAGCAGCAGAGGGAGCCTCTGGTGTTTCCCATTTTATTTTGGTGTCTCATCCACTGCAGCTCACGTATAAGTGCTTAGTCATACATGATGTACTCTAATTATTGAAACTTTGTCCTTGCTTTAGGGACTAGCAGAACAGCATGCAAATGAAACTGGGTGAAAAAAATGCCATATCCTCTGGAAATTGTGTTCTCAGTCCCATGGCACGATGGGCAGTAGCCTATGACTTGTGGCATTGCTGTTTTGGAAGGGGGTGAGGTGGAGGCACTCTGAACTTTCATCAAAGGTGAAGCAGACACTCAAATTGGAGACAATTCTATTGATCTTGAGGCAATGTTTGCCTAGTCGTTTACCAATGCCTCAACTTCATGTGGCCTCTCTATTTTGGCAGCACTATTGTGGTCTATAGGAATATACTGTAAACCCTGGCACCTGCTTGCACCAGAGGAAAGTAATAACATGCAGAGATGTAAAACTTCCTCTCCCAGCAGCACCAGCTCCATCACCAGCAGCTACAGTTACAGTCACTACATTATAGTATGGTATATGTATACAAATCCAGGAATAGTAACTGCCTTAAAAAGGTCAATTATCTAAAATTTCCAGGTGTATCTCTATATAACAGACACCTATCTCTACCTAGTTGCCCAGAAAAGGGCAATTATTAATTCTTTTCAAATGTGTATCTGCCTGTCTCTGTCCCCACCACCAGCCTTTCTCGCTTTCTCCTGGCTATAATGGTGCTGGCACACATGACCAAGTAGCGTCATAGGCTCTGTCTGGCCAATCACAATCCTATATGAAAGTCAGGGATAATTCTACCATAATATTTCCACTGTAAAGTAGTGCCTTTCCCTCATAATGTTACCGGTCAGACATAATGGCCCAGATTTATCAATAGGGAGACAAACTGCACTAAGTGCAACTTCCCTCATGAATGTGCGGGATGCACCAGATTATTGAATAATGGCACACGATCTTCAATTATCTGTATCCCCCTGCACTGCTCGGGAACTGTGCATCGTTTCTTTGGCGCACCTTTAACATGCAGCATTCAGCACAATTCTGTTGAGTTACTGTGTTAAATGTGTCCCAAACTCCGCCCCTTTGGATGCACATTTTTCAGTCTTGTCGGAAACAGAGTAGCCTTCACACAAAACTGAGCCAGAAAAATAATTCTACATTAACAGCCATAGACAATGGGGGTCATTTACTTACCCAGTCCTGTCGCGATCCAGCGGTGCATTCTCCGACGAGGATTCGGATCTTCCGGCGATTCACTGAGGTCGTGCGCCAAAGTCCGCCGAGGTCCACCGGAGTTCACCAACCTATTCCTGGTGCATGTGAGTGATTGATTAAATTCCGCATTTTTTCCGAACCCATCGGGTTTTCAGACGGCCACACCCCCAATTTCTGTCGCGTGAAAGGTGGCGTGATTGCGCCGAAATCCGATCGCTTGCACCAAAATCCCAGCGGAATTCGGCGCAAAACGTAAAAAGTCGGGAAACCCAACGAAAGTGCGGCTGTGGAGCCCTTAATAAATGAGTCCCACTAACTTCATTACATGGCCAATTGTAGAGCATAACCCCATAACAATGCTAGCTGAAGACAGTGGGGGAGAGAACTGTTCTAGTTTTCCATGGCAACCAATCAATGCACAGCTTTAATTTTATAAACAGCTGTAAGAAAATTAAAGATAAGCTCTGATTGGTTGTCTTCTGATAAGTCTCCCCAACCCCATACCCTTGCCAGTTGTAGCTATAATCCCCTAACACAGGCTTTAAACAGTAATATCATAACATCCCGGTACAGACAGAATTTTCAGTTTCAATTTCTTGATATCATAGTCATACATTGAGAGGGACAGCGGGAAATGGGCTTGTTCTGGAGACCGTCCTGTAAGTCCAATCAAAGCCAATGGAGTGTAGGACAAGTCTCATCCTGTGCACCATTGCTTTTTATAAGACCTCTAAGAAGGACCCAGAACAAGCTGATTCTGGAAGTCCCATGTCTTATGTATGTCATACTAAAATAGGGGCGGTCACACACATCACATGCTCATTGAACACATATTCTCTCATTCTAGTAAATACCATGTACAGCCAGTGTAAAATATATAGCACTTTGCATGGTGGGCTGAGAGAAAGCCTAACACTTGCTTTTAAACGCTGTGGTCTTTTACAAAAACTGATACCCCCTCTAAAGCGTTATCAAAGTACACAGCCATTGTCCAGCACCAGCAGTGTCTCTTGACTTGAGATATATCAATGATATATATATATATATATATATATATATATATATATATATATATATCTGATTGCATGTTCTGTATTTAATATCACTATATCTGTAGGTCTCATGTGGGGATTATATGTTGTAGTTGCAGTCACATTGAAAAGTTTTAAGGAAAGTGACCCACTATTTATTGCATAAAAAACCCAGGATTACAAAAACAGCCATGTTCTAGGAGAAACAGCATCCATCTATGGCAGTGATGGCGAACCTTTTAGCGACCGAGTGCCCAAACTACAAACCCAAATCCACCTCATTTATTGAGAGGTGCCAACCAAAAGTAGAGCAGTATCTTATTGCTCCCTGTTCTTCAACAACGTTCAATCTTACTGGCCTCCTGAGGACACCAACACAGTAGAAAGAACACAACATTTTAGCTTCTTTCCAGTGTCCCTCTGTACACAGAGAATCGTGGGGCCAGCAGGAGGTCCTCCAAAGATAATTCTGCCCTATCTACACATTCTCCCTCTTCCTACAGTCCTAAGTAGCCAAGTAAGTCACTTTAAAATATCACTGAAAGCAGCATCTTTTAAGTTGCTTGGAACTACAGGAGAATTCTTTGAGTCCTGTCTGGTGTGCTGGGGCGATGGCCTGGGTGCCCACAGAAAGAGCTCGGAGTGCCGCCTCTGGCACCTGTGCCATAGGTTCGCCACCACTGATCTATGGGATGTGTCTGGTACTTCAGGTGAGCACCATTGAAGTAAATAGGACTGAGCTGCAGTACCACACATAACCTGTGGATGGTGCTGTTTAGATGGCATGCATATCGTAATCCTTGACAAGCCATTGACCATTCTGACCTTTACTATATTATAACAATATAACTCGGTATTCACTTTCTCCACATTACAATGAATGTAATTGACATTATGCTGGTATATGGCTGAGGTTATTCCAGGTCATCATTACATTAGATTTGTGCTTCATACAGAAGATAATCAATCCATAGAGACATTTCCTCAATTTCATCCTGAATAACATTTCATTAATTTTCCACATTAGACAAGACTTAATACATCATCTATTATCACAGGACTCCACAAGGGATTTATTACACCATTGGGATTGTGGGAAATGATCAGATGTTGTAAGACACAAGCAATATCATGAAATATTTAGAAACAATAAGAATACAATAGCATAATTGATTTACATCCATCTACCTTTCTATGAAGTGAGATGTGACAGTTTTGATACAGGTTGTCCTTCATAGAGAGTATTGTGAATAAAGACGTTGAATTGTCCCATGCACAATACAGACATATACACACCCATTGAGCGTACACTAAAAGTTTGCTGGATTGAGGTTGAGCCCCATCCTTCCACCCAAACCAAAATTGTTCTGAAAAAATGTGGTTTAAGCTGCTCTTGAAAATGAGTGTAGGGACTATCCTTGTAGACTGCAAAGAAAACCCAAAGTATCTTCCCTCCATAACCAATCTTGGATACCATCCAACAATACAATATGGGGCACATTTACTTACCCGGCCCATTCGCGATCCAGCGGCGCGTTCTCTGCACAGGATTCGGGTCCGGCTGGGATTTAAGATGGTAGTTCCTCCGCCGTCCACCAGGTGGCGCTGCAGCGCCGAAAATAATCTTAACGCCCCGGAATGCACCATCCCATAGAAGGTGAAGGTGAGCGCTCCCCAAGCGACACATTTTCGGTTTTTAAATGCGGCGGTTTTTCCGAATACGTCGGGTTTTCGTTCGGCCACGCCCCCCGATTTCTGTCGCGCGCATGCCGGCCCCGATGCGCCACAATCCGATCGCGTGCGCCAAAAACCCGGGGCAATTCATGTACAAGCGGCGCAAATCGGAAATATTCGGGTAACACGTCGGGAAAACGCGAATCGGGCCCTTAGTAAATGACCCCCTATATCTTTTACCAAATAGTATGGACCATAGTATTTTTAAAAAACTAACAATAAACATATTCCAATACCACTTCATTTAAAAACATAAAGCCACGTATGTTGATGTAAATGTCCTATTCTGAAGCGGTTTGCTAGAACGACTGCCCTCAGAGATCCACAATAACTCTCTCCGATTGATCTCTTGAGTTATCGCTCAGGACAGTGCTAAAAAAGAAACAAACACTAACATCATGGTGCTTAATAGTAGATACCTAAACTAAATCTCTAAACAGATATCCAAAAAAAAGGGATAGGGCATGAAAAGGAAGGAGGTTAGCTCCACAGGGGAGAGGTGAAGCTAACAAGATGGACTGAACCAGTCAAAATGACTCAACAGAGAGGGCATGGACTTTACCATTTTGGACATCCATTGAGAAAAAGGAATGGCATATCTGTAAAGGGTCCCCCCAAGCCAGTGTGTGCCCCTCTTACAAGGTCAGCTGCACTTTAACCAACTGTCCATGAACCAATTTATGACACTTACTTTGTTTAGGCCAAAATGTTCTGTCTCCTTCAATATCATTCAGGAAACACTCCTTGAATAACCCTACATAAGAGCAGGATGGGTACCCTCATATCAATGAAAATATCTGAAAAGCTTCCATTGCTGGACTTTGGGCTAGGCACATGCTTGACACATATTTTCCATTGCAGATTACCCAATTTGTGGAGTGACATCTGCCTGGATTTCTTTCTTCATAGTACCTATAATTTTTTCACATGAACAGAGAATGGCATTCAACCTCCCAATGAGTTAAGTTCTAGAACCACCATTTACGGAGATACTGGCTTACATAAGATCAGTCAGAAGCCTATCAACCTATGATAGGTAGAATGGTCCTAATGGAAAATGTCAAAATCCTCCATGTGAACCAGCCCATTTACTGTCACAATATGGTAGTTTTTTCATTAGGCAGGAGTGTTAGAATGCAGGTTTTGGCTATGTTTGTCTGAACCCAAAGTTAAAATGCCTGTTTGAAAAAATTCAGGTTTTTTTATATACTATGTGACCAACCACCTTCCCATTAAAGAATGCCCTTGAGAATAAAATGGTGTCCATCTTCCACATGCAGCCTAAAAGATAGGCCCCTTACCCATTCAAATAAACCATGTTCACTTTCATTTATAAAATAAAAGGCTGTCCATGGTCTGTTGACTCACCCTATACTAAAAACCTCCTTGGAGCCTCAGCAGTAC